>NC_059330.1:8613750-8982500 GCF_018350155.1 Leopardus geoffroyi
CATAATCTTTTTTTAATTTAACTTAATTTAATTTTTTTCCACGTAGTCTTTTTTCAGTGAACGAAAGTTCTTAATACCATTTTGCTTAAGTTATAATATTCTGAGTTAACAAAGAGGAAGGAAAACTCAACACCTTCTTACGTCCTAACTACCTGTGGGCCGGGAAGAAAACAAGTGACAGCAGAAATGGTTCAGATGATACAGGCATCAGGAAGGAAGCTAGATACTCCAGCGGCTTTACACCTGTGCTCCAATGGAGCTCAGAGCCCTGGAGACCAACGCGAGGCGAAAGGAGTTAACTGCCTTGGTGAGAACGTTGATAGGCGTCAGCGGTGGGGGGACTGCTTAGTACCCTCCGATTGTAGCGTCCTGAGGAAACAAGACACACAGGTTGTGACTTGATCTGCGAAATATGTAAAACCCACGCTCGCATCCTGGAATTCAGTCGGGCAACCAGAGCCGATTAAAAACTACTGAACTAGCGTCCTAGGACTTCCGGCCCAAGAGCGCTTCAAAGTATCTTCGGGGTCACCCAATGGGATCCTTCGATCTTCCCCTGCCTACCAGACCTGGAACTGAGGGTTTCATTTTCCGGCATCAGCCAGGCCCACTTTGCTCAAGACGATCACGTTTAGAATTCGTATTGCGCTGAGCCTTCCGAAATGGATGATGGCTTAATTGGGGGAAAGTATATGTGCATTCTTCCTAGACCAGTCACATGTGGCATTTATACATTACCTCGTCATTATCGTATCTTCTAATTCATGTCATCTAATTCTGATGATGGCTTTCAGCACAAACCAAAGCGTTTACTGCCTTTATTTTTTTCACTTTGACGGTGGTTTCATCCTTATGCAATCTCACATTGTTTCCATAATTCACTTTTTAGAGAGGTGATGCCATCGTGAATCTTATTAAAACACCAACTGGGAGATTTCGTTTTTTGAAAGTCTCTCCATTCCACGGGGTGATTTTGTTTCGAAGGAGAGAACTGCTTTCCACCATATTGCTTCTTTCCCTGAACGGCTATATATTTTCAAATGACTTAGCTAAATGTGTTTTTTTCCAGCTTTGCAAAGGGTGTTGATCTCGTATTTGGAGTGGAGATGGATTATTTTCAGGAATTGCTTCTTTTAATACTTCCTGCCCTTCTGGGAGAAAGCAAGTATTTAAATTTACTTCCGTGTCTCTTTGCCAGATCAGAGACCCAGCAGCACGAAGAAAGAAGGGAGTTGTATCCCTTTGTCATATAATTCCTCTTTCATATTTATTGTGGTAGTTGGAATGAACCTGGTCCACAATCCCAAACTCTCGCTAACACATCTCCCTTGGCTAGGACCCATTTGCTTTATGTTGGCCATGACCGCCCCACCAAGTACATGCTAGAAGTGAGCACCGAAAAGCATGTCCAGTGGTGTGATCTCCTGGAGGCATAGGTGACATTTGCATTCTAACCCATCTTTCCACAGGCCCCAGTGCCCACTCTCTTGACCTCTCTGGTCTAACTTAGAAGGTCTTAAAGGATGTTTCCACTAACTTCTTATTTATTTATTTATTTTATTTTATTTATTTATTTTTTTTTCAACGTTTATTTTATTTTTGGGACAGAGAGAGACAGAGCATGAACGGGGGAGGGGCAGAGAGAGAGGGAGACACAGAATCGGAAACAGGCTCCAGGCTCTGAGCCCTCAGCCCAGAGCCCGACGCGGGGCTCAAACTCACGGACCGCGAGATCGTGACCTGGCTGAAGTCGGACGCTTAACCAACTGCGCCACCTAGGCGCCCCTCCACTAACTTCTTAAAGGAACCATTGCTCTCCTTTTTTCTTTTTTTTTTTTTTAATTTTTTAATGTTCATTTTTGAGAGAGAGAGAAACAGAGCGCAAGCAGGGGAGGGGCAGAGAGGGAGAGAGACACAGAATCCGAAGCAGGCTCCAGGCTCTGAGCTGTCAGCACAGAGCCCGCCGCAGGGCTCGAACTCACGAACCGTGAGATCATGACCTGAGCCGAAGTCGGACGCTTAACCGACGGAGCCACCCCGATGCCCTGAGCCATTGCTTTCCACGTGTAAAACACATATTAGTTGAACATTCTTTGAAATCCATCGGATATTAAGCAAATGTGCTTCACGGTTTCTAGAACGTGGTTGCTTGCTATATGGATGCAAATCTTTCTTTATTATTTTTTTTTTAATTTTTTTTTCAACGTTTATTTATTTTTGGGACAGAGAGAGACAGAGCATGAACGGGGGAGGGGCAGAGAGAGAGGGAGACACAGAATCGGAAACAGGCTCCAGGCTCTGAGCCATCAGCCCAGAGCCTGACGCAGGGCTCGAACTCACGGACCGCGAGATCGTGACCTGGCTGAAGTCGGACGCTTAACCGACTGCGCCACCCAGGCGCCCCTCTTTCTTTATTTTTAAGTAAATTTGATAATTAAAAAAAGTGAAACCCAAGGAGGTGCATAAAGAGTTAAATACGCACAGGGGCGCCTGGGTGGCCCAGTTGGTTAAGCATCTGACTTCGGTTCATTTCATGATCTCACGGTTCGGGAGTTCAAGCCCCACGTCGGCTTCTCTGCTGTCTGCACAAGCCCACTTTGGACCCTCTGTCCACACCCCTCTCTCTGCCCCTCCCCTGCTCTCTCTGTCTCTCTCTCTCTCTCAACAATCAATAAACACTAAAAATTTTTTGAAAAGAAATGAAATACGTGTGCCCAAGTCACTATCTTTACTCAATTATAATCCACAGTGCACGTAGGGTTTTGTCTCACAGCACCCTTTGTTTAAGGAAATGACTCCTTCAATTTCTGTTCGTCTAGTTTAGGGGGTTAACCCCATTCCCACTACTACAGAGGTGGATACATGACCCAGGGTTGGCCAGAGTCCTCCTCGGAACTTGGCTTTGTGGAAGCTACTGGAAGAGATGCGCCCCTCTCTCTGAAGTTGGGGCTCTGAGGGCCATACGGGCCGATGGCTGCTGAGGCCCTTTTGCAGCCGTGTGCAGGGCACCTATCAGAACGTTTCCAAGCCAAGGCAACAATTTTCAGGAGAAGGGAAGAGACAGAACCCCGATGGTGTTCTTAAACCTCTGTTAGCCTGTGCGCCTGGGTTGGAAAAACTTCAGTCCGGTTTTCTCCACTCTCACACAAGCACCACACTCACAACCCTTCTGACCCCAGATGTGTGGGCCTTGTCCTCTACCAAGCAATTCCTTGAGATACCAGTGGGGTGTCCTACAATCTCACTGCATATGACACTATCTCCCCGAAGACAGGGTCAGGTTCCAGTGGGCTCAATCCCACTGCTTCAGATGCTAATCACAACTAGTAGGTCTCCAGGCTACCTGCAACTTCTGTCCAACTTGGCTACAAACCAGAGGTTCCGGGACGCCATCTTGGGTGGGATTGATTTACCAGCGTGGCTCACAGAACACGGGGAAACACTTAATTATGCTTACCAGTTCATTAAAGGACATGATAAAGGATGCAAAGGAAGAGCCAGATGAAGAGGTACACGGGAAGAGTCTCGGATGGTACCCAGTGTGGGAGTTTCCATCCCCGTGGAGTTGGGGTGTGCCACCCTCCCCATGTGGGGATGTGTTCACCAGTCCGGAAGCTCTGCAAAATCCAGCCTCTTTGGATTGTTATGAAGGCTTCCTCAGATAGCCGCCATCGGTTATTTATCCCATTTCCAGCCCCTCTCCCCTCTCTGAAGACACAGGGATGGGGCTGAAAATTCTAAGCTTCCAATCATCCTTGGTTTTCCTCCTGACCAGCCCTCACCCAGGAGCCATTCAGGGGCCGGCCCAGAGTCACCACATTAAAACGGACGACACTCCCGTCGCCCGGGGAAATTACAAGGGTTTAGAAGCTCTTTGCCAGGAACCAGAAGCAGAGATCAATTCATATTTTCTATTATCTCACAGTGCCTGAGGCCAGGTTTGCCTTCTCGGATTTCCCCGTTACAAATGCTAATAAATCCCTCATCTTATCTGAGCTACCTTGAGCAAGCTAAGCTAGATTTCTGTCACTTGCATCCAAAGCAGTTCTGACAATTATAGAATCGGCCCTACCTACTTCTCTTTGTCATCACTCAATATTTTAGGAAAACAGCCTTTTCATATTCCACCTGGTTTACATGAACTATCCGGCCTCCTCCGTATCTCCTATTCTGTCAGTCATTCACTGTGAGGAGATAACAAAATCATGAGACGTGGAAGTCTGAATAAAATATTCACCGGGCACGTATTTTCTGTCAGGACTCGTGCTGGGTCCTTTATATCAGTCACCTGGTTTCATTTTTGCAATTCTCCTCTGTCACTACATTTCATTCTTACAATCCCTCTTCAGGTTGTTGATATCTGCTTCACAGACAAAGACCCCCAGGGTCTCTACACTGAATTCTAAAGTCCTTCTGCCACCAGCACACGTCTTCCCTCCCACCCCCATCACTTCATTATGTCACGGAAATGAAAATGCGGTGAAGTCAGATCAACACAACAGGGCTTAGAATATTACGCTGCCACCTTTAGGCTTCACGAAAATCCCAGATTTTTCATAGCGTCTTTCATTTATTTTAAATAGACATATTAACAAGTGTCGCATTTTAAAACTTTAAGAATTGGGACACGTCTACGACGGGTCACACATTTCCGCAACAGATTTCTTTGCTTTTTCTGGAGACGTTTTGATTGAATCAAGGGCATATTGGGGCGCCTGGGTGGCTCAGTTGGTTAAGCACCCGACTTCAGCTCAGGTCATGATCTCACGATTCGTGGGTTCGAGCCCCGCGTCGGGCTCTGTGCTAATGGCTCAGAGCCTGGAGCTTGCTTCCGGTTCTGCGTCTCCCTCTCTCTCTCTGCCCCTCCCCCATTTGCACTCTATCTCTCCCTTGAGAGGCACTTGAAAAACAGAAAAAGCAGGGAGAGGCTTTCTCTGAACCTCCCTGATCTGTTCAGGGAGACATCCTCCAAAGGGACTCGGTCTTCATAAATCTGCTCCCCCAGGAGCTTCACCACCGAGGGAAGACTGACCCTCGTGCGGGGAGGGGAGCCTAGCAGCTGACGCCCCACCCAGATCTCATCTGATCTCCCCTGTTCCGTTGCGAGATAAGAGGGCCAATTTGATGACTTTCCTTTTTCAGCTGACTTGCCCAGAGTAGACCCTCCATAACTATTTACTGCAGAGCGAAAACATGAAGAAACTGCAGTTCAGGGGTAGTATGTGCGTGCACGTGCGGGCGTGTGTGGGCTCGGCCCCAGATCGCACCAGGCGTGAAAGGCAGAACCGATGTTTTCTGGCATCCGGCCAGAATATTTGGCCTGCCAACGGTAGTCTTTCCTGAGCTTCTGCCTGCTGGTCCTCCTGGCAAAGGATCCAAGTGAGGCCCAGGTCTGATCAGGACCCGTCCCAAGGTGAAAATGTCAGGAGTCTCATGCAGGAGCAAGTCAGCTCTTTCAGAGCTCTGGGTCCTTGAGGCCAAGTCGTGTCCTGGACAGAAATGATGACGTTCAGCCGGATCACCGGGCAGAAAAAAAGGGAGGGCAGGAGAAGTCTCCGCTCTGGAGAGCTGGATCTCTTGATCTTCTGGGAGACGGTGCTTTTAATTTTCATCAGTGCA
The DNA here is from genome assembly GCF_018350155.1 of Leopardus geoffroyi. Classification (NCBI taxonomy): domain Eukaryota; kingdom Metazoa; phylum Chordata; class Mammalia; order Carnivora; family Felidae; genus Leopardus; species Leopardus geoffroyi. The sequence goes on from NC_059330.1 coordinate 8,619,370, forward strand.
AGACTATGTCCCCAACCAGAAGGGGTTTGCCTAATTCATCATGCTCCCTGGCCACACAATGGGACCCTTGACAAGCAGAACATTGGAGAGCGAGAGAAACGAACATCACCAGTGCCCATGAATTGCAAATGCTTCTTCCTTAAAGGATGGTCTCTTGCTCGGGACCATCTGCTTGATGTAACTGGGCCCAGGTCCTCGGGCTAGCAACATCTGCCACGTTAATAATTTTACTTCTTAATTAAAGCCCAACCACAAGGGGGCCACGCCTAGCTATGACCCTGGACACAGCAGACATTCGCCATACCGAGGGCAAAATGCATCTATCTGCCTCCAGTGCGGCACGAATGAGAACACACAGGTGTGCCATTCACCCAGTGTCTGTGCTCCCTACTGAGATACCACAAATCCAGGCAAAGGAATCCCCTCTCCCCATTGACTTTGTGTGTCATTCCAAAGATATTGGCCTCCAGATTTAACTGATCTTGCCCTGCTAGGGCCTCCTGACTGGTTTGTTTTTCTGCTGCTCTGCCCTACACCATCCTGGTCACGTCGTTAGTGACCTGGACATAAACACTTGGAGACTCTAGGCGGGGGGATGTTATTTCAGGGAACCCTGCACGAATCCTTTTGCCCCACGAAGAATTCTTTTGCAACGCGAATAGACGCCCTGTAATTGATCTGTGTTGTGAGTCCAGATTTTCAGATTAATTTCAGATTCTCATATCAATGTCACATCTGCTATCCCGGGGATACTGTGTGGAAACACTCCAATACATACCCAGTAAAGCACTGAATAGCTAAATGGCGGATGGCTCTACGGTGTCTCACTTTGCGATCTGCCCACATCATCTTGAACTCAGGTCACACTGTAAGCACGCCAGAGATGCCGAGCAGGCCCCTGTCGACCCCCACCCCATCAGTCTGTGGTCTCTTGAAGAGCTAGGCACATCGCCTTTATTTTGTTTCTCCTCTAGCTGTCTTGTACTGAGTTCTGTACTTCGGGAGTGGCTGTTGCCAAAGTGATTAAGAAAGAGGACCCGTCGGGGCGCCTGGGTGGCACAGTCGGTTAAGCGTCCGACTTCAGCCAGGTCACCATCTCGCTGTCCGGGAGTTTGAGCCCCGCGTCGGGCTCTGGGCTGATGGCTCAGAGCCTGGAGCCTGTTTCCGATTCTGTGTCGCCCTCTCTCTCTGCCCCTCCCCCCTTCATGCTCTGTCTCTCTCTGTCCCAAAAATAAATAAACGTTGAAAAAAAAAATTAAAAAAAAAAAAAAAAAAGAAAGAGGACCCGTCGTTTGCACATCGCTCATTCGCTCAACAAACACTTGTTTGCCATCTCTCTGTGCACAGGGAACGTAGCCATAAGCGAGACACGGTGAGGCCTTTGTAAAGCTTCGATCAAGCGGACAGCCAAATAAATACGTAAGTAGAGTGCTCAGTAAAATACCGGTAAGAAACGCCACCTAAGTAGAATGAAGCAGAAGACAGAGGCGGAGAAGCTGTTTTAAGTAGGCTTGGTCATGGAACACCTAGCTCAGGAGTCACGAAGAACACTGACGCATGCCATGGGGGTGTCGTGTAGAAGGTACAGCCAGTAGAATGGCCCTGGGGTCCAAGTGTGCTTGGCATCTTTGGGGAACAGGAAAATGAGACCTAATGGATGGGACGGAAGGGGTAAAGGAGACGATGGGAGGAAGTGAGGGTTAAGAGGTTACGGAGGGGCCAGATCATGTCACACCTTGTGTGTATCGTGTCCCAAGACCTATAAGAGAAGACTTCATGATATTCTGTTCGGCTCCTTCTCTGGAGGAAAAGACTACAGCTGGATGACTATGAGACCCCCAACAGCATTTACGAGCCTCTAAAAAGCCACCGAGGCATCTAAAGCTGCCCAAGTGTCAGGGGGGACCCTAACAACCCAGCTCCCTCATTTCACGGCTGTAGCCTGAATAAATTCTGGTATTTTATGTGATCCAGGCTCAAGGGAATGTCTAGCGACCGAAAGTAATTAAAACGTCAACTATTGACTCGGAGAATTGTAAGGGAGATTACATGTATCCTGAAAGACTGCTTAAAACCCCTCCCTTCTCCCCATCGTCTCACACCCCACCCCTGCTTTATTGCAGGCTTTCCCTTCCTGGTTCGCTCCGTTTCCTTCCCCCAAATCTCACAGACACCCTGAATCTGCGGGCTCAGCTCTGCACCGAAACACCCTGCACTGCCTCCCTACCAAAAGGCATCACTCCTGCCCCCGGAAGGGACTCTGCCCGCACACACCTGCTGGCTGTGTAATGCCTGCAACGGCTAAAGGGACCCAGAAGTTCCACACCCCAACCCTCCCTCCTTCAATATTCCCTGGAGGATAGCTCTTCTCCCCTTCCACCTGCCTTTCTCAAGGGAACCCGGTGGGGAATCCGGAACAGAAAATCATTCATTCCACTCCACAAATGAGCAAAGACTGTGCTCAGAATGGGGAGGCGTAAAATTACATAAAATTAATTTTACGTCTAGGGCGTAAAATTAAGATCTCTCTGGGTTTCAATGCAGCACTTTTTCCGGGATGGATAGAACACAACCTATATGCCAGGCGCCAGACATTTACACATGCACCGTTCCACGCAGTCTCCCCCACAGAGGAAAATATTCGGGCTCTGAGGGGACGGTTCTACATTCCCAACGACACCCAGCTGCCATGTTCAGCGCTTGCATTGGAAGCCTTGGCTACTGAGGACTAATCAAGTTCTCTTACATCTGGGCTTCTGACTTCAAACCCTGTGTTCTCACACTCAGTCAAAGGAAGGGATTCACCGTCTTTAGCCTACAGGCAGACACTGTCAAAAACTCCTTTTTCCCCCTTGAGGGAAGGATTTGAAAGAATAGCATTGCCTGCTCTTACCTGCTTTGTGAATCATGGGTGTCCCATAGCTTATCTTTCGGGGCTTGTTTGTTTGTGTGGATGGGCAATTCAGCCACCGTGCAATATTCAAAGGGTACGTATGAACGGGCTAAAGTGAAAAGTAATCATCCCTGCATTCTCCAGAGTTATCTGGGTCCCGTCCCTACGTATTTTTTCCAGAAGTATTCTGTGCATCTACACACGATAGATTGACGTATCGATGACAGACTACTCAACTGATTTCCACCTTGTGGTTTTTCAAAACATGTAATGTTTCATGCATTGTGTTTTCCATAGGAGTGTATCTTAGTGCTTGTTTCACATCGGTACCCAAAGAACTTTCTCATTCTTTGTCAGAGATGAATAACGTCCCATCAGGCCGAGGCATCACACCTTCCTTAACCGGTCCTCTATTGACGGGCATGTATATTGCTTTCACAACTTGACTGTTGACAAATCTTGCTGCCATATTTAATTTCACGTCATTTCTCATGGGGGCAACTGCATCTAGCACGTTCCCAGTAATTACGGCGCTTGGGTGGCTGAGTTGGTGAAGCGTCCAACTTCAGGTCAGGTCAGGATCTCATGGTTTGTGAGTCTGAGCCCCGCGTCGGGCTGTGCACTGACAGCACAGAGCCTGGAGCCTGCTTCAGGTTCTCGGTCTCCCTCTCTCTCTACTCCTTCCCTGCTTGCACACTGTCTCTCAAATATATATACATATATGCATATATATACATGTATATATATGCATATATATACATAATGTGTATGCATATATACATATATGCATATATACATATATATGTATATATACATATATGTGTGTGTATGCATATATATACACATATGTGTATGTGTATGTATATATATGTATGTATATATGTATATGTGTGTGTGTGTGTGTGTGTGTGTGTGTGTCAAATAATTTACCTAGCTGGGAATTGCAGGATCAAGAGTATAGCATTTTTCAGTTTAATAAATACTCAGTTGCCAAACTGACCACAACCTGCACCAACTTGCACAGCAATCAGCGAAGTGTGAGCAGGTAACAACACTTTTGTGCTGAGTTAAAACTCTCACTCCTGGACAGACACCAAATTGTCTTCTTAACCACGCTTAGGGGAGGTGATTTAATGTTCAGCTAATGCGGAAGAGCTAATCGTTTTGGTAAAAATGTCTACTGAAAGGTAGACACAAACACGTGCTCTTTACAAAACATGAGTATTTACGGAGAAAATGACAAGTTTTGTACTATCTAATTTTTTTTTTAATTGGTTTTTTTTTTTTTAAGTTTTTCAGTGTTTACTCATTTTTGAGAGAGAGGGAGAGGAGACAGAGCATGAGCAGGGGGAGGGGCAGAGAGAGAGCGAGACACAGAATCGGAAGCAGACTCCAGGCTCCGAGCTGTCAGCACAGAGACCGACGCAGAGCTTGAACTCACAGAGAGATCATGACCTGAGCCAAAGTCGGACGCTCAACTGACTGAGCCACCCAGGCGCCCCGAAGATGTATCTTAAGACCCTGAAGCACTGAAATACAAAGCAAAGAGCTATAGCAGATAAGTCCACAAAGGAAATAAAATCCTGTGATGGTTTTTGGTGAGTCAGCTTGGCTGAAGTAAACTCCCAGAACAGGAGGAAGAATAACATTTTGTGGCACACACATACCTCTCCCAGTGTTCAATCAAATGCTGATGGGGATTTGCAGTGAAGGAATAGAATTACTGTCTCTAATCCATTGGCTTTAAGTAAAGAGATTATCCTGGTGGGCCTGGCTTAATCAGTGGAAGCGTCTTAAAAGAAGGCTTAGGCGGTCCCTGAGCCAGTTACTAAACAACAGTTGACTCTACAATTGCCCTCCTTTGGCTGGATTTTCCCTTCCTGACTGCCTGTAAACAACAGCTTTGGCCCATGTCTATGGCGGTCGAGGCTACTTATAATCTCTTCTAGACTGCCTGTCTCATGGATTTCAGACTTGCTTAGCCAGCCCCCATAATTATCTAAGCTAGTTTCTTGTAATAAGTATCTATCATCCATCCATCTATTATCTCTCCCTCTCTCTCTCTCTCTCTCTCTCTCTCTCACCTATTCATAGGCATATGTATCTCCAACCGATTCTGCTTCTCTGGTTGAACCCTGAGTGATACTAATGGAATCATTAAAAAATATTCTATTAATCCCCCCAAAATCAAACTTTCTCCTAAATGACCAGGTGGTGAATATTTTAGGCTCATAGACATGTAGTTTCTGAATCAGTTACTCACCTTTGACATTGTAGTAAGAAAGCAGCCATCTACAATGCATAAACAAATAAATTAAGTTGTGTTCCAATAAAAATGTATTCCTAAAACACACGACTGGCTCACAGGCTGTCGTTTGCCAATCCCAGGCTAGATAGACTGACCTGGAAGAGACAGAACACAAGTAACCAACATCAAGACTGAGAAACATGCCAGCCTGGATTATATCACGCAGACGATAAAAGGGAAATTAGGAAATTTGTAAACAAATTTATAAATTTTATGGGTTATGTAATTTCAATGAAATGAGCAAATTCCTTGAAAGACCCACCCTACCACACTCATTCAAGAAATAATAGAAATCTTAATAACCCTATACCTATTTTAAGAAATTGGGGCTCAGGGCTGTCAACTTAGAGCCTGCTTTGGATCCTCTGCCCCTCTCTCTCCGCCCCTCCCCTGTTTGCACACTCTCTCTCAAAAATAAATAAACATTATATAGGTAGATAGATAGATAGATACAATGTACATACACAATGTATATATAATATATACACACATATATGTGTGTGTGTGTGTGTGTGTGTGTGTGTCAAATCAAAACCATACTCAGGTGTCACCTCACACCAGTGAGAGTAGCTAAAATGAGCAAATCAGGAGACTATAGATGCTGGAGAGGATGTGGAGAAACAGGAACCCTCTTGCACTGTTGGTGGGAATGCAAACTGGTCCAGCCGCTCTGGAAAACAGTGTGGAGTTTCCTCAGAAAATTAAAAATATATCTACCCTATGACCCAGCAATAGCACTGCTAGGAATTCGCCCAAGGGATACAGGAGTGCTGATGCATAGGGGCACTTGTACCCCAATGTTGATAGCAGCACTTTCAACAATAGCCAAATGATGGAGAGAGCACAAATGTCCATTGACCGATGATTGGATAAAGAAGTTGTGATACACATATACAGTGGAATATTACTCAGCCATAAAAAAGAATGAAATCTTGCCATTTGCAACAACACGGATAGATCTAGAGGGTATAATGGTAAGCGAAAGAAGTCAGAGAAAGACAAATACCATATGATTCCACTCATATGTGGAATTTAAGAAACAAAACAGATGAACATAGGGGAAAAAAATAAAAGAGAGAGGCAAACCATCAAGCAGACTCTTAACTACAGAGAACGAACAGAGGGCCGCTGGAGGGGAGGTGGGTGGGGGATGGGTTAAATGGGTGATGGGTACTCAAGAGGGCACTTGTGATGAGCACCGGGTGTTATATATGTAAGTGAAGAATAAACTGATTTCTACTCCTGAAACGAATACTACACCGTACATTAACCAATTGGAATTTGAACAAAAACTTGAAACTACCAAAAAAAAAAAAGAGAGAGAGAGAGACACTGGTTGAAAGCAAGCACATCAAAAAATGCTGGACAACCTTCAGATGAGGGTGCGAATTAAAAGCGAATTAAAAAGGAAATACGATTGCATAATTATTAGAATGTGTCTAAAGAAAAACCCCACTCAACTTCCCCGTCCCGTGCGGAGGGGGGAGAGAACCTAGGTGTTCCCTACTGTGTATTTCTCCTGCGAGTCTCCTTAACTGCTGACACAGGAACACTGCATTTCTGACATTTCTGGGCACCTAATGTGAGGTTTACGCCACATAAGCAATTCTATGCAACACTGACTAGGTGTGCTACCATTCACTCAATGCTCACACTACCTACCTGGAGGTAGCATCAGATCGCACAAGTTAAGGGCTCGGTCCCACAAGACTGTCCCCCTCAACACACACACACACACACACACACACACACACACACACACACAGCAGAGGCCAATGTCAGTCACCTGTGCTTCTGACCTGCTGTCTGTAGACAGTTCCAACTACCCCCTCTTCTGGTTCGCTTAACTTGCAAGAGCATCTCACAGAGGTCAGGAAAACAGGTTATTTATGTTTCCTTGTTTATTATAAAAGGGCACAACAGAGGAGACAGATGAACAGCAACAGGCAAGAGACGCATCGGGCAAAGTGTGTGGGAAGGGCTGTGGAGCTGCCATGCCCTCTCTGGGCATGCGACTCTCCCAGACCTCCTGGGGTTCACCAGACCCGAAGCTCGCTCTCCAAACCTCATGCTTTGGGGATTTTATGGAGGCTTCCTCACACAGGCATGATCAATCATTCACTTCATCTCCAGACCTCCTCTCTTCTCAAGAAAATGGGGGCTGGGGCAGAAACGCCAAGCTTCTAACGTGGCTCAATCTTTCTCGATCTTCCTGGTGACCAGCTTCATCCAAGAGCCATCTGGGAGCCCATGAGAAACAAGACACTCCAAACACCCAGGAAATTGCAAAGGTTTCAGGAGCTCTGTGCCAGGCACAGAGGTCCAAGACCAATAAGAAATAAAAATTCTGTTTTTAATACACAAGCATTTTATTTAAAAAGAGCTTAATAATAGGGGCACCTGGGTGGCTCAGTCGGCTAAGCATCCAACTCGGTTTCAGCTCAGGTCACATCACAGTTCGTGAGTTCAAGCCCCGCATCGGGCTCCCCAAGGACAGCACAGAGATTGCTTGGGATTCTCTCTCCCTCTCTCTCTGCCCACTTTCCCACTCGTGCACACTCTCCCTCTCTCTCTCTACAGTAAAATAAAATAAGAATTTAATTTTAAAAAAAGAGCTTAAGAATATATGCTATAAAATGAGAAAACACAATAAATGATATAATAATAAAATAATCTCACCCAGATTTAATTCTTGCATGACGAGTCAGTGCAGTAGAGTAAAACAACTTTGCAGTTAGGACATCTTGGGTTTAGAAGTGACACCAACTAGCTATGAAGTAGGATTGCCAGGAAAGGAAATGCAGGGCACCCAGTTAAATTTGTATTTCCAGATAAAGAAACAAATTTTTTCTTGGTGCTAAATATATCCAACTGTCGCACAGCACCTACACATACCAAAAGTTCTTCATTGTTTATCTGACATTTACATGCAACCGGGCTCTCTGTAATCTGTTTTGCCAAATCTGGCAACTCCACATTTAAGTCACTTACCTTCTCTGATCTGATTTCCCCTGAGAAGTGCATAGAATTGTTGAACGTTTGTATTGGACCCCTGGGGCTAATATAACACCGTACGTTAATGAACCTTCAATTAAAACGAAAAACAAAAGAAAGAAGATATAAAAACACCTTAACTCTCTGAGTTTTCAAGATACGCTCTTGTCTCATATGCTGGTGCGGCAGGCGCTAACTGTCCCAGAAATCTAAAGTCACGGCTGCTCTCTGCGTGTCTCCTGTGGTCTAAGGGGATAGGACACCACTTCACAGACAGGAAATCAGTACCAAGTGTTCTCATCACTTAGGAAATTACAAAGGTTTTAGGAGCCGTGTGCCAGGAACCGGGGGGCAGCGACGCATCTATATTTTCAATGGCCTCACAGAACGGCTAACATTGACGACGGACCACACGATGGCAAAAATGTGGAAGGACCAGCGCTCTCATATCTCTGCTGGTGGAGACTGAACATGATGCAGTCACTTTGCAACACAGGGTGGAAGTTTCCTAAAAAGTTAAACTCACACCGAGCAAAGGATTCAGTCATTTCAGTCCTAGGTTATTTGCCCAGGAGGAAAAGAAACATATGGTCATTCAAAGACTTGTGCACGCGGGTCCATAACAACTTTATTTGTAATTGTCCCCAAACGGAAACAACCTTAATGTCCACTAACAAGTGAATGGATACAGAAGGTGTGTGGGGCGCCTGGGTGGCGCAGTCGGTTAAGCGTCCGACTTCAGCCAGGTCACGATCTCGCGGTCCGTGAGTTCAAGCCCTGTGTCAGGCTCTGGGCTGATGGCTCAGAGCCTGGAGCCTGTTTCTGATTCTGTGTCTCCCTCTCTCTCTGCCCCTCCCCCGTTCATGCTCTGTCTCTCTCTGTCCCAAAAATAAATAAACGTTGAAAAGAAAAAAAATTAAAAAAAAAAAAAAAAAAAGAAGGTGTGTTAGTCATACAATGGAACGTTTGCCCACAGTGAAAAGGAATGGGCTATTTGTACACTCAACAAATACATTTTACAGTACTTTCCAAAGTGCACAATAAGACAGATGAAATCCATTTCAAAAATATATTCTCTTTAAACCAGTATATCTAAAATATTTGCATTCCAACATGGAATAAGTATATATAAATACTGTGGTTAAAGTCAATGTAAATTAAATTTTTTCGTCTTTATTTAAAATTTTTTAATGTGTATTCATTTTTGAGAGACGGAGAGAGACAGAGCGCCAGCGGGGGAGGAGCAGAGAGAGGGAGAGGGAGAGACAGAATCCGAAGCAGGCTCCAGGCTCTGAGCTGTCAGCACAGAGCCCGACGTGGGGCTCGAACTCACGAACCGTGTCCTGAGAGAACCGTGTCCTGAGCCGAAGTCGGACGCTTAACCGACTGAGCCACCCGGGTGCCTCAATTTTTTCTTCATTTTTAAAAAAATGTTGATTTATGGGGCGCCTGGGTGGCGCAGTCAGTTAAGCGTCCGACTTCAGCCAGGTCACGATCTCGCGGTCCGGAAGTTCGAGCCCCACGTCGGGCTCTGGGCTGATGGCTCGGAGCCTGGAGCCTGTTTCCGATTCTGTGTCTCCCTCTCTCTCTGCCCCTCCCCCATTCATGCTCTGTCTCTCTCTGTCCCAAAAATAAATAAACGTTGAAAAAAAATTTTTAAAAATGCTGATTTATTTATTTTGAGAGAGACAGAGACAGAGAATGCTAGTGAGGAAGGGGCAGAGAGAGAGAGAGAGAGAGACAGAGGGAGAGAGAGAATCCCAAGCAGGCTGTGGGCTGTTAGTATTGAGCCCCACGCAGGGCTCGATCTCACAAACCTCGGGATCATGACCTGAGCTGAAATCAAGAGTTGGTGGCTTAACCAACTGAGCCACCTAGGTGCCCCCTTTTTTTTATTGAAAAAAATTTCTTTAATGTTTACTTATTTTTGAGAGAGAGACAGAGCACAAGCGGGGGGGGGGGGGGGGGGGCTGGGGGCGGACAGAGAGAGAGGGAGACACAGAACCGGAAGCAGGCTCGAGGCTCTGAGCTGTCAGCACGGCACCCACTGTGGGGCTCGAACTCAGGAACCGCAAGATCATGACCTGAGCCGAAGCCAGACGCTCACCCGCCTGAGCCACCCAGGCACCGCCACCCCCCCCCCCTTTATTTTTAAAGTTTATTTATTTATTTTCAGAGAGAGAGAGAGAGAGAGATGTAAATTAATGATAACTAAATAAAGTTAAAAATTCACTCCCTCGTCACACTGGCCACATGTCAAGTGCTCAATCGCCACCTGTGGCTGGTGGCTACTATAAGGAGAGTGCAGACATAGGCTGCTCACGAATACTCAGAAGTTTCTCAGTGCTCGGTATTTAAGCAAAAACCAAAGCTCAGCTCGATCCTTCAAGTACACGCAACCCACCTACAGCAAATGACTGAGGCTTCCGAGGTTCCCCACCCCCACCCCCACCCCCGCCTGCCCACCTCTCATTCTAAGAGGGGGTGCGAAAGTATGCGCAAAATCTGTCTCGGAACTCCAGTCTCTTCACTCCAGATGTCTGGACTTTCCTTCCACCCAAAGGGCAGATTCTATAAAAGGTTATGGGAGACAGAGAGCAAAGTCAGCTTTTAAAACTGAGGTTTTGCAACAGCAAACTCTTCTTTTGTGGAATCAGGAGCGGGAAGGACTCTCTGGAGAAATCCGGTAAATAGAGACCGTGTAAAATAATCCAGGAGGCCCAGAGCGCATGAATTAAAAGCTGAACCTTGGGGCGCCTGGGTGGCGCAGTCGGTTAAGCGTCCGACTTCAGCCAGGTCACGATCTCGCGGTCCGGGAGTTCGAGCCCCGCGTCGGGCTCTGGGCTGATGGCTCGGAGCCTGGAGCCTGTTTCCGATTCTGTGTCTCCCTCTCTCTCTGCCCCTCCCCCGTTCATGCTCTGTCTCTCTCTGTCCCAAAAATAAATTAAAAAAAACGTTGAAAAATAAAAAAATAAAAAAATAAAAAAAATAAAAGCTGAACCTTGATGTTGAGACTTAGGCTAATTTCTTTCGTTTGTATCACGTGGGTACTGAGAAGATTACATCGTTGTACACACAATGACCACCCTCCCCCTCATTTGGGCCGCCTCTGAGTCTGCGTGGCTTTTAACGGCAAGTCGGATCGGTTCCTAAAGCTGGCCCCTTCAAGAATGAAAAGAACAAGCCAAAACCGTTGTTGGGCATGACGGACACAACCCCGGGATTCAGTCGATGACGAGTCCGGCTTTTTTTGTCTAACTCGGAGAAATCACCAAGAAACCACTTTGATTTTATTCCCCAGACAGCGCTCATAGAATGCTCCCACCCCGGAGACAATGGATGAGCCCCAGGCTCGCACCTTCTTGCTGGTCCACACCTGGGATCCATCCTGCCCTTGACTTTACTCCTCTGAGATTTATCTGAAAACTGCATGGTAATTAAGAAGGTTTGGATGAATGTGATTCCAAGGTACATGCCAACCACCCATTCAAAGCCTCTTAACGGGTTAATAATAAGTATGTATCTTTCAACTGCAAAATGAGTACAGTAAGCCCCCAGGACAGATGGACGGCGCTCAAATATTCGATGCTTTGTGGTCAATCACCAGGCACCAAAGCCAGGGTCCAGAATTGGTCCAATCCCAGGTTGGGGGATTCCTGCCCTGGGATCCAGGCAAAGAATCAGTAATTTGGTTCCTTTCGAAGAAAAAACAAATCTTGCGGTTAACGTACAAATAGACCCGAGGGGTGGAAAAATATGAAAATGAATTCTACCCTAAGTCTTTACTGTGTGAATTTTGATGAAGGTGACAAGGACAAGGATAGAAATGGTCCCCCCATTGTATTACCCGAGCAAGGGCTCCCTCTACTGGAAATCTATTTTGAAACCCGTGAATTGTAATTGACCCCTTGAAATGCCTATTTCGCGGTAGAAAAAGCACCCGTAATTTAAACTTTTGAGACTGACGTCACCTGTCTACCTGGGTAATGATAGCTTTGCAAAATACTTTTGAAGCCAAGGCCCTGATTTAGTAAAGTAAAGAACATTCATTTGATTGAGGATGAACATAATGACTATAGGAAGACGCTCTAAGTCTTGGGAAAATGCTCCCGAAGAATGCCTTTTTGTTGTTGCTATCCTTAATTTGGCAGAGCTATAAAACTATCCCGGGAAATACTTTATGGAATTCAAAGTAGTTAAAAAGAGTGAAGGGCATGAGTGTTCACTCAACACCCTGATGGCTTGGCTGCCATCCATCTGAGATGTGGGCTCACTGACTTTTTCTCAGAGATTTAGACCTTGACTAAATGTGTAGGCATCCCAAGGTGGTCACCCTACCTCTCCAACTCTTAAACCTACATGCCTGCCCAACCTGGATCAGCATGCTGAAGATTTTGTATTCTAAATCTATGACGTAGTGATAAAGGTTGGGCGTTTTAAAATCTTATATTGCCTTCCTCTGGGCTCCATTTGTAATTAAAAAAAAAAAAAAAAGAAAGAAAGAAAGACTGATATAAACTCCAAACAATGTCCGCTTGAAATGCTAAACAGGTAGAGTGACATTTTGGAATCCACAGATTAGATTGTGAATGATCGAGTCTAAAAGACATTATCAATTATGTCAAACCAATAGGTCGATCAACCGTGAATTGTCTTACAATTCCCAGCAGTCAGGTGCACAGAAGTGTAGAAAGCCAGTCTTCCCATTTGTGTGGCCAACAAAACAAACTGACATTGTCTCTACACAGACTGAGTTCATACCACATTTCCATCCTCAACTCACACACACACACACACACACACACACGCACACACACGCTAATAATACTCATGTAATCTAACCAGTTGAAAGCAAAGGGTCACAATTCAATTCAACAACATTCACTGAGAACTTTCTGTCAATTCCATGAGAAATTTGTTAGCAGGAGCGATGTCTAAAAGGCAATGAAAAGGACAGAGGGTGAGATGTGTCCACAAGTAAATAACATTTTTGAGTGTGAGTTAAGGAGTTTCTTCATTTTCACGTTGACCTGGAGATCCATGACTCTATGAACACTTTGAGATTTTTGTTATGAACCAGTTTTGTGGCAGAGAAGTGTTCTCCCTCACAAAGAATATAACCTTATTCCCGTAAATCTATTATAATGTAGTAGATAATCGGGGTGCCTGGGTGGCCCAGACGGTTAGGCGTCTGACTTCAGCTCAGGTCATGATCTCCGGGTTCATGGGTTCGAGCCCCGCGGCAGGCTGTCTTCTGACAGATCAGAGCTTAGAGCCTGCTTCGGATTCTGTGTCTCCCTCTCTCTCTGCCCCTCCCCACCTTGTGCTCTCCCTCTCTCTCAAAAATGCATAAAGCATTTAAAAAAATATATAGTAGATAATCCATAAAAATGTGCAAAATTGAAATGAGCAGAATTACATTAAAATGGTGTTTTAGGGGCGCCTGGGTGGCGCAGTCGGTTAAGCGTCCGACTTCAGCCAGGTCACGATCTCGCGGTCCGTGAGTTCGAGCCCCGCGTCGGGCTCTGGGCTGATGGCTCAGAGCCTGGAGCCTGTTTCCGATTCTGTGTCTCCCTCTCTCTCTGCCCCTCCCCCGTTCATACTCTGTCTCTCTCTGTCCCAAAAATAAATAAATGTTGAAAAAAAAACAATTAAAAAAAAAAAATAAAAAATAAAAAAATAAAATGGTGTTTTATAACCAGCTTTCTTCATTTTACAATGCATTCTGATTATATGTCCGTTTTTATAAATATTCTTCTACATTTCATTTTTAATGGCTGTCTGGTAGTCCTTTTATGGGTGTATCATAATTTATTGAAACAGTTTATTATTATTTCCAAGTTTTCTATTATAAACAAGTCTGACATTAATATCTTTGAAGCTAAATCTTTTCACACAGCTCTGATTACTCTCTTAGAGTAAAACCCAAAATGTAGAATTGCTAAGGCAAAGGATATTTTCACATGTAATAATTTTGATATATGTTAACAAATTGCCCCTCCATAGAGGTTATACCAATTCATAATTCTATACTAACTTTTTTTTTTCTTTCCAATTCGGCAGACCACAAAAAAGGATCTTGCTTTAATCTTTATTTTTTGATTCATGTTTAGCACCTTTTAAATCACAAATTGCCTGCTTTTAATATTCAACCATTCTTCCACTGGTATGTTTGTTATTTTTTATTTATTAGGAAGACATTTTTACAGGCAGCATTGAAAATAAGAACACTTTGGGGCGCCTAGGTGGCTCAGTCAGTTAAACATCTGACTGGCTCAGGTCATGTTCTCACGGTTCGTGAGTTCGAGCCCCGCATCGGGCTCTGTGCTGACAGCTCGGAGCCTGGAGCCTGCTTCCAATTCTGTGTCTCCCTCTCTCTCTGCCCCTCCCGTGCTCATGCTCTGTCTCTCTCTCAAAAATAAATAAAGGTTCCCAAAAAAAAGAAAAAGAAAAAATATGCCAAATTAACAAAAATAATATTTTTCCAGAAAATAGGAGAGGGAAACCACCACCATGGCTCATCAAGAAAAAGGAAGCACAGATGTGCAAAATTAAGAACAAGAAAGTTGATACGGAGGGTTTAAAAGTATAATTAGAAACGCCTGTATAACTTTAAAAAGTAAGTTAGAAAACCTGAAGAAAGTGGATGATGTCCTAGAAAAATATATAAATCATCAAAGTAAATTAAGAGTCCAAACACTTCCATAGGAAACAAATTGTGAAACAGAAAACTGAGGAAGATACCAGGGCTGTTCCAAAGCTCATAGGATCACTCTGCTAGAGCCAGAGAATTTCCATGGCTGACCCAATAATACTTGTATTTACAGAAGTCCCGTAACGAAACATAACAAACAGAGCTGTCTCCACTCCTGTGACAGCCTGTATAGAACCCTAAGACTAAAACGTATTAAGAAACCACACCAGAAACTTCAAAATCAATCTAGTGTATAAATATAAACACCAAAAAAGCCTCAATAAACTACTAAAAATAACCCAACAATTCGTCAAAAGAATAATGGCCCCATGAAAGGTAGCTTTTAGCTCGCTAGCAAAATGGATAAGTCGATACTAAGAAAAATGTGGATAGGATTTCCCGTCAGAGCTGATTGAAAACAGAAAAAAAAAAACAAAAACAAAACGGGTTCTTGATAAAGACTGGAAAAGCCTGGTCACATTTAATATAACTTCTCAGAAATTAATTAATTAATTAATTAGTTCTTGGTCAAAATTCCTATCGAAAATCAAGAAATACATGCTTGTTGGGGTGCCTGGGTGGCTCGGTCGGTTAAGCGACCAACTCTTGATTCTGGCTCGGGTCATGATCTCACAGTTCGTGGGTTCGAGCCCCGCGTCGGGCTCTGGGCTGACAGCTCGGAGCCTGGAGCCTGCTTCGGATTCTGTGTCTCCCTCTCTCTCTGCCTCTCCCCCACTTGTGCTCTCTCTCTCTCTCTCTCTCTCTCTCTCTGCCCGTCCCCTACTCATGCCGTCTCTGTCTCTCCCAAAATAAACAAATAAACTGAAAAAAAAAAATGAAACAAAAATTCAGACGAGACAGGTTAACGACGGAAGAAAAACCCAAAGTTTTAGTACACAGGCATAGAGGCCCAATAACAAAATGGAGACCCAAAGAAATGACAGAGGCAGGCAGGTTTCACACCTTCTGGACAAGGACACATTAAATTTGTGAGACCTTTACAGGATAAGGAGAATGGGTGTTTGGGAGTTTTAATGACTAAGGAATTCTAAAGCAAAACTTGGGCTGAGTTAGTAGGTTAGTAAAAAAAGTAACAAGGTTTGTTTGTGCAGCTTTCTCAGCTTTAAAGTCCCTGTCTCTGGTGTCTTTTAAAAAAAAAAAGTGTATTTATTTATTTTGAGAGAGAGAGAATGAGCAGGGAAGGGGCAGAGAGAGAGGGAGAGAGAGAATCCCAAGCAGGCTCTGCGTGAGTGCGGAGACCAGTGAAGGGCTCGATCTCACAAACGGCGAGATCACAACCTGAGCTGAAACCAAGAATCAGATGCTTCACCAACTGAGCCCCCCAGGCGCCCCCTCTTTTTACTTTGCAATATAGGGAGGATGTTTCCACGTGGGAGATTTATGTCCTGCTTTCAGGGGGAAGCAGAGGGTCCGAACGCCCTTCCAGCATAGGCTGTCTCTTAAATAACTTTCATTTAAAATAATCAATGTGACAAAGTGGCACATTTCGGGGCAGGCCGGGCTTGACCCCTCCAACCCACAAGGGAAGATACGGTTTGTTGTTTTTTTTTTCCGAATAAAATCTATGAAGTTAACATAAACCCTTTCAAAGTAAATAAAGAATTTTTGTTTTCAAATTAAAAGGGAATTGTACACCAGCTTGTAGCAGATAAATTCTCCTGGCTGAGAACCGTGAAAACAATCGGACCAAACTTCTCAAAATCTGTTTGAGAGCATCATTTTGACACTAAGACCACCAGGATTTGCGCCAGTAGATCAGCCAGGCTCAGTCGGTTAAGCGTCCAACTTTGGCTCAGGTCACGATCTCACTGGTTTGTGAGTTCGAGCCCTGCCTCTGGCTCTGTGCTGATGGCTCAGAGCTTGGAGCCTGCTTCCGATCCCGTGTCTCCTTCTGTCTCTGCCCCTCCCCTGCTGGTGCTCTGTCTCCCTCTCTCTCAAAAATAAATAAAGGTGAAAAAAAAATTTTTTTGAGAGTAATCAGCAGCAAACCAAGAGCTTGCAAAGCTGTCTAGAAGCAGATGCTAAGGGCAGAAAGACTAAGCCGTGTTCAGGCCCTTGAAGACTTGCAGACAAAATTGGAGTTTAGGGTTTACTAAGACACGAGGGTACAAAATCCTGGAGAGAAAAGAAACTGGAAGAAAGCATGCCTGACGCCCTGAGCTGCTCCTTTCCTCCATCCATTTGCCGTTTTGTAAACAGGACACTCCCGAGTCTGAACGCCCGGCAGAAGGCAGCTGCTAAGAGGGCGGTTTCTAATCAAAACTCCATTTGTATAAATTCCTGAGATTGAACTATTTCTCAGACGAGCTCCAGGATGGAAAATAAATGTCATCAAAACAGTCCCCTGGGAAAACCCAAGATTCTTAATTTTTTTTTTTAATGTTTTACTTATTTTTGAGACAGAGAGAGACAGAGCATGAGCAGGGGAGGGGCAGAGAGAGAGAGGGAGACACAGAATCGGAAATGAACTCCAGGCTCCGAGCTGTCAGCACAGAGCCCGACCCGGGGCTCGAACCCACAAACCGTGAGATCATGACCTGAGCCAAAGTCAGACAGACGCTCAACCGACTGAGCTACCCAGGCACCCCCGAAAACCCAAGATTCTGTTAGTGAAGAAATATGTAAGCTGTTCATCTTCAATATCCTGCCTTGATTTTTATTGCTTAGAAGAAATAAGAATCGTGTCCCTTTTGGATGGGGGGGACATGGGGGGGGGCGCCTGGGTGGCTCAGTCGGTTGAGCGTCTGACTTCGGCTCAGGTCACGATCAGGGCTGACAGCTCAGAGCCTGGAGCCTGCTTCGGATTCTGTGTCTCCCTCTCTCTCTGCCCCTTCCCCCCCCCAAAGATAAATAAAAATTTTTAAAATTAAAAACAAAAAAAGAATCTTGTCCCTTTAGGAGAAAAAAAAAAACCAAACCATGAAAATAAAAGGCGGATTACTTTTCAAACAGAAAGAACAGACTTAATGAGAGAACAAGGAACAGCGGGAACAGACAACCATCTCTTTTCTTTCTTTTTATTAACAGCTTTATTGAGATATAATTATCCTAGTACACAACTGACCTATTTAAAGGATACAATTCACTGGTTTTTAGTATATTCATTTCCAGGAGAAGATATGTAACCATTAGGACAGTCAATTTTAGAACATTTTTATCACCTCCAAAGGAACCATGGTACCTGTGAGCTATCACAACGCTGCGTTCCCAGCCCCGCTTCCCAGCCTTAAGTCGTCACTGATCTAATTTCTGTCGCTGTAGTGTTCCCCACTCTGGACTTCCAAGGAAACGGACTTATACGATATGCAGCCTTTTGCAACTGACTTCTTTCATTTAGCATAAGGTTTCCAAGTTTCACCCACGTTGACCGCATATCCCGGCATTGGGATCTATGACGTTTTATTTATGCATTCTTCAGTCGATGGACATTTGGGTTGTTTCCACCTTTGGGCTGGTACGAATAACACGGCCATAAACATCCCTGTACCAGCTTCTGTGTTTTGTGTGTTTGTGTCTCTCAGGTATATTCCCAGGACAGAAATTGCTAGGTCATACGGTAGCTCTATGCTTAATCCTTTGAGGAACCGACAATGCTTTCCAAACGAGTGGTGCTGTTTACATTCCCACCATCAGTGTATGGGGGCTACAAATTGTCTACGTCCTCACCAACATGTGTAATCAATTGTCCGACTTTCTGATTCTAGCTAACCTAGCGGGGTATGAACTAACATCTCCTTCTGGTTTTCATTTTCATTTCCTTGATGACTTCCAATGCTGAGCATTTTGGCGGGGAGGGGGGTATTTACTTGCCATTATATTTATTCCTTGGACCAATGTCTACTGAAGTCCTTCACCCCTGCTTTAATTGGATCACTCATCTTTTTTATTATTGAATATAAGCGTTCTTTTTTTTTAATTTTATTTTAATGTTTATTTATTTGTGAAGGAGAGACAGAGACAGAGCGTGAGTGGGAGGGGGGAGCAGAGAGAGGGAGACACGGAATCCGAAGCAGGCTCCAGGCCCTGAGCTGTCAGCACAGAGCCCGATGCGGGGCTTGAACCCATGAACCGTGAGATCATGACCTGAGCCGGAGTCGGACGCTTAACCAACTGAGCCACCCAGGTGCCCCTAAGGATTCTTTACAAATATATTCTAGATGTAGGTTCTGCATCACATATATGATTGGCAAGTACTTTCTTCTATTCAGTGGTTTGTCTTTTCACTCTCTGGATGGTGTTCTTTGAAATACAATAGCTTTTAATTTTGATGATGTCCAATGTATTGATTTTTTTCTTTTGTTGCTGATGCTTTTGGTGTTATAGCTAAGACGCTTTGCCAAACCCAAGGTCACAAAGATGACGCCTAAGCTTTCAACAGTTTTATACTTTTAGCTCTTAAATTTGGGTCCTTGATCCATATTGAGTTAATTTTTGCATATACTGTTAAATAAAAGTCCAATTTACTTTTTTTGTTGCATGTGGATGTTTAACTATTCCAGCCCTATCTGTTGAAAGGACTATTTTTCCCCATTAGATGGTCTTCGCACCTTTGTGAAGACCCAGTTGATGGTATTTTATGATCATAGAATTCAATCAAATATATGTGGGTTTATGATATATGATCATAGACATATGGGTTTACCTCTATACTTTCAACCCTATTCCACTCATCTATATGTCTGTTGTTGGGCCAATACCACACCGTCTTGATTACCATTGCTTTGCGTAGTAAGTTTTGAAATCCAGAAATAAGGGTCCTCTACTTCGTTCCTTTGCCAGATCGTGTTGGCTACTTTGGGTCTCTTACCATCCCATTTGAGTTTTAGAAACAGCTTGTGAATTTCTAATTAAGAAGGCAGCTGGGATTCCGATGGAAATTGCCTTGAATCTGTAGAACAATTTAGGAGCATTTTCCTTCTTAACAATGGTAAAGTTTCCAATCCATGAACATAGACTATCTTCCCAATTACTTAGATTTTCTTTAATGTCTTCATCAATGCTCCATAATTTTCACACGGTAAGTTTTTCACTTTTTTGTTACATTTATTCCTAAGGTTTTTTTTTTTTCTGGATGCTATTCTAAGTGGGATTACTTTCTCAATTTCATTTTTTAATTATTCATTGCAAATATAGAAAAACAACTGATTTTTGTATGTTCATATTGTGCCCTGCCTCTATGCTAAATCCATTTATTAGTTCTAAGCGTTTTTTTTTAATTGGATTACTTAGGATTTTCTGTATACAAGATCATTTACCTGTGAATACAGATAGTTTCAGTCTTCCATTTTAATCTTGATGACTTCTGTTTGTTTCATCTAATTTCCCTAATTGTCCTAGCTGGAACCTCCAAGTTAATGTTAAATAGAGACACACTTGTCTTCTTCCCGATTTTAGAGGGAAAGCACTCACTATTTTACCAATACATATGATGTTAGGTGAGGGTTTCTTTTTTTATAGATGGACTTCATTAGGTTGTGGATATTCTCTTTTATTCCTAGTTTGTTGGCTGTTTTTATCATAAAAGAATGTCAGGGCCCCCAGGTGGCTCAGTCGGTGAAGCGACCAGCTTCGGCTCAGATCATGATCTCACAGCTCCTGAGTTTGAGCCCCGAGTCAGGTTCTGTGCTGACAGCTGGGAGCCTGGAGCCTCCTTCGGATTCTGTGTCTCCCTCTCTCTCTGCCCCTCACCCGCTCATGCTCTATCTCCCTCTCTCTCTCAAAAATAAATAAGTATTAAAAAAAATTTGGGGGGGGGGGGTGCCTGGGTGGCTCAGTCGGTTAAGCGTCCAACTTTGGCTCAGGTCATGATCTCACGGTCCATGAATTCGAGCCCCGCGTCAGGCTCTGTACTGACAGCTCAGAGCCTGGAGCCTGCTTCAGATTCTGTGTCTCCCTCTCTCTCTGACCCTCCCCTGTTCATGCTCTGTCTCTTCTTGTCTCAAAAATAAATAAACATTAAAAACAAATTTTTTTTTTAATTAAAAAAAATTTTTTTTAAGAGCGTCGGGGGGCGCCTGGGTGGCTCAGTCGGTGGAGCGTCCGTCTTCGGCTCAGGTCATGATCTTGGGGTTCACGACTTCGAGCCCTGCCTCGGGCTCTGTGCTGACGGCTCAGAGCCTGGAGCCTGCTTCGGATTCTGTGTCTCCCTCTGTCTCTGCCCCTCCCCTGCTCATGCACGGTCTCTCTCTGTCGCAAAAATAAGTAAAACATTAAAAAAAAAAAAAAAAAAAAAAAAACTAATTTACTGCCAAAAAAAAAAAAAATGCTATCGTCTGAGATTTTAGCAAGGCACCATCCCTGGTCACAGATCACCGTAACAAATGTAATACTGAAGAAGACGGACATATCGCAAAAACTCCCAAAACGTGACACAGAGGCACAGAGTGACCGAATGCTGACGGGAAAGCGGCATGGGGAGACTCGCTCAACGCAGGCGCCACAAACCTGCAATTTGTAAACGATGCAAGATCTATGAAGTGCGATGAAACGAGGCATGCTTGTATTTAGTAACCGACTGGATTATTTTAGTGAGGTCTCTTTCCTCCGCACGGTGTTCAGCCTCTGATGTTCCTTGGGGGGGGGGGGGTTGGGGAGGGTAGCTAGGGACGCTTTGGAATGTTCACCGTGACAGGGGATTCATAGGGCTCTCTTGCTCTCTTTCCCAGACCACATCCCGTTGTTAGATGCCATTCATTTACTGCCGGTTTCTCTGCTGTTTTCAGCAACACCTTGGGTCATCAACTGGTCTACGAGTTCATCCAGTCAAACTTTAACTCCTTTGAAGGAACAGTTTCTCACTTCAGGGTCTGATTATTTGCTCTGACCCCAGGAGCCTTCCTCCTACCGGTAGCATCATGTTCTGGCCTGCAAACCAGTGGCCTATAATGCAGCCTGGGCCTTCAGCGTCCTCCCAGCTGCCCTCTCCGAGCACTGCCACCGTTCTTGGGCGCACCCCGAGGCTTGAACTTCACTCTCCGGGGCAGCTGAGGTCTGCTCCTTGGAAAGAGAGTAGCAGCCACCCGTTTTGTGGATGTGTCTCCACCCAGGCAAAAAGCGCTGAGCCAGGGCTTAGGGAGGCTTGACGAACACGACGCAGAAGCTTGCGAGAAATCCGGAGCTCGTTGAAAAGCATGAGGTCTGTGCTGAGGTAGAAAGATCTCCAATTTGGATCATTAAATGAAAAGAACAGCTTGGTGCAAAACAGTGCGGGTAGTCTGATCCCTTTCAGGTACACGTTTTATTGATTTCTTAAGTTTTTTTCCTGCTTCTTTATTTTTGAGAAAGAGAGACAGAGCGCGAGCGGGGGAGGGGCAGAGGGAGCGGGAGACACAGAATCCGAAGCAGGCTCCGGGCTCTGAGCTGTCAGCACAGAGCCCGACGTGGGGCTCGAACTCATAGACCGCGAGATCATGACCTGAGCCGAAGTCGGATGCTCCACCGACTGAGCCACCCAGGCGTCCCTTGATGTGCACTTTTTAAATAAATGGATGGATGTGTCTATGGTGGCATTGCCTTTTTCTCCCGGAAGACATCATAAGCTATGTCTTACGTTAGCTTTGACAAGAGACTATGGGGAGGTGAAAAAGAGGCTTTCACGTGTGACTTTTCCCTCCAGATGCCTTTAGGATGTTATGCCCCTTGATATATATTACTTTTTTTTTTTTTTTTTAATGCCAAAAACGTTACCTAGGCGGGAAGATTTGGACCACTTTTGGTTTTCTTCTTTGATCTCACATATAGGCATGTTCAACTTTTAGGCAAATATTATAAAAACAAGTTTGTGACACAAAAGCCGACTTTTCCAAGTGCAAGTTGGTGAGGTTCCCAGTGTTCCCAACCACCTACGTCTCCCAGGCACAGGAATGGCCGTCTGTACCACCTGACCCATTCTACCCAAGTCACAAGCAGAGTTAGCTGGTCACTACTGAAAACCTGGGAAGGGGGACGCCCTCTTATCACCGGGGTTCAGAGACCAAAGAGTATGTAGTGACTAAAGGTGGCTTCATTGTGGCCCTTGCTACTTAAAGCATGGTCCGGGGGACCTGGTCCCGGGGCGTCAGCATCACTTAGGCAGGAACTGGAAATGCAGAATGGAAGTCCTCACCCCAGACCTCCACAACCAGGATCTGCATTTGATAAGCCTCCCAGGTGATTCATCGGCACACTGAAGTCTGAAAGGACGCGTGGAGTCTTTTAGATCCATCAAGGCAGGTGGGGGCCAACACAGACAGAAGGAATCCAAATCTCTGGGGCGGCCCCCCGCATGGGGGATTCTCGCGTTGGGCCTGAGACTGACAATCCCTCAGAAGAATCGAGATCTCCTCTCGGTACACCCCAATCGTCACATCTGTGATAATCACTGATGTGCTTTCGAATTACCGATCACTGTGCTAAGCACGTTACACATTTCATCTTTTTCCTGTCTACCATCCCATAAACTTGGCCTTGGCATCATCTTACAGGTGAGGATGTGGGATCCTAGAGTCGTAATAACCTGTCCAGCCTCCTACAGCAGGTAAGGGGCAAAGGGCAGGTTCAAACCTAAGGTGCCTAATCTGTGTGCTCTTCGCTGCCGTATGGCTGTCTGCATACGCCTCTTCGCGAAACCATCACCCTTTGCGATTAAGAAGTATGCGATCCTGGGGCGCCTGGGTGGCGCAGTCGGTTAAGCGTCCGACTTCAGCCAGGTCACGATCTCGCCGTCCGTGAGTTCGAGCCCCGCGTCCAGCTCTGGGCTGATGGCTCAGAGCCTGGAGCCTGTTTCTGATTCTGTGTCTCCCTCTCTCTCTGCCCCTCCCCCATTCATGCTGTGTCTCTCTCTGTCCCAAAAATAAAGAAACGTTGAAAAAAAAATTTTTTTTTTAAAAAGAAGTATGCGATCCTTTCTTGATCCCTGGTGCCCAGTTTCACACAGATGCTCGACAAGAACTGGGAAAATATCGAACGCGCCGGGAGCTTGGTGTATCGCGAACGCGCAATAACACGTCAACGAGTAAACGTGGCTATGAGCGAGACGCAGCCCAGAAACCGGGAGCTAGACGGCACGGTCGGCCTTTTCCCTCCCTCAGGACCACACCCAGAGCGGGAGCTCTGTTGGTGCTAACATCTCACCTGAAAGCCCAGTCTCAAGTCACCAACTTGTCGCCTTTCCACTATTAACACATCTCCCCTCCTTGTACAGGTTACGGTCTGTGCCGCTCACGCCAACATTCCCCGAACGTTAGGTTGACGCAGACGTGACACGTCCCCTGGTCCCCGTGCGGGCCACCAGAGGACAGCGGGAGACAGAGAGAGGGAGCTGAGCTAAATGAACACGCAAGCCCCTTCCCGTCCATGTCCAGTTTCTGTTTCGGCTGCAATTCCTGTTCTTCCTCGGTCACGAGACATCTGCACGGGCTTACGGAAGGCACACTGTGCTCCCTGTGGCTTGTTAGGGAGCCCAGACCACGAGCTCAACCTTGCTCTCTGCTACGGCTCTAAAGTGCACCCCCCCACCACCCGCGCGCCGAGGTCCCCACAAAATCCCAAGAGAGATCGTTGAGTTACTCTGATGTTTATTTGAATGCATCTTAGTCCACACTTGGTATAAAATCAGAAAAAGCAAAGCCAAAAAAAAAAAAAAAAAGAAAGGAAAAGAAAAGAAAAGAAAAAAAGAAAAAAAAAAACGGGTCTGGAGTCTTAGCATCAGAAGGGCACCTTATATACAGGTACAGTCGGTGGCCAACACAAGTCATTGCCAGACAGTCCTTGGAGGCGGAGAACAGTCTAGACCCAGAGGAGTCCTGGGAATGCGCGGTCCCGAGGGGTCTAGAGGCTGGTCCCGATGCTCCGACCGTAAGAAAAATGTGGGAGCAGTAAACGCTGTGTTTATTATTTATTTATTATTGTCATAACTGCAGCCTCGCTAGGTACAAAAGCAGTTATAAACCATTTATATGACACAGAATTACTCAGGTGTCCATTCTACTTTATGTCGTAAAACCGTTAATTGAATTTCCAGTGAGTAGTTTAGACGATTAGTGATAATAAGGAATGGTAAATCCATAGCACCATTTCATAGGTTTGCTGTCACCGATTTCTCATCTAGACGTGCGGCTGAGACACTCACGGCCGAGGGCAAGTGTTCCAAAGCCGAGGGCTCCAGTTTGGGGGTTCTGTCCATGGCTTCGCATGGAGGTGCGGGCGGGACCTGTCTCTGTGCGACGCACCGGGTCGCCCACCAAGTAAAAGGGCTTCTGGCCAGTCGGGGCTCCCACCCACGCTTTGGTTTTCTGAATGAGGTGGAGTGAAGGGAGGTATCTACTTTCCGATAAAAGGGAAGGGGCAAGATGGGAAGTATTTTACGTCCGGGCCAAACAAAAGGAACAACAAAACAGAACAAAAGAACAGAGCTCGATTATACGGTTAGGAGGTAAAAGTTCCTTAGCTACTTCTTTAAGATTCAACACAAGGCTGATGGTCAACATAAAAAGCGAACGATACTATGTACATATATGTAAAAAGTGTTATAAATAGGTTTTATAAACCATAGATATTATATACATCTTCAGTCAACACGAACCCCCCCCTCAACTGCTTTCTGTTTGATTTGGTTTGAGTTTGGGTTTTTTTGGCTAGCTCTTTTGTTTGGTTGGTTGCTTTGGGTTGGGTTTTTTTCTTTCTTTCTTTTTTTTTTTTTTTTTTTTTCTGGTTTCCTTCCTCCCTTCCCCCGATGTACGCTCAGTGCCTCAGACCAAACCGTCTGGGCACCTCATTCGCGTTTCCGCAAGATCACGTAGATGACGCCGCTGAGAAGGGCCAGAGGGAAGGCCACCCAGGCCAGGATGTAGGCGAAGCCGTAGGAGTAGTCAGAGTTGAGATGCCACTCTGGGTGCCTCACCGTGTAGATGGACGCTGCACTCATCACACACAGACCTGGGGAAAGACAGGGACAGGTAGGGGGAGGGAGGTGGGGAAGGGCCCCCCTGTCCACCACCCCGCTGCAGATTCCACAGGACTCCAGACACCTGCCCACACCATTTCCTCTCTCTTGACACACACACACACACACACACACACACACACACCAGGAAGAAGGTCACCCAATCTTCCGCAGATAACGCTGTGCTCAAAGAGCATGTCTGAGGGGCGCCTGGGGGAGCTCAGCCAGTTAAGCAATCGATCGACTCTTGATTTCGGCTCAGGTCACAATCTTGCGCAGTTCAGGGGTTCAAGCCCCGAGTCAGGCTCTGCGTTGACAGCGTGGAGCCTGCTTGGGATTCCGTCTCCTTCTTTCTCTGCCCCTCCCCCCTCTCGCTCTCTGTATCTTTCTCGAAATAAATAAATAAGTAAGTAAATAAACTTAAAAAAAGAAGAAGAAGAAGAAGAAGAAGAAAAGGGGCACTTGGGCGGCTCAGTCGGTTGGATGTCTGACTCCAGCTCAGGTCATGATCTCACAGTTCGTGGGTTCAAGCACTGTGTCGGGCTCTGTGCTGACAGCTCAGAGCCTGGAGCCTGCTTCGGATTCTGTACCTCCCTCTCTCCCCGCCCCTCCCAAAACTCACACTCTGTCTCTCTCAAAAATAAAGATTTAAAAAATTAAAAGAAGAAGGAGAAGGAGAAAAGGAGAAAAGCATGTCTGATTCTGGATCTGGCAGCAGAGGAAGGGTCTCGAAGATACAGAAACAGGGGAAAGAATCTGCTCTCTGCTTCTGATCGAGGGGACCCAGACCAGCATCTCCAAGGTCGTTTGTCATCTTTTCTGCCCTATTTCTCTTCCTCGGACTGTCGCCAACGCCTCGTCGACAGAAGGATGTGGCCAGCAAGAATTCGACTCACAAGATAAACCCACCTAGCGCTCTCCAGGGAGGGTGGGGCATGGGAGCACCCGGAAACCCGTAAAGCGCTGTTCAAATGGGTGGTGATGTCATCTGAACCAGTAAAGCGAAGGGGCACTTGGCCACGATCTGAATTGTGCCAGGGCAAGAGCACTGGGGTCCAGGCAGACCCCAGAGCCCCTTGGCAGGACTTCCACTCAGGAGACCAAGCAGGCAATGCCAACGGGCACCGTTAGGCAGACAGAGGATACAGAGAGAGGAAAACGAAGAGGGGGGATAGGATATGAGTGGGAAGCCGAGAGAGGAATCTATCCAGCTCCATTGCACTCGGTCCCTTCTAACAGTTCCTGGTGCCCTCAAGGTCGGGTCTGAAGCCCCAAGCGTGCAAGATTATCGGGTCCAGAGATAAATCAGGTGGCCCTTCCCCTGCCCACCTCTGCAGCCCTTTGGTGTGGGACTCTTGAAGCAGGCAAGTTCAAGAGCGATGGTCCGCGCCCACAGTGACAGTCAGCATCCCCTGCAGGGAGGGGTCCCGCGATGTCAGCACCCCAGCCTGGCGCCCCACAAAGCCCGCTCTGTTCCCTCTGTTCCCTCCTGAAAACAGGGTCTTTGAGAGGCTCTGAGTGACTCTATTATAAACCCAGCGTGCTATGTGGGATTCCTGTGGTTCCAAAGCTCCCAATGTCCCAGGCCACCTACATCTAACCTCCCTGCTATTTCGCTGGACACTGTAAACTTTGTTTGAACAAAGCACGTAAGTGGGAATATACTACATTTGCCACCCTGATAAGACCGTCCTTCTCCCAGTCAGAGAAGAAAGCTCCCACTTGAGTGGCCCCTGTTGAGAAGGCCACACAATAGTCCCGCAGCTCCCGCGGGATCGGATCCAGGATCTGCTACTTACAGAAAGTTAGGGGCACAGCGCAGATGCCCGGGGTAGAGGGAAAACCAAGGGCCGGCAAACTGCCATTTGAGGGCTCTGCTGGGAACGCGCTTTATTCGCCCTGGCGTCCGCGATCCCCGATTATCTTCCCCAACGGCTCCGTGGCTGACCTCCTCAAGGTGCAAATTCTTGTCTTCAAGAAATACTTGAACTTCAAGGATACTGAAGTTGTCGATACCCAGCTACCTCCTGGGGGCAGGGCTATAGAAAGACAAGTGTGACCCAGGGAACAGAGTGCCAAAAGGCCAGGCCCATGCTCGTCAAGCTGGCGAGGCTTCCGAATGGGGCCCGCGTCTACCCAGCACGGGCAGGAACAAAGCCGCGGTGGCTGTGCAGACCAGCTGTGCCCAGATTTCACCGGCAGAGAGCACACGTTCCGTCGGCGTCCACGGGGGACAGGGGGAGGCGGGACACGCCAGTGCGGTGACTCACTAGACGGCCTCGTCTGTAGGGTATCCGCCGAGGAGTATCTCGGGGGTTAAATGACCTTGAGCTTCGCTGCCACGAGCCACCGGCTGAGACGCTCGCAAAGCCAAAGAGCGGATACGCGCTTCGTAATTACGGTCGTCGGGAGACTGATGCTTTAGGGTATACGCGACGACAAGGCGGTCTGCGTGTAGTGCCATAGCGGTGCCCTGGAACACGGGGAGTTAATGCCATACGACAGACCTCCCAATGTCGCACAGGTGTTCCCATAAATGGGCGGTCCCCATAAAGTCGCTTTCTCAATGACCTGTAGGTGGGGGCGTGGTGATGAAGGTCCTCCCCACCCCTCCACCTTGTGGGGAAGGTGAGGGAGGTTGCGGTCACACCAGCAGTGTCCTGCCTTCTCCAAGGACGAGCGGCGTGTGCCCCGGCAGTGACAGGGATGCCCTGGGAGAGGCCTGAGTCTGGGAGGGCAGGCAGCTGTGAGTGGGGGACTCTGACCCTCTCCAGACAACACAGAAGAGCTGGCCACTCAAGACTTTATCCCCGTCACGGGGCGCCTGGGTGGCTCAGTCAGTAAGTGTCCGCCTCTGGGTTTCGGCTCAGGTCACGATCTCGTGGCTTTGTGGGTTCGAGCCCCGCGGAGGGCTCTGTGCTGACAGCGTGGAGCCTGCTCGGGATTTTCTCTCTCTCTCTGCCCCTCCCCTGCTCGTGTGCTCTCTCTCTCTCTCTCTCAAAATAAATAAACTAACTTAAAAGAGAGAGAGAGAGCGTGTGGACATCAGCTGCGGAAGCTGTTCATTGGAGGGCCCGGAGCGGAAGCCTGAGAGAAGTTGCTAGAAAGCACACGGCGGGGGGGGGGGGAGTTGCCTTGTGGCGATGGTTGGATGAGTGAACACCTGTGAGTCACGTCCTCCCCCGCCCCCTCCTGAGGGTGACAAAACATCGCAGGAAGAGGCTAGAAGGTCCATTCCTCTGAAAGCGTTGGGCTCTCTGTCAGACCCACACAGAGCCTTCTCTGCACTGCCGGGCTGGTTTCCACTTTCGGCCCCCAAATGCTGCTTAGAAAATCACCCCCACAGCATTACTGGCTTCTGACCTGGGCACGGCTGGAGCAGCATCTGAAACAGTTCATCCCTCTTTTTTTTTTAATTTATTTGTTTTGCGGGTTGGGGGAAAGAGAGAGAGAGAGAGAGCATAAGCAGGGGAGGGACAGAGAGAGAGAAAGAATCCCAAGCAGGTTCTGAGCTGTCTGCACAGAGCCCAACGTGGGGCTCGATCCCACGGACCTCGAGATCATGACCCGAGCGGAAATCAAGAGTCGGCCGCTTCACCGACTGAGTCACCCGGGCGCCCCTGGTTTAGTTCATTCCTAAGGGGGAGGTTTCTAAATGTGGTGTCTGACCACAGCTGCCTTTGAGCCCCTGGGAACAGGGAGGGCATCGTGCTTTTATGCATCCCCCAAAATCCTTTCGTTCTAAAGCCCTAGATCTCTATCAGTCTGTTTGACGAAACAGAACAAATGGAAACCCTCCCTCGGGAGTCTCCTTTGCCCGGGTTTTCTGTTCCTCTTAATCACAATAAATAGTAAGCTATACACACGTGACCCGAGTTTGCGGCAAGGGAACACAATTATCCAGTAATCCAACAAGCGGGTTATTCAGGGCCTTCTATGGAGCCTTCGATGCACGGAGTTCGGTGCAGGGCATCAAGTAACGAAATCAATCAACACGTGGATCTGTCTTTCGGGTCTGTACTTCTGCGAATTTCTTGATGTTCTCCCATCGAGGGCAACCCAGCCCAACAGAGCTAGGGCCAGGGTAAGCGCTGTCTGAGAACAGACGGCTGCAGGTTCTGGAAATAAAAAGGACTCCGAAGTCCAGACACTGATTCAGAACGGCTCTTCTCTAAGAACGGGGTTTGGAACAATCTATGGCTCCCGACTGGGAAGAGTCATCAGCAGAGAAAGTCCAGTAAGACCAGACCGAGGGATTACAAAGAGCTCGATGGCCACACCAGTGGTTCCTAAGCCCTGATCCAGAGTCACCCAGGGAGCAGCCCCTCCCAAGAGCTCTCCACGGACAAAGGCTGAGCACTGGAATTTTCTAAAAGCACCTTCTTTATTCGGGGCACCTGGGCGGCTCAGTCGGTTATATGCCTGACTCTTGATTTCAGCTCAGGTCATGATCTCACACAGTTCATGAGTTCAAGCCCCGCATTGGGCTCCAGGCTGACGGCTGGGAGCCTGGAGCCTGCTTCGGATTCTGCATCTCCCTCTCTCTCTCTCTCTCTCTGCCCCTCCCCCAATTGTGCTCTTTCTCTCTCTCTCTCAAAAATAAATAAATATTAAAAAATTTTAAAAAGATGGGGTGCCTAGGTGGCTCTGTTATTAAAAAAAAAAACCCTGGGGTGCCTGGGTGGCTTAATCAGTTAAGCATCCAACTTCGGCTCAGGTCATGATCTCATGGTTTGCGAGTTCGAGCCCCGCATCGGGTCTTGTGCTGACAGCTTAGAGCCTGGAGCCTGCTTCGGATTCTGCGTCTCCCTCTCCCTCTGCCCCTCCCCTGCTTGTGCTCTGTCTCTCTCTCTCAAAAATAAACATCAAAAAACATGTTTTTAATATAAAAAAAAAAAAGCAATGAACTAGACGAAGACACCTGTTGCTATATCCCCAAAAAGCAGCCAACCTGAGAAGTATGTAATCGAGGGAAGACAGCTCGTAAATGTTAAGACCTGCTAATTACGACACGTAGAAGGGAATCAGGCGGCAGACCAATAAGCACACACAGACGTGTAATCTGGAGAAAGGCAGAGACGGCTCCCTACATCGACAGTCAGCCCCGAGAGCCCCCCACACCTTTCATCTGCCTTTCCTGCACCCAAGGGCGTGTGGTCTACGAAGACCACAGCTGGATCCTTCCAAGGGAAGCAAGGCAGAGGCAGCGCAGAAAGTATTGGGAGACTCAGAAAATATGCCAAGGGCTTCCGCTTAAAACGCCTCAGTGCTTTGCAGAAGCACGGAAATCTTCAAGCGAAGCCTCTTCTCCTTGAAGTTTTCAACCTGAGTGGGAAGACCCTGTAGATCAAGTTCGAACGCAACGTTCGGGGGGTGGGGCGGGGAACCTGTGGCTCCCAGACCCCCTGCTTTCAGCTCCCGCTAACTGGGGTGAACAGTTCAGAACAGAACATTCCTTAGGGCTGGTAGATTACAACCGCTACTGTGGCCTGACTTTTCTCATCCAACACCACTTTCTATTCAAACCGGGGCCGCTAGGCTGATGAACTGATAACTGAACGTTGGATCCCATGATAGATAAGAAGCTACACTGGAAGGGGAGAAATGAAGAACAAATCATGTGCTTTTAGACATAGAGGGGTTTTTTTTCATTTATTTTTTACATTTATTTATTTTTGAGAGACAGAGAGAGAGCACCAGTGGGGGAGGGGGAGAGAGAGAGGGAGACACTGAATCCGAAGCAGGCTCCAGGCCCTGAGCTGTCAGCACAGAGCCCGACGCGGGGCTCGAACTCACAAACCATGAGATCATGACCTGAGCCGAAGTCGGATGCTTAACTGATTAAGCCACCCAGGCGCCCCAAGCGTTTGTTTGTTTGTTTTTTTTTTTTAAATAGCAGCATTCTAAAAGGCTTGTATCGAGTTCAGAGGCGATTCAAAACAGAGAAGTGAGGGTGCATGAGGAACTATATTTTGGAAAAAGTGGAGTGTCCGCCCTGCATTTTCCGTTCTGTAGCAATTCGGGCGGATTCTGTTGTCTCTAACCATAAGGAGGTTGCTAACTATATCGAGTCCACATGGTATCGGAGGAAGTGTGGGCTTCTGGTTGTTCCTGCTTGAGCTGGGTGACCTTGGCTATTCATTATCCTCTCCTGATCTCAGTTTATCAGTAAAATAACACCCTTGTATAGGTCTCATACACACACACACACATATATATATATGCATATATATATGCACACACATATATGTATATATACACACATATACACACACACACATATATGCATATACACACACATATATGCATATATATGTGTGTATGTATGTGTGTGTGTATATATATACATATATGTGTGTGCATATATATATGCATATATATGTGTGTGTGTGTGTGTGTGTGTATATGTGTGTGTATATATGTATATTTTATGAAAGTTCTGGTTCCTAAGTCTGTATTATTCTCTCTGGAGGACAGATCCACTGATGCAACAGCTATGATCATCAGTCGACTTGATATCGAACTGTAAATGGTAAGCCAAAAAAAGAAATCCCCAGACCATGTTCCAGTTTTGTGTATTACTTTCAGAAACGGGAATGACTAATTGATAACTCTTCTTCTAACACACCTAGGAATGATACCGTACCGCATAATTAGTAACTCAATAAAACCGGCACCACTCCAGGAGCTTGGCTTGCTTGGTCTAACTAAACCTATGCAAGCCGCAAAGCCCTATCTGGTTTTCACATCCTAAAACCGCACGTACCAGAATGCCGTATTTAAGTATTTCATGAGAAGTAGCTGTCCAATTTCCCTCCTTTTTCCAGGGAAGGCGGGGGGGGGTACTCTCTGGCTTCTAGAAAAGATCATCAACATCTAACCTCAGCCCGTGTCTTACCGTACAGCCATGAGTAAGCCGTTACATCTGCACTCACCAAAGACGTGTGGGCTGTTATCAACCCTCCAATGACTGCCGCTGAGCCCAGGGTGGTGATTCAGCACCACGGACATTCTGACAACCAACTAAAACAAGAGAGGACAGCCTAGCCCTCCGCCTACTCAGCCAGCCGGCATCTAGAACATCTCACAGTACATAGATGCTCTCTGGTGCACGGGGAGCGTGTGACTTGTTAACACGGATTATAGGATCCATCACCGCCTCTCTTAATTTCTCTCCAGTGCCTTCTGACTCAGTCAACTGGCAGTCAATAGACAGGAAGAGAAGAGTCAGTGAAGGAAGACACTGGCCAGAATCTAGAGACAAAGTCGGAAGCTGTCACCCTCTATAAGAGAAGCTTCTCGGACTCTGCACATCGTACATACAGATAACCTATCCGGTGGAGGAGCTGGAAGGCGGTTTAAGGAGGAGAGGAATAGGGTGGCTCAGTCGGTAAGCGTCCGACGTCAGCTCGGGTCCTGATCTCACGGTTCGTGAGTTCAAGCCCCGCGTCGGGCTCTGTGCTGACAGCTGAGCGCCTGGATCCTGCTTCCGATTCTGTGTCTCCCTCTCTCTCTGCTCCTCCCCCACTCGCGCTCTGTCTCCCTCTCAAAAACAAATAAACATTAAAAATTTTTTTTTAAAAAAAGGAGGAGAGGAATGAGACCTCTCACGTGTTGTCACGGCCCCATGTTAGGAAATGATGCCGTGTGGGGGGTGCCAAAGTGAAGACACCTAAGGACAACAGAAAGCCAAAGCCCAGTGGAGCCCCGGAGCTGGGGTAAAGGAGAGCAAGAATGTGCCGTGGCTTCACCACTGCTTGGAGGTGGGAGACACGTATCTGAAACCAACCTCAGCCGCCCACTGGGGCCACTTTCCATGCTGAAGGAAGGATGGTTCCTTGGGGCTTCACGCAACGTGCAGGGATACAACCCTCCAGCGTGGCCTTTGCTCTACTCCTATCCTTATTAACATTCACCTCCGATGATGTGTCCAGACCGTGGCTCCGTCCCCGGTATTAGGTCTGGCTGGGTTATGGACCTTCGTTCTCGAGTCCCTAAGTCTTATTTCCCATCTACCCTGTTCCCTGGGGAGGTAGAGAGTTCTCAAATTCTAAGGTGCATGCGTAGGTACACACACACACACACACACACACACGCACCCCTGTGCTTTATAAAAACCACCCAATGTGCAGACTCACAAACATCAGTCACTCCCCAGCCTTGGAGACCCAGGAACAGCTTCCCCCGTGGAGTTTGTCATCCCCAGCTCACCGGCAAGGATCTGGAAGACTCCGGTGATGTAAAACCGGCCCCCTTTGGTGAGAGTGAAGAGCTGGCAGAAGAACAGGAACAGGGACAGAACGCTGAAGATGATCGACAGGATCATGGTGGCCTGGACAGACTGCAGCCATTCTGGAAGGGGAGAGGCACTGGGGTTAGAAGTCAGCCTGAACTCAGACGATCCACTTTTGGGACACCTGCTTGCTTGTGGCCGTTTTAAGAAAGGGCTGCAAGAAAATACTAGCGTCCCGAAACGAGGAGCTAAACTCCAGTTAAAATCTATTGAACGCCTTCCCAGTCTTTTCGCCAAGGGTCTGAGCCCCGCCCACTGCCTCTGAGCCCCGCCCACCGTCCGCTCTCTTCTTGCCCTCAGGGGCTTGCCAATTGGAACCCCTGTCTTCCAAGCACAGTTCAAAACCACCGTCCAAAATATCAGCAACCCCACCCCCGCAAGGAGAGGTGGAGATGGTGGGGTTGGCTGGGAAGAACAAACAGTGCTGGTCAGAGCCAAAGGCAATTCTGCAGGAAACTGGAAGAAAATGCTGATGGAGAAGACCCTGCAGCGAAAACCCATTTGCTCAGCCGAGCTGGATCTTGGCCGGTCTCGATCCTACTCATGAACCTCAGCGCAGAGCAGCCCGTGCTCCGACAGGTCACCGGGTGGGACGCTGGACGACAGTTCCGCATCTTTGTTGAATGCCTGACCTGCCCCCCCTCCCCCAAGCCTCGGATCAAATCTCCAAGCTTCCGACTAAATTTCAGGCGGAAAAGAGAATCCTGTAGTTCACCATCTATGGTAAAATAGTGCCATTTCTGGAAGGAAGGGAGAGGAGACGGCCTGGGTTCAGCCTACGGAGGGAGCCTACGGTGTCCTACTCGAAGACCCGCATTTGGCATTGCCCGCCTGTCACCCGCGTCCCTTCTTCCAAGTGCCAAAGAAATCACCGGGGTGGGTGCTCCTCTACACAAGGCAAAGCACCTGGAGAAGCCACAGGGCCTTATCTTCTCCGCTCAGTAACTGGCTACTTCGTGAAGGCTTAGAACACACACACTGGTGCTGAACGCGGTACTCAACGCTACGAAAGCTCCATGATTTATAGTCAGTCACTGAATAAGATGAACCTGGTTTGAGTTACCAAGAGATCATGGCAGAATCTTAAGGGTGTTGGCTGGGTTAACTGTCACCAGGGTTTCAGCATAAGATTTTTCCAGACACGGCTGGAAGAAGTGTCGGATCCGGATCAACTAATCCAGCTCCTTCGTACGGAAAGAGATTTCCGGAGATGTTTGGATGGGCCCAGCTGGGCACGATCAAACCTGAGAGGCCCTTGATTCCAGTCTAGCATCCTTTTCACCATGACAGAGCATATGCTTCTTTTGGGTTTTCAGTCTCTGTGTCAACTCAGGTAAGAAAAAGATGTCCCCGGTTGGGTGCCATCTTTCTCCAGCATATTCAGTCCCTCTAGGTGAGCCTGCCATGAAGTTAATGTTGCCGGCATACTGTCTTTTCGAGAGTAAGCCAATTATCCGGGACTCTGGTAGGTGAGTCTGGAAACACAAAGATACGTGAGACCCAAATCCAGAACTGAAAACAGTGATTCAGTTTTGCTGGGAAACGTTCTTCAGTTTCCCTCCCAGGGAGCATGGCTGATACAGACAGTATCCCGGATTTCCTCCCCCAGTTCTGAAATCTTTACCCCCCACTCACCCCTAACAACAGACCTCACACTTCGAGAAGACCTCAAATCTTTGACATTAAATCTACACGAAGAGGAAAGATCCCTTAGAATTAAAAAGGGAACTTAAAGCCTTCTTGAGAACTTCTTTTACTAATAATTTGAGCACTGGTCCCAACCCCATTACAATGGGGGGCTTCTGCCGTACGTGGTCAAATCAGATCAGAATCCAGGGGTCAAGGAAGATGTTATTCGATGAGCATTTGTTGAACATCTATTGCTGCGAGCCCAGCTCTCAGGTTGGCTCTGGGAGATACAGAGTTGAAGAAGAAGCTTTTCAATCATAAGTACAATAAATAAATCACATATATGAAGATAGTCCAGTCAAATCACCGATCACAATACATGTGAATGGGTTCGAGTCCCTCGTTGACACAGAATTTCACCTTGAATTACATTAATTCCTGTCTATAGTCTGAGACAAGAAGATACATCTCAAGCAAACAATGGTAGAAAAATCAAAAGATTTTTAAAAGAGGCTCCAGGCAAATATTAATAAAAAGAAAGCAATTATAGTAATCATAGCAGCAGAAAAAAAAAAAAAAAACAGAATTTAAATTGAAAAAGATGAGGGGTGCCTGGGTATCTCAGTTGAAGCGTCCGGCTCTTGATTTCTGCTCAGGTCATGATCTCACGGTTCACGAGTTCAAGCCCTACATCGGGCTCCACACACTGACAGTACGGAACCTGCTTGGGATTCTCTTTCTCCCCGACTCTCTCTGTCCCTTCCCCCCTTGTGCAGGCACACACGCGTTCTCTCTCTCTCAAATAAATAAACTTTAATAAATAAGTAAGTTGAAAAAGATGAAAGGGGCCAAAGAGAGATACTTCCTAGTGAAGAAAGATCCAGTTTACCGTAAGGAAATGGCAGTCATAAACCTTTATGCATATAATAACACATCCTGGAAAATGTATAAAGCAAAAGATAATTGGAATACGAGAAGATATTGACAAAGTCACAATCACGGTGAAAGACTTTGGCACACTTCTCTCAGAATAGATAAATCAACTAGCAAAAAACAAAAACAAAAACACAGAAGCAGAGAGATTATTCATAACAGGGTTAACAAAGTCAACTTAGTAGATATATAGAAAATTTGCATCCAGATAACAAAGACCGTGAATTATTTTCAAACGCACGAGGAACAGTCTTACACACTCCGTATCAGGCATCAAAAAAATCTCAATAAATTTCAAAGGAAGCAGAAGTCATACCGGCACAACTTGAGGCAAACACAAAGTAGAAATTAAAAACAAACTGACCAAGATAACGTTGGAAATTTAAAAAATGGTTTCTGGACGGAGAAATCGAGACAAAAACCAAAACTGTCTTCAGCAAGGATTGCCGCTGTACCACGTGACAAATCTATAGGCGGGTGGCCCAAGCAATACTTAGCATGTAATGGACACCCTTAGAACAATTACTAAACAATAAAAAATAATGACAAAGAATGAACTTTCAACTCAAGAAATTAGAAAAGGAATAATGAATCCAAAAATCAATGGACTCGTTACTGAGAAGGGCAGAGATTAATAGAATTTAAAAATGACAAAAATACAATTGACTAAAGAATCATGTTCTTTGGGGAATCCAAAGAACATGGGGAATCCATGTTCTATTGGAATCAATAAGGCAGACAAATTTTACTAAATCACACAGAAGACGTACTAAAGGCACAGAAACATATTATGTCCCCAGACAGAAACACTCAAAGTCATAAAGATGCCGCTTTTCCCCAAAGCAATCTACACGTTCAATATTATCCTAAATAATATCCCAGCCAGAACGTGACACGTGCTTTAACAACTTATCTAAAGGACAATAAAGCAACAAGAGCCAAAACATGTTGAACCAAACACAAAAACAACAGGAAAAAACAAAAAGAGACAAAAAAAAAAACAATGAGGCAGAACATCACCTACCAGATATCAAACATATATTATATATATATGTATATACAACATATATACATGTATTATTATGTATGTATACATAGTATGATTATAACCATAAATTATATAATATATATTTTTATGTTACTATATTAGATTACACTATATAGCTTATGCTACAAGCTTATATTATACTTATAAAGTTTTAGCAGCTCAAACAATGTGGTATTAGCCATGAAAGAAAAATAAAACGACAGGACAGAATTAAGACTTTGAGAGTACACCTGTGAATTTAGTACATAATAAACACAACATACAACTCAGTAGGGAAAGGATACAACAGAGACCAAGTGGTGTTGGCCATCCATTTGTCAAAACACCCAAGTAGATCTCTAGCTCGCATCATCCACAAAATTCAATTCCAGAGGCATCAAAAGGCTCAGTGTAGAATTATAAAGCCACAGAGACACGCGATTCACAAAAGAGAAATACGAACAGCCAATAAACACATTTGATGGTGCCCAACTTCATTAGCAACCAGGAAAACACAAGTGAAATCCAGAAGGGACGTGATGCCAATGTTGACCTATCACACTGGCTGAAATCAAGACGATTGGTAATGTCAACAGAGTGCATGTATGAGAGATATGTCTGTATACCGTTCAGAGGGATGATAATATAATAATTGTTCTGTGCCCAGCAATTTGGCAGAATCCATTTGAATTTTTAAATGTCAGGGTGCCTGGGTGGCTCAGTCGGTTGAGCGTCCGACTCTTGATTTTGGCTCAGGTCATGATGTCACTGTTTGTGGGACTGAGCCCTGCATTGGGCTCTGTGCTGATAGTGTGGACGGAGCCTGCTTGGGATATTCTCTCTCCCCCTCTGTATGCCCCTCCCCGATGCGTGCCCCCCCCCCCAAAGTAAATAAATAAACATTTAAAAAAATAATAAAAAAATAAAACTTTAAATGCCAATACCACGACCCCACGGTTTAATCACTACACCCCGGATAAACATTTGAACATAGGCTCCAAGAGAAATGAATAAGGATGCTCACTGTGGTACCACTCTTCGGAGTGGAAATAAATTAAGGTAAATCCTTGCAATGGAATGTTTTGCAACAGTTAAAAAATCATGAGTTAGAAAATGAATAACCACTGAAAAGCCCTCAAGACAACGAAAAGACTCAGGTATATACACGACGTGATGTCATTGTGTAAATACACACCAAAACACTATATATGCGTAAATGCGCACGCACATGCGTGAATGTGTGTGTGTGTGTGTGTGTGTGTGTGTGTGTTCATTGAAAAAAGAGCCAAGGACGTGCCAGATTGATATCAATGATTGCCCCCAGGAACTAGAGCTGGAATGGAGAAGAGTCTGGTCTTCTGTCAAGGTCTGTACCGTTTCGGGGGCGCCCGGGTGGTTCAGTAGGTTAGACGTCCGACTTCAGCTCAGGTCACGATCTCACGGTTCGTGAGTTCGAGCCCCGTGTCGGGCTCTGAGCTGTAGAATTAGCTCAGAATCTGTCAGCAGGTAGCCCACTTCATATCTTCTGTACCCTTCTCTCTCTGTCCCTCCCCCACTCGTGCTCTGTCTCTTTCTCTCTCTCTCTCAAAAATAAATAACCATTAAAGCTATTTTTTAAATGATCTCTATCAGTTGGTTTATTTTTAATACGGAGAATACTCTCATGTAATCTTTGAATAAACTGAAACTAATTTAAAAGATCAGAAGGTAAAGAAAACCTCACAGGCCCCAATAAGTGAGGATTCCGGAACTCAAAGAATGGCTGGAATCTGGACAGGACCGGTTTTCCACCTGCAAAGAGTAAAGGGACTTCACATTTCTTCAAATGCCATCAAATCAGAAGCCACGTGTTGACAGAAGGGAAAAAACAGCGCTGAGCCAGGAGGGAGAAGTTTGCGTTCCAGCCCCAAACAGGCCGGCCGAAGGTTCGAGAGCCCTGTCAGTATTGTTCCAAAGGAAGCCGACGATGTCCTGAGGGGATTCTGAAGTTCACAGGACATTGGTCCAGAGCCAGAATCCTTCATCTGGACTGGACTAGACCCACGGCGGACAGTAATGGAGAGGAGGTATCTATGCTCCTGGCATGGCAGGTGTTCGATCCTCTGTGAGGATATATGAAGCCTGACCACCCAGCGGTCATTCAGTCCAGTTACAGAGGCCCAGGGGACGGCTCTGTCACCCACTTCTGCTGACTGCCCCCTTCACTACCACTTGCCATGCTTGGGGCTCTGAATTTCTCTTCTCTAACACGACGTACAATCTCGTAGAGCGGTCGCAAGGATCAAACAAGCTGATATAAAAGATCTGTCACAAGACGATACAAATAACCCGATTTAAAAAGCCGATGTTGGGGCACCTGAGTGGCTCAGTCAGTTAAGCGTCTGACTCCTGATCTCCGCTCAGGTCATGAGCTCATGGTTTATGAGTTCAAGCCCCATGTCGGGCTTTGTGCTGGCAGCACAGAACCTGCTTAGAATTCTCTCTCCCTCTGTTTCTGCCCCTCCCCTACTCATGCTCTCTCTGCCCCCTACTCTACTCACGCTCTCTCTGGCCCCTACCCAACTCATGCTCTCTCTCGCTCTCTCTCAAAATAAATATATAAACTTAAAAAAAAAAAAAAAAAAAAGCAGCTGATGTTGAAGATCAGGGTAAGTAAGCATTTACAGACTGTTCCAGGGTTCTGGGGGTACCTCCATCCGGGTGACTCCAGTCACGATAAGGGGTGGACCACAGGGCTCACACCAGCCATTTTATTAGGGGACCAACCAGAACTCCAAAGTATCCTGGAACAACGTTGACGTCACTCCAGAATATCTCACTTTCAGCTCAGAGTTCCACAGACTATTTGTAAAGAGTCAGATGGTCGATATTGTTGGCTTTGCAGGTCACACGTACGGTCTCGGCAGCAACCATCGGGCTCTGCCTTCTTAGCACCAAATCGGTCTTGGCCAACGTGTACGTTTCACCCGATGAGGCCTTACGTACAAAATCAGGGAGCGGTGGGCCAGGTCCGGCCCGCAGCCTCTACGTGGCCAAGCTCTGCTATCGCAAAGCCAATCAGACGTACAGGAAATCATGCTTAGGGTGGAGGGACGTCTGGTATAAGGCACAGAGCTATCGATGACGGATCGATGTCAGACAGAAAGCTTGATTTATACGGAGCACACGTAACGTCAGGCCAACAGGCCCAGGGACAGATCCGCACCCCCATCCCGGCCCCAGCGCGGGGACACGCTGTCTCTCAAACTGCAAGTTGAGCCCACGTTGGGCACCCACAGTCTTCCTCACTCGGTGGCTGGCCCCCAAGTGGATGCCCGGTAAATCCTGGCAGAACTCCGGCGACAGCGTTTGGGGCAGAGCACAGGGATTTAAAGCCCTGAAAACTCTTTGGAGACCTTGTTCTAATGAGAGTGCCGCGTCCAAGAGCTTTTGGACAGGTTGCGGATGTGGGCCGCGGAGGCAGGCTGACCCAGCGTCCCCGGCAGAGAAGGGCAAGCTTGAGTTACTCCACGATCAAAGCTCGCTTCAAGGTCAGATTCCTGCTGCCAGGGCAGCTAAGCAATGAAGGAAATACATCTGCCCCCGCAGCTGTATTCTTAGCCGGGGCCTGGAGTCCAGTGAGTTACGGGCTCAGAAAGGATGAGGCGCTTTTCAAAGCACCAGATCATCTGGGCCCTTCTGCGGCTTTCACTGCCGGCACAGAGTCAGTCCCCTGCCCCTCTCGTCCCCTGCCCCACCCTGGGGTCCCTCTCTGAGCGAGGCACAAACGCTTTCTGTTTCCATCGAGAGAACAGGTTTTCTTGGAAGGGAGAGGACAGACAGCTGAGGGAAAGTCAGAGCACACACCGGGGAGGCCATGAAAGAAACAAAGCCTCCAAGAAAGAAGCCACCAGAGGGGCTAAATCCCAAATGCAAGAGATAAGACAGGCACGTGCACACCTGGGCATAAGGCTGGGCTCTTTGCCACAGCACGTGACCAACAAGGCCGGGCTCTGCACCCTCAGACCGCCCCGCCCACGGCCACCACACAAATTGCCATTTTCCTCATTTGTCACTATGAATGCCACTCCAGGAATAGCTGACACGCCGAGGAGCCTCTATCCTGAACGACGTGGCCTTTGCCCTTAAGGCTTCACCCACCCGCTGGAGCACGTGCACGGCCCCCCGCGTGCGTCTACACCCTGGCGGGCGGGGGGTGGGGTGGGGGGGAGGGGGGGAGGTCTACACCCACACAAGAGGATACAGAACCGCCCAATACGGAATCGTGGGGGCCTGTTAATTAGAGCAAACTAGCGAACACGCCCATGTCAGGCAGGTGGAAAGAAACTTCGGGTCAAGGTGTTCCTGCTTAAGCCTCATTAACTGGCTCAGGGGTGGACAGAGGAACCCCTCAAACTGGGGTCTGAGACCACAGTTTCATTCTGCTCACGAGACCTTGGGCTCCAAAAGGGAACGTAATATGGCACAGAGGATACCTGCAAACACTTAGGGCGGCTTAGGTTTCCTTTGGAAAATGCTCTGGCTGGAAAAGTCTGGAAACTGCGGGATCAGGTGAGGCTAGGCTGTGTCCCTCGAAGAATTATTGTGCTTTCTCTCCCTCTCTCTCTTTCTGCCTCTCCCCCTCTCTCAAAATAAATAAATAAACAAATATTAAAAGAAAAAAAAAAGAATTGTTGTGGGACCACTTACCCACTGGTTGACTTAAAAAAACAGAAACAAGGGACAGGTTCCACGGTCAAGTACGTTAATCTCCCCCCTCGGATGTTAATTACAACCTACGTTAAAGGCTAAGAGAATTCTTGCCATCAAAGAAGCAGCCCTTAGCTTTTAGTGTTTCTCCGATTTTGCCAATGGACTTATCAGAAATTTTTTTTTTTTTTTTTTAGAGCGGACCACTTGGAAATGTTGGGTTTGGCCAGAGAAAATGGCAGCAGGGGGACAGAAAGGCATTGTGCGCGAGCTGTAGTCTCCGATTAGCCAGGAGTGTGTAAGGGGTGAGGGGGATGCCCGGGTTGTTTGCAGGATCTTTGGGTCTGAAAGGCTTTTTCTCTGCAAAATAATAGCCAGAAGCCCCCTCTCCTTTTGATTCCTAAAGCCTTTTCAAAAAGGCCAAGCATCGTGGCGGTCAAGAGCTAGAAGAGAGCCCCTGCCCCATCAATCGCGGTAATGGCCCTCCGTCACCTAGCACGACGTCCTTCTCTCCCCTGCACGCCTACTGAAATTCTCCCCAACGTCCAAGGCCCAGCTCAAAGGTCACCTCCACTCTGGACACTCCCCCACCATGTCACAAGTATACCCGGAACGTGAAGACGCTCTGGGACACGACGTGGTAGCTGCCTTTCCGTGCTCACTCTATTCGGCACCCAGGGCACCTGCCCCAGATTCCCAGTTGGTCAGAGGCAGGCCCGGTGCACACAAAAGGCAAGATGCCCAGGCTACTGGGTTTTCAACTTCGACACACACGGGGAGGGGTGCGGAGAGGGTCAATGACGTGTTTGAACTCTCTCGCGCGATTTAAATGATCCTACGGCCTTTCTGTAGGTTTCAATTCACGGAAGCTGGACAGGGAAGAGGGAGCACGGTGTGAGCTTCCCCGATTCTCTGCCCGCCCACCTGGCAAGCCCACGCACCGCCCCAGCTCCAGAGGGACAAGGAGAGGCTGGGTGCCTGCCCTCTACAGGCGGTACTTGGATGAACCTTCCAGCCCGGCCCTCTGCCCTGAGCTACAGACTTCTGGATCCCAGGGCCTGGCCGCCAATCCCTACCCTCAACCTAACGGCCAGCCTGAGCCCTCGAAACAAATCGAATCCCGCCCCCCCTTCTGCTTAAGATCAATGGTGTCTCACTTGTCCTTCTCAGTCTGTGGCCTCTGGGGCCCTGGCAATACGGCCCCCAAGCCCCTCTCCCCCCATCACCTCACTCCCCTTCGTCCAGCCAGCACACTCAGTCACGCCGGACTCCTCCCCGCCTCAGGGTCTTGCCCCCTTGTCATGACCTCCTGGAATATTCTCCCTGTGGTCCTTCACGTGACAGGTCCCTCCGGTCTTGAAGTCTGTCCACGAGAGGGCAAGAAAGAGGCCTTTCCGTAACCAGCCTCCCCCACCGTGGGTGACTTTCGAGGC
This sequence comes from Leopardus geoffroyi, assembly GCF_018350155.1. NCBI lineage: Eukaryota > Metazoa > Chordata > Mammalia > Carnivora > Felidae > Leopardus > Leopardus geoffroyi. The sequence goes on from NC_059330.1 coordinate 8,663,205, forward strand.
CACCATCCCGTCTCCTACAGGGTCCTTTCCACTCCCCGCCCTCGTTTATTGTCTATTCTGTGCCTCCCCCAAGGACCCGTGCGCCCCACTAAAACAGAGACGTGGTCTTTCTGGTTCGGTCTGTGGGGCTGGTTTGTGGAACGGCGCCTGGTACACAGGATGCGCTCGGTACGTTCAAAAACTGAATGAAAGGATGTGCTGTCAGCGCTTGGAAAATGCAAGAGGTTCTCTTGAAAGGTAGTGAGTTCCCCATCACGGGCAGGATGCTCGTGTGGCGGGCGTACTGGAGTGGGGCCTGAAGTGAGGTGCGGCGGGAGAGGGTCGGACTTGATCTCCCAAGTCCTGCCCAACACTGGGAGTGCCGGTGCGTGCCCACGATGGATGACACGCTCCAGAGGCTTCTCGCCAGACATCCTTCTCTCGGGCACCGAAAACCCACGCCCACAACCTCGCGCCACAGTACGGCCAGGCCCTGCTCCCCAGATGCAAGAGAGACGCCTTCTCGACCCTGCGGAAATCCTGGGAACGCAACTTAAATTTTTTTTCCAGAAGCGAAGACTGTGAGCGTCAAGGGCCACGTGGCTCAGGCGCGGGTTTGCACACGCATTCAGAATTAACTCCTGGATGCTGGCGGCCGACGGGGAGCTCCGGGGGCTGAAACATCAGCATTACGGCACCACCTCCCCACCCCCCCCCGGCCCCTCCCTGTCCCGCCAGGGCCTTGGCAACAACCCACACGGGCCCGTAAGAGCGAGAGCCATTACTTGGGCAGAGATTGTGGGTTGGTCCACGGAGCCACAAAGATTTTAAACTGCAAAACACAACCCCGTAAGGGCAGAGGGCCTCCGGTGTCCTCTAAAATCTGCCCAAGCACCGAGCCGCAGACGAGCAAATGCTCCGATGCCCTCGCCGGAATGACGATGCCACCAGACGGATAGGTCTGGAATCGTCGAAAAGACCCAGAGAACGAGTGCCGCCGAGAGGCTCAGGCTGGGGGGGGCCTCGGAGACTGGCGAGGCTTAGATTGTTCTAATTCTCAATGCAAAGCATCCATCGAATGCCGCCCACGAGCTTGACTGCCACGAATTTATTGTGGCCGTCGTTGCTTGGAAGGGAAAGGAAAAGCATCGAGGGCTCATTTTCTTAGCTTGCGATCCTGGCCCCAGCCCACACTCTGGTGCAAGAGGCCAGCCCGGGGTCACTGGCAAACGGGGGCACCTGTGTGCGGCGTCCTTCCTTATACACCGGAGGGGCCGACGGAGGCTCCGGGGGACAGACTGCAGGAGGGCCTGACTTTTTGCCTTCATGCTTTCGTGTCGAGCATGGGCCCCTTCTTTCAAACTGCACACACACGGGGCACCCGGGTGGCTCAGTCGGTTAAGCATCCAACTTTGGCTCAGGTCATGATCTCGCGGTCCGTGAGTTCGAGCCCCGCGTCGGGCTCTGTGCTGACAGCTCGGAGCCTGGAGCCTGTTTCGGATTCTGTGTCTCCCTCTCTCTCTCTCTGCCCCTCCCCTGCTCATGCCCTGCCTGTCTGTCTCTCTCTCTCAAAAAAAAAAAAAAAAATAATAAACATAAAAAAAAAAAATTTAGAAATGCACTTATTTAGAAATGCGCCAAACTGTTTATTAGGCTCTAGAAGGACCAGATAGGCCTGCCCTCTGTCCCTCAATGCTGCCAGGCCTCTTTCCTACATGAGATGGTCCCCTCTGCCTCGAATCAGCCCCAGATGCTCCTGTGGCTGACTCCCGGTCACCCCCAAGGGGTCACGCCCGCACGACACCTCCCTTCCCTCATTACACATTACCCTGTTTTCGTTCTCGTTGTAGTTCCCATCCCTGCCCCCAAATTTATTCATGCTTATTGGCTGTTTTGCCCAGTAAAATGCAAGCTTTTGTTCATTCTTACATCCTTGCTGTCTACAACAGTATCTGGTATATGGCAGGCAGCCAGGGAGTAGCCGCACACGAAAAAACAGGGTAAGGGAGAAAGGCAGAGAGGGGGCGGGCCCCGGAGGTGGGAAGTTCATGATCAAGGAACTAACAGAAGGCAGAAAATTCCAGATGAGGTTTCAAGGGAATGGGCCCATTCAGGTAGAATCCTATGGGATTTAGTCAAGATTTCCATCTGAAGTTTAAGGCCAAGGACGGGGCTCTGCCCAGAAACTGCCTAGGACCCAGCGGAGCTATGGTAAAGAGTATGACGGGGTACAGAGGGGGGAAAGGTCACAGCCCCGGAGAGAAGTGTTTCAAGCCAGGCTTACGGGGAGTGCTTGCTGTTAAATTTCTAGGAATCGAGAAGCCGTGCTTCCCACGAGGCCAAGTGACTACATCCTCAGCCTCCCTGGTAACTAGGTGTGGCTGTGTGACTAAGTTCCTATAAAAGAACACACACAGCAGTGTGAGTGAGGTCTCTCTGGAGACATTCCATGGAAAGGGAAGGGCGCACATTCTCCTCCTCCTTTCTCCGCCCTATCGCTCGAAGCCTGGATGAGATGGCTGGAGCATCGGCAGCCCTTGCGACCATGAGGATGAGGACCACATTCAAGAGAGAGCAGCAAAGGAAAGAGCTAGAAAGTGCCTGGGTCTCTGACAACTTCACGAAAGCGCCGTAGCTCTCTCTTCTCAGGCCGCCGACTTCCCGAGAGAAAGGAAACTGTCTTACGGAAGCCACGGCCACTTGAAGAGGTGCTGTTACATTGCAGTCAATTTTAATCCTCATCCGAATACTAGCCGACGGATCCAACACGTCCCCTGCACTGCTGTCCCCTTGCTGCGGGTCACGTCATTGCCTTGGTAGGGATATCCTCCTCCTTGCCTGTATTTATTTAAATCCTGCCCATCCTCTGGAGGATGGATCAGATTCCACCTCCCACACGAGACTTCCTCCCTTGAACTCTGGCGCTGTCTGCCTGCCCCCACTCCTGGGGCATCTGGCCTATGCTGCCTTCCCAGTGATTCACCCCTGCCCCCCCACACTTATCTGCTGGCTCCTCAGAGAGGCTCAGGCCCCTCAAGGGCAAGGTCCACCATTTCCAAGTGCTCGTATTCCCTGGGCCCGGGGAGGCCGTCAATACAAGGTCATGATGAACAGGCCCCCCCCCTAAGGTTCTTCCCGCCCCCCACCTGCAGCCAAGTTAAGGATGGACCCAGAAGGTATGGAAACGAATTCAGAAAATGAGAAGGCAGGTAAGACAGTTAAAACCACTTCTCATAGCAAGAGGTAGCTTGACGGAAAGATCTAAGACTTCTCCCTCAGACTACACAACCCAGCTGGTTGACCTCCATGAGGTTCACACGGCAGGGGGCACCGTTCACACAGAAAACGAAGGGCAGATGTCATGCCCCGGGCCCCGCACGTACAAACTCAAGTCCCTTCGGTAAAAGCCAGCCAGTCAGGTCAACCGACACGTTTTCACCTAACGCGCCTGTAACATACTTAGCGATCTGTCGCTCTCGGTAACAGATCACTTTGGAGGACCTCATCCCAGAGGACGTTTGGAACAGCCTGAGCACAAACGCACATCTCAGTTCATTCGTCAAGGCAGTCTAATGTTTGTAACTGCAGATTTTTGCGTCTGTGGCTTGCCTCGGAAATTGTTAAACTCGATCGGCAAAGCACAGGAGGCCCAGAGGATCCCCCGCCCCTGGTCAGAGCTGAAGTCGTAACACAGGCTGACCGGCCGGGGAGCCGTCAGCGGAGATAACAACTACTGGGGAAGCTTCCACGGAAACGTCTAACTTCGAAGAAGCCCAAATCCCTCAAAACATCTGAGAAGGCAGGCGCAGGGGAGAAGTCAGGCTCCCGGGTGACCCTAGGAAAGCGACCAGGTGGACTGGGAACCCACGCGAAAGACCCCAAAGCTGTCGTGAACGGACCCAAGAGGCGAGCTTGGCACATCGGGAGCCAATTGAGAGACGAGAAGGGGCCTGCTGAAAATAACACGAGATGGGCTGCTGGCCAGAGATGACAGCCATTCACATCCAGGTCAAGTGCAGCACCAGGGGTCAGTAACCGGCCCCGAGGTGAAGGCTGCCCTCCTTCCCATGCACGGTTGGAGCGCAGTCTAGACAGCTGAGCGTCTGCCCCCGTCCGGACCTCAGAGTCCAGGATTTCACGCCAACCCCGAGTGGCATTTGAGGCCTGGGGAAAAACCACTCTCTGGGGCCGCGTCACCACTGGTGACCACCAGGTGTCAGTAGTGAGCGGGGGCGCCACCCATCTGGAGTCTTCAGAGAACTTGAACCAGATCCTGGGGAGGGGGGGGGGGGGGCACCGGATGCTGTGGCTTTGGGGGCAAACAGGGCTATCACCGCATTCTCAGGCATGCACGAGTATTTCATTTCAGTTACTCGGCTGTCAACTCCCCATGCAAACGCGCTACGCCCCGTCTAGGATGTTTTTCATCCAATATCCTTCACGCACTCCGAGAAAAGATTCGGGGCCGCTCACGTCCATGAGGACGGAGGCCTTTCTGTTTTCGCCCCGCCCCCCACCCCCGGGGGAAAGCGAAAACATAAAGCAGGGTTTTCTACTCCTCGCCGATCCTTCCCCCACAGACACTGCCCCGTAAGTGTTCTAGAAGTTTCTCTTCATACAGAGGTTCGAGATGTGGGTTTGCAATGCTTCAGTGATAGCTTGGGGGTCACTGGGTGCGGAGCCCGCAGGGACACAAAGCTTGTGCACCGTGCAAAAGCCAGAGCCTTCCCTGCCTGCTTTATGGAGCTGGACCCAAACTGGTCTCTGTCAGCAGTTGTAACATCTCCAACGGAAATACTAGATCATGAGTAGCTTCAGCAGCAACGGAGGCTGTCCTTGCTCGGTCTTTTAAAACCCGGGATGTCAGGAAAGCTTTGTCAAATCCTACAGCGACTTCCCTCTCCAGGCTGGGGACGTATCCTTTGGAGCACGGGCCCGTGCCAAGCCCAGCCCACGATGTCCTCAACACCAAGCACTAGGGTCCCTTTCAGGGTCCACAGTGACACTCAACAGCACCCAGCCACCTCAGAGAAGGCACCTCATTTACCGCTGCCTCTCCACATCCAAAGACGCGGGGGGCCCCTGCGTCTGAGCACTCCTCTGAGTACAGGAGGTGTCTAGAGGGTCCCTCACTGCCAATTATCCCTTAACTGGAATGCAAGTAAGCCCCGCTTCAAATATCTCACAAGCAATGATGCCGAGGACAAAGGAGAAACACAGTCCTCCGCACGAAGGGCACTCCTAGGCTTGCGTTTAGCCTTTTGCAAATAGCTTCGAGTCACCATCTTGCCGCAAGGAAACACCCAAAGGTTGGAATGCCAAATGGCATCACCACTGAGGCCCACGACCTCGAAAAACAGTCTTGCCAACGGGGGACCAAAAGCTGGCCCAACTACCCCCTGGGACCGTCACTGAAACAGGCAGTGGCAGGACCTTTCTGGATAGAGACAGCCACCAAAGCAAGGATACCAGTGGGGTCAGAAGACCCAACTGGGTCTGCCTAAGGTCTTGCCATGGTGCCACATTTATGGCTTATCTGTGCCCACGTTTCTTTGCTGACAAGAAGCACCGTGCTTTCTAGGGCATCTTTCCGGGGAGAGATCATGTGCAGTGAGAGCCGGGGTCTTAGGTTAGCCAGGGAAACTTCTGCCCTTCTCCTGTCTCGGATTCCCGGTCCCCTATTGCATTCTGCCCCACCCCAGCAACAACTTTTGAGCTGCGTCTTCCAAGAACAAGGGTTTCCAGGTCTGGACTGAGAAATATGGAGCAAAGACCCAGTCTCACCATTTGCTGACGATGAGTAGCAGTGGTGGACGTTTCCAGAAGAAGAGGTGCTACAATTCTGCCAGAGGTCGGTTGCATGTCCATTGCCCACGATCCATTGCTAGAAAGAACCAGACATCTTCGATCAGACAGGGTGGTGAGGAGCGAAGGGAAGGGGAGAGGAAGGGGAAGGGAAGGCAAGAGCGGCCTCATCCGCCCGTCTACCTGGCCTGCCCCTGCCCTGCCCAGGGTGGCCCAGCCAGAGGCCACAGTCACACTGGGGAAAGGAGAGAGGTGGGGGTCTGGCTCAGACATGGTGTTGGGCGGAGGGCCAGCGTTTCACAAATGAAAAGCACTTTGTGAACAGAAAAGTTCACTCACACACACACACACACACACACGCACACAAGCTAGTACGTGCAACAGTATGTCCTATAGCAGAAGGAGCTATGAACTCGAGGCAGAACACCTGCATTCAAGCCGGCTCTCCTCACCCCGGATCTCTTGGGTGTCGCTCCCCCAAGCTACTGCCTCTCTGAGCCTGTCTCCTGGCTCCTAATTCCTATCAATCCCACAAGATTAAGAGGTTGTAAAAATGCTTACAAACGATGAAACAATCCAAGATCCCCAACATCACAATCTCTCACTCTGACATACTTCTCAACCTTGGAAACGGACAAGAATATCACGTCTTGGATACGCGTCAGTTAAGAAGTTAAAACCACAGTAGGGGCGCCTGGGTGGCTCAGCCGGTTCAGCATCTGACTTTGGCTCAGGTCGTGATCTCAAGGTTCCTGACTTCCAGCCCCGCGCCAGGTTCTCAGAGCCTGGGGCCTGCTTGGGATTCTGTGTCTCCCTCTCTCTCTCTCTCTGCCCCTTCCCCACTCACACTCTGTGTTCATACAGAGGAGGCTTTAGAGTGGAAGGTGCTATGCCCACATCACAAAGCAGACCGGGGGCTGTGAACTCTTTTCCGGAAGAGCCTATTTTAACCTTCCCATTTCCAGCCCTAAAGGGTGTTCCATGACATGTGGAGAAAAACAAACCTTCATAAATACTCCACTTCCTTCCTCAAGGAACCTACGGCACACAAAAAAAAAAAAAAAAAAAAAAAAAAAAAAAAAAAAAAAAAAAAAAAAACAACCCTGCAATTTTATCAAATGAAGGTCGGGAAACCCTGAAGTCTCTGCACTGAAATTATTTGGCTTAAATGGAGGCCTGCGCCGCTCACCTAGTCTGGCGATCGCCTCCCTCCTACCCCTGAATCTGCTCGGGTTTTCTCCAAACAACTGAAAGGGGGCAGCCTGCCAGAAACTGCAAAAACGCCCCGGGGGCCGCCCGAGACTTTCACGTTGTTTGCAAATCACGACGCGGCGCGGACCTGGAGGAATCGCCGCCCGGGAGGCCCGAGCCCTGGGCGGTTGGGGGGGGGGGGGGGGGTCCGGGTGCCCCGCCCGCGCCCACCTCCCCGCTGCCCGCCGGGCACTCACGCTGACGATCGTGGAGACGAAGAGCAGCACGAGCACTGCGACGTGGAGGACGATGATGCCCAGCAACAAGAGGAGCATTCTGGCGGCTGGTTCTGCTCAGCGGAGTTCCTGCCTGCCGGGAAAGAGAGCCGAAGCTGGACGTGAGGCCCAACCAACTGGCCCGGGCGAGCGAGCGAGCGAGCGAGGGAGGGAGAGAGGGAGGGAGGAGGAGCGCGCGGAGGGAGGGTCCCCGCGCCGGCGGAATGCAGGGGCCTGGCTGCGCGCCCGGCCCGGGTCGCGGCGCCCGCACGCCTCCCGGCGTCCGGCCGAGAGAGGGCAGCAGCCGGCCGCAGCATCCCCGCCCGGCAGCCCGCGGGGGGCCCGCCGGCCACACGGCACCTCTTGCTTCGGGGACGAGACGAGGGGGTACGCACGTCTAAGTCACCCCGGGAGGAGAGCTCTTCCCAGAATGACCAGCGGAGGCCACGGCACACCTCCACCCACTCGGGGTTGCCTCCGGAGCACAGCCCCACGTGGGGAAGGAGGCAGGAGGAGGAGAGAGCCCCCTTTCCCTACAGGGTGGCGGTTGGGGGTCCGCGCGTGGGCGCCCCGATTTCTGCCGGAGGCCCGGGGACGCCAGCGGCACGCTGCGAGGGAGAGCGCGCGGCGGGGAGCTGGTTTCCCAGGCCCGGTGCGCTCCGCGTTCCGTTAGTCTCCCAAGTTTCCACCGGGTTCTGCCAGCGCCGGGGAGCCGTCCTGGCCCCGGCTCAGCCTGGCGTCCACACCGGCGGCTCCGGAGAGGAGGCGCAGAGCCGGGGGAGTGTGGGCAGGAAAGAAAGGCGCAGAGAGTGGCCGGACCCCTGCGCTTCCCGCCCACCGCGCGCTTCACCTCCCCCCCCCCATCCCCTCCCGCCGCAGCCCCTGCGGGCCGGGCCCTGCGCTCCCAGGCTGGCCTCTCGCCGGTTCTCCCCGGTCCCGGCTGCGCCCCCGGCACGCGGAGCCGAGACACGACCCGATTCGGCCTCGGCGCGCCGGGACGCGCGCCCAGGAGCCTGCACGGAGGAGGGGGGGGGGGTGGCGGGGGGGGGTGGCAGATGTCCGGTGGGAAGGAGAGGCGGAGGGTGGAGGGCTGAGTCCCAGGAGAACCGCAACCCGCCAGAGCCGGCAGGACAGCTTCCCCCACGCAGCTATGTGGTCCTAGCCCCTCGTTTTACTGCTCTTGGGGGGAAATGGAGACTGGGGTGACCCGTTAGAGGGTACTATGGCTGTGGAAGCCAGCTGCATTTGGGGGCACCGTCTCAGCACAGGGCCTTGAGCCAGGGGAGACCACGTTTCAATAGCTCCGTTTTAAAAGTCCCCAATACCAGGCCCCTCCGCTGCTCTCCCTAAGCAACACAGTCCAAGGAACCCCTGGAATGTACGGGAAGAAATGAGCACGGCTTTCGGATTGTCTCCCAGACGGTTTAAATTAAATCCAACGGCTCCTAGAGCCGGGAGGGACAAAAGAAGGATAATCGGGTCTATGGCTAGAAATGAGGGGACCACGGGGGGCCAGCAGCCCCATCTCCGGGGTCCACCGCAGGGACTGCTTTGCCAATGAGTCCCCAAGTAGGCGCGTCTCCAGCGAGACCCAAAGTGCTCAGCCCTTGCCGCATATCCCCACACCGCCACCCGCGCCCCTTACGACTTAGGGACCGTAAGGCAAGGCCACACGGTGTCCCTACAAGCCCCGCAAGAACCAGACGAGCCAGACCGTGGTCCGCCTGTGCGAGCTCGGAAAGACAGCTCGCGGGCCTGGCCAGCCCAGTGCCCGCGCCTGCTCCGCGCTTTCTGGCACCATCGACGGAAGATGCCCACGTTTCTCCTCCATCTCCTCCACTTGTCCCTACCAAAGCACTTACGGCCCAAAGGGATAGTTGTCCCCGTTCCTCCAAGTGGCCTCCAGCACAAACTCGGCGCGGCTGGCTCGGCGGCTGGCGTCCCCGAAGACAGCTGCGCTGCGGGGCTGCGCGCGCGAAGCGAGGGGCCAGAGGGAGGCTCCCGGCGTTTCCCTTTAACGGGAACAACGCCCTGTCTGCGTCGCTGCAGTAGGGTGTGTCCCTGGGTCAGCGTGTGCAGGGGGGCGGGACTCGGGGGAGGAGAGAGGGCAGGAGGGAGGGAGGGCGGGAGACAGTTACTCGGCCTTCAATCCGCCTCGGGAGAAAGTCGATCACTGCAAAACCGCTGGGACTTTTACTCGCTACTAGCCGGCGGCTGAGCTTTCTCACCTCCGCTTCCTCTGGCTCCCCGAGCTCCTGGAGACCAAGTGTCGGCCAATAAACTGGCCCTTCCGCCCCCTCGGCCACGTGGGAAAAGCCCTCCCGAGGTCGCCCCCGCCGGGGCGCACGCACGTGCACTGCGCCCACGCGGGGACCGAGGCCGGATTCCTCTCCTCCGGGGAGGGGGGAAGCCAGCACTTAAGCGCAGGAAGACGGCCCTCACCTCTCGGGTCCTGGCGCGCCTGGCCTGCCCTGGCATTTGTGCTGGCCACACCTGCACCGCGCCCTCCCGCGCTGTCCGTGTCTGCGCCCAGGCCGCGTGCCAGCTCCCTAGGACTCAAGGGACCCACTTTGCGGGCCCCGCTTGGGTGACAATTAGCAGGAGGAGGGAGAGTTCCGCCGACTACAGCACAGCGCGACCGGGGGGAAGGGGGTCTGGCTCCTGCTAGCCCGGACCACAGCCGGGTATGCTCCAGGCGAAGTTCGCCTGGCCCGGCTCCCAGCCTCCGCTGGCGTCCCCAGGCCATTGGGTGGGGAGTTGGCCATCGAGGTGGGGGAAGATCAGCCAGGGAAATCCGCTGATTCATAGTCGCCTGAAAGTGGTTCGCCCAGCGTCACAGGGACGGAGAGGCTAGCCCTTCTGGGCGTGGCGCAGGTGGGCCCAAATACGACTCTCGATGGGACAGTGGGTGCGCAAGTCCAGAGCCTTCATGTGGATTTTAAATGTCTTTCCTTACTAATGCAGCAATTCACACACACCCCGACGGCTAGTGTCCTGTCATAAAACCTCATCATTCCAACTGATTGAGACAACTCCATACTATTTTACTATTTGAAACCAGCTGTTTAGGGGCGCCTGGGTGACTCAGAAGGGTTAAGCATCCGACTCTTGACTTGGGTTGAGGTCATGATCTCTCGGTTCTGGTTCCGAGTTTGCCTCTCCTGGGGCTGACAGCACAGAGCCTACGTTGGATTCTCTCTCTCCCTCTGTCTGCGCCTCCCCCGCTCAGGCTGTCTCTCTCTGCTTCTCTCTCTCAAAAAATAAACAAAAATAAATTGTAAAAAAGTACCTGCTTATGGTAGCTGATTGCATATTCTTGTCTTTAAGTCTAAATACATTATCTGGGGGCGCCTGGGTGGCTCAGTCAGTTGAGCGTCAGACTTCAGCTCAGGTCACGATCTCACGGTCCGTGAGTTCGAGCCCCGCATCAGGCTCTGGGCTGATGGCTCAGAGGCTGGAGCCTGCTTCCGATTCTGTGTCTCCCTCTCTCTCTGCCCCTCCCCAGTTCATGCTCTGTCTCTCTCTGTCCCAAAAATAAATAAACGTTAAAAAATTAAAAAAAAATACATTATCTGAAATACTCTTCAAACCACGGTCTTTTAAAAACTCTTATATTAGCCAATTAAAAAGACGACATATGAAAGTTTGGCTCAATGCGCATTATATGACAGGTGCACACATGGTCTGGGAGAGGCGGTGTGGGGCAACGCTTAGGCACGCTGGCTCTGGGCTCAGACAAAGCTGACTACTCAGAGTCCTGAATTGGGGCAAGTACCTGAAGTTCCACGAGCTTCCATTTTTGCATCTACAAGCAGGACCGACAATGCCTACTTTAGAGGTGGCGAGTAGGGGGGACAAGGTGTGTGAGGCAGTTTGCATAGTGTCCGGAAGGTAATAGGGACCAGGACCCAGTAAACTGTCACCATGGTTACCGTTATATCACATTTTGCCCTCACATCAAGCAAGGCTGAGCCCCCACCCCCTCCCCCCTCCCCCCCCCCCCCCCCCCGCCGCCAGCCCACCCCGTGAGCTAAAGTAGCTTATGCCAATAGCATAACCAACCACAGGAATGACAGTGTGCTTTCTCCTCCTGGGTCATTTTATAGGTCAGGTATGCCCCAGCAACTATGGCCTCTCTTCATGCCATTCAGACTTTTATTTTATTTATTCCACCAACACTGATGTGGACACTATGTACCCAGCACTATTCTAAGCACTTTCCAGATAATTAGCATATTTAACTCAGGATTTTCTTTCTCTTCCTTTTCTTTTTTTCTTTTCCCAAGTAACCTTTTTACCGAAGGGTATGCATCTAGGAAAGAATACACGTCGTAAGCGACAGCCTGCCTCTTCTTCTTCCCAAGATTTTAGTCCCTAAGCAGGTGACACCACGCTGTGAGCTTTGGGACCCATGAGCATGAACCCTTTTTTGCTCCTCCCTTACTGCCTCTCGCCTGTCTCCTGCCTGCTCGGCGGCTCCCGGGGTGGAAGACGAAACACCGCCCGGGGCAGTGTCCACCAGGCTTGGCCACACCCAGGGCCAGGCCAGGGCTTGACTACCGGTGGAAGCTTCTCCCTAACCTGCTTCCCAACCCAAGGTCCCCTGCCAGCCAGCTGTGTGTGCAGAACTCCGTCCCATCAGGAAAAAAAAGCATCGGGTCCCCTTTCTCCCTTCAAATCTGGACGTGCTGGGGTTTCCAGACGCTCTCAGATAGAGCCTCTCCCCTCCCCAGCCAGAGTATATACCCAGCTTCTAAAGGAGGAGTTGAAAACCCTCTGTCTGTCGGTCATCTGCAACACAAAAGCCCTGTCTCCCCTGCTGCCCTTCCCATTTGTGATTTGCAGGGGGTGGGGGACTGGGCAGTTCTCGGAGAAGCATAAGCTTCCACTCTGCAGAGGGACAGTGTGCCAAGAAAACTCACCGGGCCGAATGGTGTAACCCCTTCCTCCACGCGGATTTCTCTGCTCCAAACACGAGGGATGCCAAGGCGGGGCCCTCCCCACAGGGCAGCCGAGAGACCAGCAGCTGGCAGGTTGTAAGCCCCACTGCTTCCAACCAGGCTCCCCGAGATGTTTCCCTGGGGGTGCTCCGTGTAACTGAAGCCAGGCCAGGCGTCTTTCCAGTTTATTCAGGGGCTGGTCCAATGCTGGGATATGTCATGGTGGCCTGAGAGCTTCTCAGCCTCTTCTGCTTAAAGAGACAGTGCCCAGCTTGGTCTACAGTGATCCCCAGAGGCCCTGCTCTTTTCCTCCGAGGAGGAAATGTGCCGTGTGGGGTGTCCTATGTGTTAATTGCAGATAAGTTTCTTTTTTTTCTTTTTTAAATCAGTATCGTCATTTGAAAGAGCGCGGGCATCACGCGGATGACGTTGACCTCCGTGAGATCATTCGGTCCAAGTCAACCAGACTCGATTGAAGGCATTCGAACCGTCAATAGATAGGAACGATAGGCTGGGAGGACAGTTGCAAGGCTACGGAGCGTTGGGCCAAGGAGGCCACTAGTTTCTTCAGGCTCTTTGCACTATATGTGTCCCCTCCAGTCTCCTGGGTGGAAGTCCCAAGACAAGGGCTCTTAGTTTTATTGAAGGAGTCTCTTGGAATTCTGGCAGTTTCCCCACCTCTTAGGACAGGGATGCCAATCCGTAGTGCCCTGTAGAGTCTGGGGAAGTCTCTCTTGGCCACAAACACCTTACGTTTTGTCGGGCTCCACAGTCCGGAGTGGGGGTCCCAGAGGCCCACTGCCCGTCCTGCTATCAGCCAGGATCTTTCCAGGCGCAGTGAAACAGTGTCACCGGGCCTGGCCTCAGGTCTCCTTAGCTCCGACTGCTCAGTAAAATTACAGACAGCTTTGCACGCAGCCTGGCCTGGGCCCGTGTGCGAGAGTAGCTGACTCAGTGGTCCGGGCTGGGGCTCGGGTGTGGGTAACAGACGGTCAGAAGGCATCGGACGGTCACTTGTTTCTGCCTCGCTGCCTTCGGTCACGGTGCCCAAAATGGAAGTAATGCCCAGTGAGGGCTGTAGCGTCAGACAGGTTATGCTTCAGAGCCTTGCCAGGTAAAAGAGGGGCGTAGGTGTATATTTGGTGTGCGTGAGAGAGGGAGACAGAGAGAAGAGAAAGAGAGAGGAGCTCCCTCAATCCTCCCCTGACTTAGGGGGTGAGGGAGGGCCCAGCGAGCAAGGTTTTCAGCTTCCCCAGACAACCCCCTGCCTTGATGTCCCCAAGATCCTGCTTGAAGGCTGTGGCTGGCCCTCAGGCCGGACTAAACCTGAAGATGTCTGAGAGCCTTTGTGCCCAAGGGCTACGAATTCAGAGGAAGAAAGGGTGGGGTGGGGCAGGGTGCAGGTGGGAAGCAGGGAGTTTGCTTCTGGCTGGATAGTGCCAATCTGATCAGCCCTCCATCCTTCCAAGAGCTCCTTGTCCCAGGACCTGCTGTCTTGGCCCCGTGTGTCCTTCGATCCCCGCCCCCCGTCTCCTGCAACCAAGCCCTGAAAACCAGCGGGCTTTGGCTGAGCCCTCTTTGATGAGCTCCTCGAAGCTTCCAGCCCCCAGAGCCGGTCCCTGCTGTGTTCCAGCGGCCCATCCATCAGGCCCCCGCACCCCTGTGTCTACCCACCTGGGTCAGGCCCTCTGCCTCCTCCTGGGCCCCCTCTCTCCTCACTCTGGTGGCCCCCCTCAGCCAAAAGAAACCCCAGCCTCTCTGTTTTGAGCTGCGTGTCCTCAGAGACATGGAGACTATCCCCCGGGGTCCCTCGAACTGCCGGGCACCGTTCTGAACATTCCATGCGATTATCAATCTTTACAACAACCTTATGAAATAGGTGCCCCATCACCCTTTTTTCATAGGAGGGGAAACTGAGGCCCGGCAAGACACCGAGTGGCTTTCTCCAGACACCCCACGAGAACATGACAAAGGCCATGTACGAACCAGGCGTGGATCCTGATACGGTATACCTATCGTTACAGCCACCTTTCTTTTTCCCGTTAAAAAGGCAAGAAAGGGGGCACCTGGGTGGCTGAGTCAGCTGAGTGTCTGACTTGAGCTCAGGTCATGATCTCGCGGTTTGTGAGATCGAGCCCCGTGTCGGGCTCCGTGTCGACAGCTCGGAGCCTGGAGCCTGCTTCTCTCTCTCTCTCACTCTCTCTCTCTCTCTCTCTCTCTCAAAAATAAATAAACATTAAAAACTTATTTTTAAAAAGGCGAGAAAATATCCCAAAGCCTCCACTGTTTCCGCTAGTCCTGTGAGCTCCCCTTTGAAGGTCCTGCCTTGTTGTGCCAACCAGGCCTCCGGGTCGCACACCCGTCCAGCCCTGTGCCGGGTGGATCTCGCAGGTGTGACAAGTCGATTTCCTAAGACCATCGGTATTGTCCACGGGGAGTGGGATCTCGGCAGCCCCCAGAGGTGGGACACAGCCCATCCTTCCTTTTCCTGCATTTAGAGCCGCTGCCCTGCCGTTGCATATAGCGTCTCGTTCAACAGGGAGGGACCAGGACCGTCTTCCTCGCGGAGCGGTCAGGGCTCGGGGCATTTGCTGCGTGTCCCCCGGCCACGGGCGAGTACAGAGTTCCTCCGCTTTCCAGACCTGTGATTTTTCCATTATGTGGACGCCCCTCCCCCACAAGGGAAAACCAGAGGTGAGTCTTAATCGGGCACTGGTCCTGTTGATGAAGCTGTCGTCAGAGCGTCTGTCTCGCCAGGCACTGACTGGGTCGATCTCTGGGGAGTGTTTACATGACAGATGAAGCCTTTCCTGTTTCGGTGCAGCCGGCAGCCTGTGTGGGCGTTCTTGGCCAGGCCTGGACACATCTGGTCGGAAAAGGTCCTCCAAAGTGAGGTTACTGCCTCATCAAGACTCAACTGGCTCTTTTGAGCAGCTTAGTGTTAAAAGCTCGAGCCCGGCGGTGGCGGGGGGAGGGGGGGAGACAGAGGGGAAGGAAGGAAGGCAAGGAGGGAAGGAGGGACGGAGGGAAAAAGAGAAAGAGAAGGAGGAGGAGAACGGAGATAAAAAGAAATGGAAGGACCCTCTTTGACTTCCCTGAGCGGATCTCTGTAAACAGACATGTTCGGAATTTGTGGCAAATCCAAGCCCCCAGAAGACGTTCTCTACGAACAGCAGGAACAGGTAGAAGCAGCTTGAACACACATCACACACACACACACACACACACACACACACACACTCAAGCTGGCACAGGGCTGTTCCCTAAATTACCTCTTTAAAAGTTACAAATGTATCATCTCCAGCGCCTTCACCTGGGGGAGCCCGAAAGCACAGCGATCGTGTTTTGCCATTGGAAGGATGCAAAGTACAAGGGGTTCTTTGTTCCCGGATGCTTGTTGCTTAGGAAAGCCAGATTCCACTGATGCCAAAGGAAGGCGAGGAAGTGGGCTTTTCTGACACGTCGAGAGCCAGCAGAGAAAGGATCCGGGAGCCACTGAAGCAGGAGAGGGTCCGAAAGTGATTTGGGCTGGAGATGAAAAACTCTGAAACTTTTCTAAGGCTCTCCCTCCTCGGGGATGTTTTTCTGCTCCAGGAGGGAGAGAGGCCCCCGGAAGGTGGGGAGGGTGATGGATCTTGCCACCCAGCAATGGCTAGAACGGGCAGGAATGGACGGATCTTCTGGGCCCCTCAGTCCAGGCAGGACAATGCCAAGGACGGCAGCCTGGGCTTAATGTCAGAGGTTGTCCTTTTGGAAGAAGGTGGACAGAAAGGTCTGTGATAAGCCAAGGCAATGGTTGATTCAGGTAGAGGAGGCCACACCGAGCCGGGGGGTGAGGGGGTGAGGGGCATCAATCTCCCGCAAGAAGAGCGAGGTGTGCACAAGCCATCCTGGAAGGCAACCCGAGTGAACAAGTCCCAGGGTGCATCGAGGTATGGCATCTCTGAGCTGCAGGCACTTGCACTCAAAATGAACTTGGGCACAGACGTTCTCTTCATCTCGGAGTCCCTGAACCACATATCGAGTGTGAAACCTCAGCTCAAGCCAGAGAAGTTCACGGGCAAAGGTCAAATCCCTTTGTGAAGTTCAAGGCCGTTCAAGTATGTCTGCTCTTGGTTGTTAAAGGCCAGCGAATATCTATCCAGGGGATTTCAGTGGTAAGCCTGGGTTTCATGCGGCAATTACCTTAGAATTCTGATCCAGAAATTAAAATCCTAGAACCGTGTCTTACAACGGGGACGGATATGCAAAAATGTGGCTGCGACAGCTCTTTTTTACGATGAAGCAAAATGTGAGCATCCTTAATCTTAAGCAATGGGGAGAAATTTGGGTGCGGTCATTAGACGAAATATTATGTAGATACTAAAACTAATGGGGAGGGGCCGCCTGGGTGGCTCAGTCAGTTAAGCATCTGACTCTTGATTTCAGCTCAGGTCATGATCGCACGGTTCGTGGGATCGAGCCCCGCATCGGGCTCTGCACTGGGAGCGTGGCACCTGCTTGGGATGGTCTCTCTCTGCCCCTCTGCTCCTCCCCTGCTAGCGCAGTCTCGCTCTCTCTCTCTCTCTCAAAATAAATAAATAAACATTAAAAAAAATAATGCTGAGGAAGGGTATTTAATGAAATGAAGAAAAGTCAACAATGCATGCTTAGTGGAGGGAAAAGTTACAAAGTGCTATACCTATAATTTTGGGGGGAGCTTGCTTCCTGGGGCACCGTGCTAACCCTCTCATTTAATTCCTACAACAATCCCTGGGGCACCGAGAGGTTAATGTAGTGCCAAGGGCACACAGCTGGCAAAAGGTAGAGCCAAAGTGTCAACTGCGCCATTCCAAAGACAAGGCCCTGTCTTCTCAACCTCTAGAGGCCAACAGATGTATACCTTCAGACATATCCCCAGTTGCACGGCAACAAAAACGAAAGCCATATCTGCGAGACTGCAGAGTTTGGAGACAGGAGCGCAACACGATGTTTCCAAGTTCAACGTAAAATGGGAAAAACACATTTGCGTGGAATGGAACGTACCGCCGGGCGAGTTGTGGTTGATTATCACACATCTCAGTCTTGTGCCTCCATCAGACGAATCTGTGACATTCCGGCTTAGACGGAGGGGGTGGGCACTGGGCCTACCCCAGGGAGGGGTCACGTGGCCCAGAGCCACGGGCAAAGTCTGGCTTCATCTCTTGTACTGTCCCCAAATGGAGTCACACACCCAGACACAAGGGTAGCAGGTCAGTGTTGAATTAAGTGGCACATCTTACGGTGAAATCGATTGTACCTCTTACAATGTCGACGGTGAAATGTAAGCATTTATACGGACCGTGAGTTTGGCAACCTTTTTTGGTACTTATGTAAATACATCAGGAGACTCGGGAGTTCAAAACAAAAGAAAAAAAAGGAAGTGTCCTGGAACCTTGAATGAGCCAACAGTCCATTGGTCTAGTTATGAGACTTTGAATCTGAGAATTTGTACGACTCACAGCACAAACATGGTCAGATGTAGATCAGATGAGTAAAAGTGCACTGACCAGTTATGGTCCATTTGACCAACGGGGGGAGAGTCTTACACAGTTGTCAATGGTCTGTCACCAACCACGTTGTCTTCTCTTCCTCTCTCGCTCTCTCTCTCTCTTTTCATGCCTCATTCATCCATCATGGTGTGCAACCATAATGAAATCAAGATACAATTACTATCTGAATTTCACCACCTCGTGAATTCCTCAACCTTTGGGATACCTCAGGACCCTTTTGAAATGCCCTTCCCAGCAAGGTAATTTCAAGAGACTTCCTGGCGGGGGGGGGGTGGGGGGCTACTTGACACAGTCTTGTGCCTCACCCCTATATGATCTTGGATCCCTGAACACACAACTCTGTCTTCGGACCCTTAGGCAGGGACCGGATTATGAAGCATTTTTTAAATTTACTAGACCACACAATTTTTGTGCCCAGATTCTCTCCAAGAGGTAGGTTCCCTGGAACCTTTTCTTGGAACACTGGGCCATGTGACTTCTCCAGCTCTGACATTCTTTCTCGTCTTTACCAAGGAGGGAAAAATGGAAGAAATGGCATTCCTTCAAACGGACTATAGACATTTCAGGAAAGGAAGAGACCGATTTGAAGACAGGAGCCTTCAGCGAAGGACTCCGGGCCAGCTAACTTTCCCCCAGCAGGGAAGAGAAAACATCCACGGAGGCCGACCAAGAGATTCATCAGTGTGATCCCGAGTAAGGAATTGGGTGGACGTCCTCTGAGGTCATGCCGTGCCACGTCACTCCCAGTGGCCATTCAGGACCTCCCTTGTCACTTGTTTATTCTTCTATTGGAGAAGACCACGTTGTTTCAACTCCGGGCGGTGGCCTCATCATGGTCTTTGGAAGAACACCGCGGAACCCAGTTATGGTGTTATATGAGCCTCCCAAAGGTGGCTTTCTCACTGCAAACTGAGACCTGTTTGCCCGAAAGACTGCTGTGTCTAATTCAAACTTTTGCACATCAGATTATTTTTTAAAAATAACCCCAAAGAGCAGATTTCTATCCATCTAGAACCTGTCTGCTTTGCATACCCCATGCGACCATCTGGAGGCCATCAATGACATGGAGGCTTAGAGTTATAAGACCCCAAGCTGCTATGGCCCTTCAGAGTTCTGATCCAGAGACTCCCCACCGTGTTGATGAGCAACATTGCAGAGACACATACGCCCCCTTTTGGAATCCTGTCTTCCAGGACTTTCTTCTCCCTCTTCCTTTTGGATGGCAGCCTCTGGGCCCACGACAGCCTCTGGACAGTCTCATGCTAAGAGGGACCTACCCGAGCACCACCTAATAAAGTGTGTTACGTGTTACTCCCTCTGTTGGCCCTGTCTTTTTTTTTTTCCTAGATCCATCCCAAAGTCCCTCACACGAACCCCCACCTATGCAGAGAGAGACGTGAGTCACAGAAGATACTGGAGCAGACACACGGAAACTCAGCGATGACCCCAGGATCCACGCACGCAGAGAAGGGCAAAAAATCCTCCAGAGAAACCGAAGAATCCCAGCGGTAGCATCGCACAGGCCGTTCCCAGCTTCCTAAGATAACCCAGCTTCGTGGCTCCCATTTTCAGAGAGGCCGGAGTGAACGTAGTTGGCGTGGATTGCCGGGGTAGACTGCCAACTAGAAGACCCGAAGAAAGATCTTCTCGCTCTCGGGCTGAGGGAGAGCACCTGTTACGCGGCTGAAGGCGTGAACTATTCAGCCATGGAGCTCTGACAAATAACAACGTAGTTCATAGACCTGTACATAGTCTCCTGACAGTCCAGAGAGCCCTACGCCATTAAGGTGGTCTCCAGCTCAGGGGACCGATGGACCCATTGTGTATCCAGCAATTTCAGTGGCAGATCCTTACCCACACGGCTACGTGTGCATGCCTGGTAAGGCTGAAATCGGCTGGTGGCATCAGCAGCTGCACAACTGAAGCATCAGTTCCCAGTCTACACTGGTGGTTCCTTCTAGAAAGGAAACAAAAGCCATATAGTTCCTCTCACTAAGGTCACCGGACTTTGCTGGCTTCTTCCCTGATGAGAGAGTCAACAGAAAATGACTAAGTGTTCTTGGCACCCAAAGCCAATATCCACAAAGATTCCCATCCCTACACACCTGCCTCTGTGCTAGATAGCTTTTCTATTTTCTCCATCCAAAGGCATGATCTCTTCCCCCACTCTTTGAGCCTGGACCTGGCCGTGTGAGCCGTTTGGGCCGGCGGAAATTTCTTGGCAGAAGCAGAAGCTTAGAGAGTGCTTGCTCATTGGGGCTTACCCTCTTACTACTGGAGACTATTCCCCCATCATCCGAACAAGCCCAGGGAACCTTGCCGGATATTGACAGACCAGCCATGCCAGCTGAGGCCCCGGAAACGTGAGCCACCCCAAGGGAGAACAGCTGCGCCTGGCCCAGACCTTCAAGCCACACAAAGCCCAGCCAGCGGTCGGAATGTGAAAACTAATAACTTGTTGTTCCAAGCCGCTAAGATTTGGGGCACTTTGTTACACAGAAAGAGCTAGCTGATACATTAAGGATCCTAGAGTTGGGATTAGGTGCCAAATACATTCTTTAGCAGCAGGACTTTATGCCCACAGGGCAGAGGCAGTCAATTTCCTGCTGTAGCAAATTGACTTGCACTCCCCTTTGGCGCTCCGGGGCCCCGGAAAACTGACTTTAATTCTTGGCTCAGCTGATTCCCTGCGGGAGGAGAGTGGTAAGGTCAGTGAGATGGAGCAGATTCCCCGGGCTCTGTGGGAATCACTTGACCCGCTGGAAACTCTCCGGCATTTTCTGAGAGTCTTGTGATTCCGTGGAGAGGCTACGGGTCTGTAAAGAGTCCCGTGGATTTGTGGGGGTGCGCTGAGATGCAGAGTCGAGCAGGACCGCTCACCCTAACTGAGGCGAAGCACCGTGTTTGGTTTTTTCTTTATCTCTGATCCATCAGTAAGCTGCCTGACCCCACTGGACATACCAGATGGATGCGTCCATTGATGGTGGACTTGGACGCCGTGCAACGTGAAACTACCGTGAAAGCTTCTAAATTCGTACTCCCAGTTTCTGGACTTCTCCCACAGCAGCCTTATACCAGTTCGTGAGCTGGCAGAGGTCCCCTGGGCGGACCACACTCGGAGTAGAATTTCTGCATAGACAGCTGAGGCCGGCCCTTACGTACGTAGAGCCCCTGGCCCAGGACCGTGAACTCTCCTCGGTGGCGGGAGCCTGACTATTAAAGCTTTGCTTTGGACACTAAGCCGAATGGCATCTCTTCCACCACCACCCCCCCCCCCCGGGGCAAGGCCTATGGAAAATCAAATAACAGGACAACTTTTGTGAAGAGCAGAACCCTCCCTTGGGCAAGGTGCTGAATAACAAAATAATAACTCTCGACGTGTAGCACCTCATTGGCCAGAAGAGGCAGTTGTACTGAGCCCTTTGTTCCGCAACCGCCCGTGAGTCACCGTCTTGACAGAATGCCCGTCTGCGTGCCAGCCTTGCCCTGATTCGCCAGGGCAGAGCCTGCAGGAAGGGCGCTCCAGCCAGCGAGATGACCCCCCTCGGCTCCCAGCAACCATTCTCCTCGATGGAACCACCGCTTCCTTAATCTGCGGACGGCAGGAGCATCAGTAAATCCCAGAAAAAAAATCTAGAGGGCATTAGGGAGCGTCCCCTGCAGCCTCTTCCTGGGGGAGGGGCTTGCAACATCGGAAAGGGGTACCGGGAATGTGCGGAAGGCAGATGCTGAGGACATGTATTTATTTTTTTATTTGAGAGAGAGAGAGAGAGAGAGAGAGAGAGAGAGAGAGAGGATGAGTAGGGGAGAGGGGCAGAGGGAGAGGGAGAGAGAGAATCTCAAGCAGCGCTCAGTGCCGAGCCCCGACGCAGGGCTCGATCCCATGACCACGCGATCATGACCTGAGCCGAAACCAAGCAAGCGTCAGATGCTTAGCCCACGGAGCCACCCAGGTGCCCCCGAAGATGTTAGGGAGATGCTGGGATGTCCCAGAAGGACCTTTAGTGAGCACCAAGATAGCGCCAGGCCCTAAGTGCCTAACGTACTATTTCTGTGGTCTTTGCGGCAACCAGACGCTCCCAAGCTAACCGAGGCTTGGAGAAATTCAACGAGATGCCCAACGGCGCACGGTTACCGTCCGCTTATAAAGAACAACAATTACGACTTCTACACGAGCCGCCAACAAAATGACTCTCTTTTCCACCGATCGGTGACGCTGCTTTCAAAACATTTTCCCCTTCAACCTCTTTTGTGCCTAACGTGGATCGTGTCGGTGCCCCCCGCTGAAATACAGTCAAATCCTATTTTACCATTTCTGGGCGTTTGCGGCTCAACCTGCCTCGTCATCGTGTTTCCAAGGGCCAGTGCCTGCACGATCTTCTTGTGAAGGGCTGTCCTTGGGCTTCTGGACCACTCCACCTGCAGGCACGGAGAGTCAGAGATGCCCGGGAGCTGCCGCACCGGCCTCCCACCCCCATCTTGGCCATCAACCAGACTGCCAGGCTGAGGACAACGAAAGCGCAAGGCCCTTGCCTTGAGTTGGGGCATTTCCGAGGTGCGACTTACCCTCCAGTGCTCCCTACAGAGTTAGGAGAAAGCTGCCCTCCACAGGACGTGGAGCATACATGTCTTCACCCCACGGGGCCACGATGTTCTCAACCCGAACTCACTGCCAGCGTTTCCAAGCTGGAGTCATGCGGAAACCTCCATTTCTGTCTGGCTTCCCTTGGAAAACTGGGACGCTTGGGCACACCAGCCAGGATGGCAGCCGTCATTTCCAGCTGAGCAGAGGCTCACCCCTGCCTCGTGTATTGATGAAGACAGAAGGGACCCCGATCTTAGTGGCTTTACCCAACAAAGGTCATTTCTCATTCACTCCTGGGCCAGTCGGGGTCCATGAGGGCTCGACTCCCAGCTATGACTCCAGGACCCAAGACTCCTGCTTCTTCCCGTGATACGTCATCTGAATAAGTGCCATCTAAGATCAGTGGGGGAAGGAAGTTTGAAAGAGGCACGCTGGCTCTGAACCACCCGGCCTGACATTTTTCTTCGGCGTCCGTTGGCCAAAACTAATCAAGGGAATCCCATCGAGGTGTGCAGGAGACAGGATGATGTAAGACAGTCCTCGGTATCTGGTCAGCATCATCTCTGCCACACACAGATGTGTCCTCTGTCTGGCCAAATATCCACGGACCCTATTACCTACCAGACGCTGCCGTTTAACCTCTAACACCAGCCTCCTCGCTCATCCCATTACCCTGGGTTAGAAGGAACCGTATCAGATTGGAAAGCCTCTGGATCTGTGGGTCTCTGGATCTCCAGCTCCTCCTTCAGGACTGACGGCTGACGGAAGTGGCCAAGGGCCTCGGACAGGCGTCCCCAGGGAGGAAAAAGCCCTCAAGCCCTCGGATGAGCTCCTCGGCCATTGACCAAAACACGCCCATCCCTGAGACAGAAGTGACGCCCAGCTGTTCCCGGAGGCCAGACCTGTCACCCACACCTCCCTGTTTCTATTTCAACAGACATCTGGCAGCTGGTTCAAGGACTTTTTGAACAAACATGGTTTCTTGTCTCTGCGTGTAAGCCCACTCGTCTCCTGGGAAAACAACGTATAAGATGGTGATCGTGTCTCCGAACCAGGCCACACAACCTACTTAACACAGCATGTGGTGGGTACTTCCCGCATGTGGCTGAGACCGGCCTTTGTGGGTTAGCAAAGAATGACACTACCAACCAATGCCACAGGAAAAGACCTTCTGGGGCGCCTGGGTGACTCAGCTGGTTGAACGTCTGACTTTGGCTCAGGTCATGATCTCGCAGTTCGTGGATTCAAGCCCCGCACCGGGCTCTGTGCTGATGGCTCAGAGCCTGGAACCCGCTTCGGATTCTGTGTCTCCCTCTCTCTCTGCCCCTCCCCTGCTCATGCTCTTTCAAAATAAACATTAAGAAAATTCAAAATAAACATGCTCTTTCAAAATAAACATTAAGAAAAAAAACACATTTCAAGAGCAAGCCACCAACTTATGAATATTTCTTGCCATTACCGCTTGATAAACTAGAATTTACCTGTATTGAACAATCCGAAAGCAGCTCACGGAGGGTCCATTTCTCCCCTTAGTGTTTTGCATTAAAATTAGATTTCAGGGGCGCCTGGGGTGACTCATTCAGTTAAGCGTCCGACTTCAGCTCAGGTCATGATCTCACGTGAGTTCGAGCCCCACATCGGGTTCTCTGCTGTCAGCACGGAGCCTGCTTCAGATCCTCTGTCCCCCCACCTCTCTGCCCTTCCCTCCCTTCCTCCCTCTCTCTCTCTCTCTCTCTCAAAAATAAATAAACATTCCAAAATAAATAAAAAATAAAATTAGGTTTCAGATGTTCCTTACCCTCAGAATAGGTCAGAATAGGAGAGGCTTTTAGAAGCTGCTAAGTATCAGTCAAAACATGAAAAATTTCATTTGCTGTTTTGTACAATTGCAAAAAGAAACTTAAAAAATCCTCTGTATCAATACTGTCTAGATCATAACGGCTTATTTCACTCACTTCCAAATACTTTCTAATTTCCTGGACCTGTGGGTTGTTTAGAGGTATGTCATTACTTTTGCAAATACATGAGGATTTTTCCCAGATCTTATGACTGATTTTTTTATTGACATTTTATTTATTTTTGAAAGACAGAGAGAGACAGAGCATGAACGGGGGAGGGGTGGAGAGAGACGGGGACACAGAATCCGAAGCGGGCTCCAGGCTCCCAGCTGTCAGCACAGAGCCCGACGCAGGGCTCGAACTCACGAACCTCGAAATCGTGACTTGAGCCGAAGTCAGACGCTTAACTGACTGAGCCATCCAGGCGCTCCTGATTTTTTTATTTAATTCAGTTGTCATAAAAGGACATACTCTGTCTGACATTAATCATTTTAAATTCATTGAGACTTCTTTAGGGTCCTAATATGGCTTATTTTGATTAACGTGCCACGTGCACTTGAAAAGCTTAGATATTTCCAGGCTTTGTATTTTTTTAAAGATGTTTTATTCCTTAGTGTACAATGACTGCCTAATTTTTTGATGTAAACTCATTAAATTCAAAGAAAAATAGTTTTAAAAAGTTTATATATTTTGGGGCGCCTGGTGGCTCAGTCAGTTGAGCGTCCAACTTCGGCTCAGGTCATGATCTCGTGGTTCGTGAGTTCAAGGCCCGCGTCGGGCTCTTTGCTGACAGCTCAGAGTCTGGAGCCTGCTTCGGATTCTGTGTCCCCGTCTCTCTCCGCCCTACCCCTGCTTGTGCTCTGTCTCTCTCTGTCTTTCAAAAGTGCATAGACATTAAAAAACATTTTTTTAAATAAATAAAATAAAAAGTTTATATATTTTGCAGTTTCTGGGCAAGGAAATGTTAATTATAAATGTTACCTAGATCCATTTGTTGATAGTGTGGTTCAAGCCTTCTGTATCCTTTCTGATTTTCTATTTTTTTTTCTATCAAATATTAAGGAAAGGGGGTTGTAACATCTAATGCTAATGGTGGACGTGGCTTTTCTGGTTTTGCTCCCTTTATTTTGGACTTCTTTTATGTGCATACACGTTTATGATTGTTGTGTCCTCTTGATGGATCGATCCTTTTATTATCATAAAATGTATCTCTGCCCTGAAGTCTGATAGTAACTGTCTGATGTTAACTTAATCACCCTGGCTTTTTAAAAATTGGTCTTAGCATATCATATCTTTTCCCCCTCTTTTCCTTCTACGCTAGTTACGTCCTTATATGTACAGTGGGTTTCTGAGATCAATGTTCTTTGTTGCTTGATGTCCAGGGTCCAGTTTACACGTATTTTGTCTGGGCTTTTTTTTTTTTTTTTTTTTTTTTTTTTTTTTTTTTTTTGAGAGGAGGGTGTTTCTGGCCAGAGGGTAAGTCCAGTTCCTAGCATACCTTCTTGGCCACACGTTAAAGTCCCTCTGTTTGCTTTTTGGTCAGTATTTTCCAAACAGCCAAGGGTCCTTATCGCTGGTCCGTACATGACTCATCCGCCAAGAATCTGCTCCCAGATCACCTCCTTCGTGAAGCTTCTCCTGACATTTCCCTCCGGCCCCATACCCTTCGTAGAGAATAGAGTTTTTCTATTCGCAAGAATACATTCCAAGCACCTCATGAGTTCCCACAGTGGGGTCCCCCAACACAGCATACCTGTTTTTCCTAAATGCAGTTTTCTGGATGAGAACAATTGCTTCCTTAGGGATCTTTGCCTTCTGGTTTCCATCATTGTCATTAGCAACCGGCCTTTTGTCTCAAGATTCTTTTCCACGACGGTACTGAGATAGGATTTTATTACACTGCCAAGATAATTGTGCCGGGGCCCCCCCTCCCCCCCCCTCCATAAAGAACCCAGCCTCTCTTGAACTTGACTGATGTGTGATCGGCTGGTCTCCTCACTAATTTGGTGACTGGTTCCTGCCCATACATGTCACACAGCGCCCGCAGCAAAATTGAAATCATTGCGTGTCTAAGTAAGCTGTGGTCCATCTAGACAATGGAAGATTATTCAGTACAAGAAGGAAATGAGCTCTCAAGCCACGAAATGACATAGAGGAAACTCAACTGCCTATCACCCAAGCGAAAGAAGCCAATCTGACCGTATGCCATTCTGAAGAAGGCAAAATTATGGAGACACGAAAAGGATCGACGATTGCCAGGGGCTCGGGGAGATGTGAGGGATGAACAGGCAGGGCAAAAAAGATTCTTAGGGCAGTGAAATTACTCTGTCTACTATGATGTTGATATTGGCAGAGGCGGTCTGTGTGGGTGGGTAGAGCTCTACGAGAAATCTCTACCTTCTCCATTTTTCCGTAAAACTGCAACTTCTCTAAAAAAAAAAAAAAAATGAAGTCTTGTAAAAATCGTGTGTGACTGTGTAACTACTCACAGGCTGTTGATACTATGAATACCAAATCCAGTTGTTAAGAATCTAATTAGACTTGGGGCGCCTGGGTGGCTCGGTCGGTTAAGCGTCCAGCTTTTGGTTTCGGCTCAGGTCGTGATCTCACGGTTTGCGAGATTTGAACCTTGCGTCGGGCCTTTCTATGACAAGGCCGAACCCTTTCTGCTTTTCAGTCTGATTAAACACTTAGCAGCCATGCATGTAAAGACTCACTGTTGTCATTATTCTTATTCCCATTTTAAACATGAGGAAAAAGAGGTTCAGGGTGTAAACACGTCTCCCGAGTCCATTAGCCGGAAGACCAGAATCAGACCTTCCTGTGAGAGCATAATGCCCCTGCCACTAGCTTTCTCTAAAGCTTTCATTTGGGGGGTCGCCCGGGTGGCTCAGTCCGTTAAGCGTCCGACTTCGGCTCAGGTCACGATCTCACAGATCGTGGGTTCGAGCCCCGCGTCGGGCTCTGTGCTGTCAGCTCAGAGCCTGGAGCCTGCTTCGGAGTCTGTGTCTCCCTCTCTCTTTCTCTGCCCACCCCCCCTTGCATTCTCTCTTTCCCTCTCTCTCTCTCTCTCTCTCAAAAATAAATAAACATTAAAAATATTTTTTAAAATAAAAACATAAAGCTTTCACTTGCTCCCTGGTTCACTTTATCTCAAAAGCATGAACCCTTGCCAGTGTTGGGTCCCCAGAACGGTGAGCGCGGGAACTCTCGACCAGCCACGGCTTGGAACAGGGTCAGGCTTTTCTGTGAACTATTTGAAGGCATCTGATGAAAGGCTGCTCGGTGAGAACATTCAGTCATGCTCAAAACATCTGAGGGACGGAACTATGTTTATCCAGACCTGGCAAGTCCTGTGCTCAAAACTATTTTCCTGGAGCACTCTAGAGGACTTCGTCTTTGCCAGGGAATGTTCCTATAACGTTTCTCTCTCAAGTCGGAGGGAATCACCAGCCCCACTCTCTACGTGCGGGGACAGCAGCTGCCGGTGGCACTGGACTCCCCGGCAGGCTCGCGGGGGGTGTGGGAACATTCACTTTTCATCGAGGCTTATAAACACCTCGTTCGTTGTGCAGCCCTCCCGGCAAGTGCATGGGGACGCTGCGGCCCTACAGATTCCCAGGATGTCCAGACTGGTTTATTGGTTGCCGTGCTGGATTCTGTCGCTCTTTTTTCGGCCGCACACTCCAGCCGCGGGCCGTCTGTGGCCCGAGCCTTAACCCCTCTTTCAGCACATGGGGACGCGTGGCTCCGTGACAAAGTGATGGAGCTGGGCGGTGAGGGGCTTCCCTTCTGATCAACAGGATCCAAAAGCATCAATCCCTGGACGGATCCTTTGATGAATGGGACGGGCTGCTAGGGTCTTAAAAAGCAAACCATTTCTCGCCAGCTCGATTGCTTCGTTGTGTCTTAGTTCATGCGTTTGGTCACCCCTTGCCGTCCCCCAAATTTTACTTTCAATGTCCTCTCTCGGCTGTGCTATAAATCGTCACTAGTGCCTGACAGAAAGACCGTTCTTCTCTATCTTTTCTTATTTTGGTTCACAGAGGATGGACTGCTCTCTCCTCTTCGTGGAAGAGTGTTGAAGAGAACGTGGCTGGCCTTTCTCTGCCCCCTTCCAGGGTCTTTCCTCCGTGAGGAGTGGTGATCATGGACTCATCGTGATTCACCATGTTATGAGTTATAAAGTTAAAATGAGGATCAATTACATGATTGGGGTGTTTCTTGCAATGAAAGCCAACTCCCCCCACCCTCAAACCGGTTGGGGGTATTTAGAAGGACATTGTCGGGGCGCCTGGGTGGCTCAGTCGGTTGAGCATCCGACTTTGGCTCAGGTCATGATCTCGCGGTCCGTGAGTTCGAGCCCCGCGTCGGGCTCTGTGTTGACAGCTCAGAGCCTGGAGCCTGTTTCGGATTCTGGGTCTCCCTCTCTCTCTGCCCCTCCCCCGCTCATGCTCTGTTTCTCTGTCTCAAAAATAAATAAACGTTAAAGAAAAAACCTTTTAGAAGGACATTGTCTGATAGAATGGAGAAAGGGAATCACCTTCTCTGAGATCACGAGCTTTGAACTTTTCAGATTGCTTACCATTTTTTGGAAATCAAAGACATACAGTTTTCCACTTTACCTGTCTCTGGAGATACAGAGTTCTGCTTATATCGTTTTCACGAATCATCCAAATATAGGTTCTCCAGGGCACATGAGGTACTGTTCACCTAAATACTTTACTCAGAAATATTCTAAATTTCATTTCTTGATAAATTAGCTTCTGGACCCACACACCCAATGGGAAAACATTTCTTGTTGAAGATTGTAGAAATTAAGATATACTTTAAATTTTTTTTAATGTTTTATCTACTTTTGAGGGAAAGACACAGAGACAGAGCACGAGCAGGGGAGGGGCAGAGAGAGCGACACAGAATCCGAAGCAGGCTCCAGGCTCTGAGCGCTCAGCACAGAGCCCGACGCGGGGCTCGAACTCATGAAACATGAGATCGTGACTTGAGCTGAAGTCGGACGCCCGGCGGACGGAGCCACCCGGGCACCCCAAGATGTACTTTAAAGTCAACCTGTATTGACTATGTCCATCCTGTACAATGAGGTCTACCTAATTCATTTAAGTCCTTTGTTTTATCTTCTTTACACTTTATGCTTTGTGTTTTCATCTGTTGTTGTTGTTGTTGTTATCGTCGCTCTTCTGTTTTAAATCCTCAGTTCACAAAAAAAGAATCAATGACTCCAAAGCGGTTTGTTAAATAAGAGTGCAATGAAAATAGTAATAGAAACACTACAGCTCAAAATAAAATTATAAATATAAATAGGAAAGAGGATTCCAGTCTAATTCAAATATAGACTATGAATGTGCATGTGCTAGGAGAAGTGGTAGGCAAGGAGATCTCTTACAAACAACCCCAACTGAAGACCTGAAGGGGAAGTCTGACAAGTTTTAAAATTGGGTTTCACTGGGGGCCCCTGGCTGGCTCAGTCAGTAGAGCATGTGACTCTCAATCTCGGGTTCATGAGCTCAAGCCCCACGTTGGGTGTGAGATTATTCAGAAATATAAAAAACAATAAATTAAAGTTGGATTTCACTGGACCAAGGGACTTATTTGTTCTACTCTGCCGTGATATGTCTGTTTAGAAATTTTGTTAGATAGGGGACGGAGATTTTGCATCATTTTCCAGCAGTGACCTTTTTCGTAAACCTCCTGGGAATGAGTCTTTTCTGGAACAAGCACAAGATCTTGCTTCCCGGTTGTAAATTGAATATTTTTTTTAATCTAAGGAGCCGAAAACTTCAAAGCCAACATTCAAAGCCGTCTGCAAAGCGTAAACAGGCTCGACTCAAAATATTTTCCCGAGGTTTGGAAAGCCAGCTTCATCGCTTTTGACACATTCGGGCTTGGCGAGGAAGTCCAATAAGCATGTGGAAGTCATTAGTACTACCTATTTCCCATTCTTCACCTCTGTGTGTCCAACAGCCCCGCATCTCTGCGCTGCCTTTGAAGCGAGGCATGGCTGTGGGCCCTGCGTTAGTCAGAGAAGGGGGAGTGGGAACACGACTTCAAAAGCCAGCGTGCAGTCCGCCATGTCCTCTCTCCACCTACGTCCATGACACCTCGTGCACGTTCCAGTGGCGGCCCTTCCACCAGCCCGAATCCACCAGCCTTCCAGTGATGTGAGCCAGACCTGCAATTCGCCCGATGAGATGTGGGGATCCTTTGTTACCGCAGCGTAACTTAGCCCGTCTTGAGCAATACGTAGTCATGGAATTCTTTAATCAGTGGCCACAAGTTGAACGAAGCAGAGTAATAACAGCACGTGGCATGGAAACACAACGTCACGGGGTGGGGGGGGGGGGGGGGAGTGGCAGCAAGGCTCGTGTTTGTTTTTGGCTTGTGGTTGGGTTCAACCACCGATGCGCCAACGTTTGAACTCACTCTTGGAAGATAAGAGACGTGTATTCAAGGAAGAAGAGGCTGGTGACGCCATTCTGTTGGAAACTACGGTGCCGGAGAAGACGTGTTTATTTTAGTTGACAATTATTTTGTGAGTCATGGTGGGGACTGGAAAATGTGTGTTGGGGTCAGGTACACGGAACGCTAGCGAAGGAGGCATCGAGGAAGGGAGTTGCCCTAAAAATAAAAGAAGTTGCTCCGAAAGGGCAGTCTTCTCGGTATTGCGCTCACTGAACACCCCGCAATAACACAGGAAATGCACTCAAACTGGAAATTAAAATCCAGTGGGGCCCGTTTGAAATGTTTCTTCAGTACGTGGTGTGACAGTAGTGGCAGGAAGTACAAGACTTTATTTCGGGGGCTCCTGGAGGGCTCAGCCCGACTTCAACTCAGGCCGTGATCTCATGGTTCATGAGTTCGAGCCCTGAGTCGGGATCTCCGCTCTCCGCACAGGGCTCGCTTCGGATCCTCTGTCCCCCTCTCTCTCTGCCCCTCCCCCACTCACGCTTTCTCTCTCAAAACATGAATAAACATTGAAAAACAAAGACTTGATTTTCTACACAGACTGTATTGGAATAAAGGCACTCAAACGAGTATTTGAAATTACAAGTGAGCTCTGTGTGTGTATATGTGTTTGTGTGTGTGTGTGTGTGTGTGTGTTTTAAAGAATTACTTCATGGCCTTTCTAATATCAATCAATTCCTTAATTGATCAATTCCTTCAGTGATGTCAAATGACTTGTCCATGTGGCCAGTGGCATACCTTACCTGTATACTTGGCAATTTATGAGGATTCTTTTTTTTTTTAATTTTTTTTTAACGTTTATTTATTTTTGAGACAGAGAGAGACAGAGGATGAACGGGGGAGGGTCAGAGAGAGGGAGACACAGAATCTGAAACAGGCTCTAGGCTCTGAGCTGTCAGCACAGAGCCTGACGCGGGGCTTGAACTCACGGACCGCGAGATCGTGACCTGAGCCGAAGTCGGCCGCTTAACCGACTGAACCACCCAGGCGCCCCAATGAGGATTCTTAAAGAGTCGGATGCTTGATGCAAAGAACTCAATTGCAAACCATTTGACTCCTCAATATTTGATGATTTTCTCCATTAGTTCTACATCAAATGTTTTCTAACAGAACCACCTAGAATTCGCTTCTAGTTTCGTTGGCCTAGAGCTGTGAGTTAGAATTTTATGCTTTTGAGGGATTCCTAGGTAGCTCAATTAAACGTCTGACACTTGGCTTTGGCTGAGGTCACGATCTCACCGTTTGTGAGTTCGAACCACGCGTCAGGTTCTGCACTGACAGTCAGTGAGATTCTCTCCCTCTCTCTCTCTCTCTGCCCCTCCCCCGCTCTCTCTCTCCATCTCAAAATAAACTTAAAAAAAGTTTTATGCTTTTGATATGCTTAGATTAATATTAAATTTACCTACATTTTCTTTGAGTACTTTCACGGTTTTTAAGACTCCGTGGGGCACCCGGGTGGCTCAGCCGGTTAAGTGTCTGACTTCCGCTCAGGTCGTGATCTCACGGTTTGTGGGTTTGAGACCCACGTCGGGCTCTGTGCTGTCAGCACAGAGCCTGCTTGGGATCCTCTGTCTCCCTCTCTCTCTGTCTCTGTCTCTCAAAAATAAATGAACATTAAAAAAAAAAAAAAACAAACCTCTGTAACCAGCTACAATTTATGTTAGTGTATCACATGAAATTTTAACCTAATTTTTTTTGCAAATAGCCAGTTACTGAATAATCCATTTTTTTCTCCCGCTGTTATGATGCATTGATTTTATCAGATCCACATATATTTGTGGGACTGTTTTTGGGCTTCCTGATTCATTGATCTGTCTGCCTATCCCACTTTCAATTACTACAGCTTAAAAATACTGCTTCAGGAATAATAAGCAAGTAAGAAGGGTTGAACGAGTATTGTTTTTAATTTTTTTTAATCTTTATTTTTGAGTGAGAGAGAGAGCGAGCACATGCGAGCAGGGGAGGGGCAGAGAG
The DNA here is from genome assembly GCF_018350155.1 of Leopardus geoffroyi. Lineage (NCBI taxonomy): Eukaryota > Metazoa > Chordata > Mammalia > Carnivora > Felidae > Leopardus > Leopardus geoffroyi. The sequence continues at coordinate 8,695,803 of NC_059330.1, forward strand.
AGAGGGAGACGCAGAATCTGAAGCGGGCTCCAGGCTCCGAACCATCAGCACAGAGCCCGACGCGGGGCTCAAACTCACGAACCTCGAGATCATGACTTGAATGGAAGTCGGACGCTTAACCGACTGAACCCCCGGGTGCCCTGAGAGAGAGTGTTGTTGTTTTTTTTTTAAAGACTGTAGAGTGTGCTTCCTCTAGTCTGTGAAATGTCTCACTCTGTCCGCTGGCTTCTGTCCCTTTGCTTACAAACGTGAACATGTTTTTTTCTGTCTTGAAGGGACTTGTGCTGACCTCCTTGTGTTTCTCTGGTTATTGCTTTTCTGCCCTTCCTTTCACTGCCGGTCTGCCCTGCGACCCATGGAGCATAGTCCTCTTTCCCTTAAATTCCTGTGTTATCTGGCCACGCTGTGCTCCCCAAAGAGAACTATTAAAAGTTATCAGCCACCTCCCTTATGTCCTTCACGTCTATTTCTGATCTTCAACCTCCCGCGACCCCTTGCACAATGTCACAGCAGTCACTACACCGCCCGGACTCACCTCGCTTCTCTCTCGCCACCGCCCCGCTCTGGAACCCCGCTGACTTTTTTGAGGGCAACCTCCCTGCCTCTTAGTTCTTCCTGTACTTTCAGTATACACTTCTCTTCCAAGACTGGCTGGCTGGTGGCCTTGAACGGGTTACTTAACTTTGACTCTCCCTCGATTCCAAAGAACATGGCTGGCATGGTTTGCTCTGTGTTCATCAGGCGCCAGCGGGAACTTTGTGCAGCTTGGTCCACAGCCCGTTAAGGTCCTCCGGACCTAAAAATGAGCTGCTGACTTTCTGGCGGACTCCTAGAACAGAGCTTGGCTTTGACGTTCCAATGCCACCACTGTCCCCAGTGCCTCTAAGACATCTTCTGGGTATGAGAGAAAGGCCCCCCTAAGTCACAAAACCTTGATACGTGGTTCTTGTTGAAGCCCTCCTATCTCTCCACTCCAACACCACTACTGACCCATTCTTCTTACCTCCCGCTTCTTCCATAGCTTCCACCGAGAAGTTCATTAAAAGCTTCTCTGGCTGACTGTTGCCAGTGGATCGAATCCGAATTTCTTAGCCTGGCACTCAAGACCACCCGAGTCCGTGCACAGACTATGTTTACGGCATCCCTACCCACCGCTACCGTAATTAATACTGGGGTCCAAAGGATTTGGATTTCAATTCAGACTCAGACTCTTGGTAGCTGTGTGGGCTTGGACGAGTTACTTAGCCTCACTGTCACCAAACCCAAAGACCTTGGAGTGTCACAGCAGAGGAGACTGACCGCATGTAGCTTGTGTGTGTCAAGCCCCAAAGAACCTCCAGGGATCAAAGAGACTTGTCTGCCGAGCACAGAGGCAGGACTCGATCCGTCTTGGGCAACAGCCGTAGTAACACCTCTGGACTCTTGAAGGTGAACACAGCGACTGTCCTTCTTTTTCTTTGCTTTTAGAGGTCAACAGAGTGATCCTCTGCCCTTTTTGCTAACCCCTTTTTGACCCAATGAAGCTATCTTATTTCTTGGCATCCCCAAAATACCTAAGGCGCCTAATAGACACTGTAAAACTTTGCAAATAAATGCTTGTTGAGACCACCCATCATGGTCTAGGGAAAAGATCACCCAGAGTCAGAAGACCCAGGTTGATTTCTGGAGTTGCCCTATGCTGGCTCCATGACATGGAACAACCAAACTAGCACTCCTGAGCTTTGGTGCCCTACATTTTCACGTGGAACGCTGGTCAGCGTTCAATAGCCACGCGTGGTTGGTTGCTACCATGTTGGATCGAGAAGCTATGGAACATTTCTATCACTGCAGAAAGTGCTGTTGGACCGGGCTGATAGAAAACACATCATAAGGATGGCGTGGCTGGCAATGATGTCATAAAATAGTACTTATCGGAAAGGCCCGGAACGGGAGCTTCACCGGCAACAGAAGCGCAGCTGCATTACGTGAAAGAGAGAGCCGAGTGACTCTGGGATGTGCCGCCTGTGTATCTGAGGAATTAGATTAGTGGAGATTCAGATAAACAACCGAGAGACCTCATCATAATCCTCTGGGAGTTATCTGGACTCACCGAATGATAAGGAGGAAGGGAGGAAAGTAGCCCCATCTTATATAGAAGCCTCTAGCATGAAGCTGAAGAAACGAGGCAATCCCAAAAGATATTGTGAAGCTCCAAGTGGGAAATGGCGATTTTCAGGCCTTCGAGCTTCCTCATTGAATTAAGAAACTGAGACTTGGGTTGTAGAGGGGAAAAAGCGCTGGGTGGGATTTAGCTCAGAGAAGAGAAGATTGGGGGGGGGGGGGAGCCATGGAGGAGGTTACAGCTTCTCCCAACCATGAGACTGTTTTAGATGACCCTCCCTCAATTGTCCAGGATCCTTTCAGTATAGTTGCATAACGTACTGCTTTTATTTGTTAACGTTTATTTATTTATTTTGAGAGAGAGCGCGCGCGCGCGCGCACAAGCGAGGGAGGGGCAGAGAAAGAGGGAGACAGAGAATTCCACCTCCCTGCAGTGGGGCTTGCACCATGAGATCATGACCTGAGCCGAAACCAAGAGTCGGGACACTCAACCAACTGAGCCACCCGGGTGCCCCTATAACGGATTATGTTAGTGATACCCTTCGGCCATATTTGGTTTTGCTAGCCGTACTCTAAGTTCCTAAAGGGCCATCAGCGTCCAGTTCCACTCTTCACATCAAAACCAGAGTGGTCTTCCAGAAACTGAGGTATGTCCCTCCTTGCTTAAGACCTTCCCGTGCCTGCATATCGCAAGTGAAATCAAGCTCAAACTCCCACAGTCGGGACTGGCTACAGACTTTAAGGGACACGGTAAACAATGAAACTTCAGGGCTCCCTGTTCAAAAATCGTTAAGAATTTCAAGACGGTGACAGGAGAGCATTCACTAGGTATGAGCCTTTCTGAGCCCAGGGCCCTGAGTGGCTGACAGGTCTCATGCCCGCGAAGCCAGTCCTGGCCATAAACAACACCTGTATATAGCCCCTGGGTCTTTGGAAGCATATTTTTCCCAAAGAGCCTTCAGTCCCAGATAGGAAATGATTGTGTTTACTGACCACATACACCAGCATTTTGGTGCTAGTCAACTAAAATAGGTTCTTTCCCGCATATGTGCATTTTGTGTTGTTGTCTGAGCTGGAGTTATAGCCACAAAAATAGCTCCCTGACTTCCTCTGGAGGGAAAAGAGAATTCAGAACTCGGTCTCTCCCATTGTTACCTCGATTTGGATTCTCCCTATCTCATCTTGTGGATTTTGAGACCCTTCGTTCACAACATATTTCTTTGCTCATGGGGAGCTCAGGAGACACCAGGACACCTTAACAAAACAAACACTAAGCATTGTGTTGTGACCGTGATAGGGAATGTAGGAAGGAGTCTAATTACGAAACATAGAAAGAGTCGATGAGTAAACACCTTCATAGTTTTGAGCTGTGTGTATTGTTCACCCTTCAAGAAGAGAAGGACGATGTTTATTCACCTCTTGAGGTGGAGAAGGCTCAGAGGCTCAAGGATGAGACAGAAAGACCCATCAGGGGCGAGATAATGACTGTATGGGGCGGTTTCCTGAGAGAACAATCTCTTCTAACTATATTAGACAGAAAGGGATACAGATCTTCCCTGACTTACGCTGTGGTTGCATCCCGCTAAGCGCATCGTAGGTGGAAGATGCCGTCAGAAAAATGCATTTGGGGCCCCTGGGTGGCTCAGTGGGTTAAGCGTCTGACTCCTTGGTTCAGGTCATGATCTCACGGTTCGTGGGTTCGAGCCCCACATCGGGCTCTGTGCCGACAGCGTGGATTCTGCTTGGGATTCTCTCTCTCTCCTCTCTCTGCCCCTCCCCTGCTCGTTCTCTCTCTCTCTCTCTCTCCCTCTCTCAATATAAATAAATAAACTTTAAAAAGAGAGAGAGAAGAAAAATAGGAACTTGGATTGAAGACCATTTAGGGGAACTAAGACCCAGAAAATAACCTTAAAAATACATAGCTACCAAGCAAGAGATATGACCTAACTCAGAGTACAATACACAAATATGCTGCACAAACAGCACGATAACGTAGTTTGGCTCCATTTATGAAAACTAAAAGGAGCTTGGCCTTCTCTAATGTTAAGTTTGAGATGGCAACAGGGAAACTAGAGGGAGAGGTTCGTGCGGGTTGCACGTAGTTGAAGGACTTTGTACAAGTTCCAAACTGGTCATTTTGAAGGACCCGGTGGCAAATATTCTTGCATGACTATAGAAATGAAACTGGTCGACAAAATCAATCCAGTGACGAAAAGCTATATAAAGTCACCTATGTGACTGATGTAATCAAGGCGGCTGTTTATTTTTTTCATTTTTAAAAAAAATTTTTTTAACGTTTTTATTTCTTTTTGAGACAGAGAGAGACAGAGCATGAGCGGGGGAGGGGCAGAGAGAGAGGGCGACACAGAACCCGAAGCGGGCTCCAGGCTCCGAGCTGTCGGCACGGAGCCCGACGCGGGGCTCGAACTCACGGACCGCGAGATCATGACCTGAGCCGAAGTCAGACGCTCAACCGACTGAGCCACCCAGGCGCCCCAAGGCAGCTGTTTATTTTTAACATTTAAACTATATGTAACAATATATATTGATATTAAAACTATATGTAACCATGCTTATAACTACATATATAACCATATCTATCTATGTATATAGTCACATAATAACTATAACTAGCCTCCGTGGCTAAGTCACTTCAGCGTCTGACTCTCGATTTCTGCTCAGGTCATGATCTCACAGCCTTGAGATCAAGCCCCGCATCAGCCTCTGTGTGCCGAGTGGGGAGCCTGCTTAAGATTCTCTCTCTCCTTAGGGGCGCCTGGGTGGCTCAGTCGGTTAAGCGTCCGACTTCGGCTCATGTCGTGATCTCACAGTTCGTGGGTTCAAGCCCCGCGTCGGGCTCTGTGCGGACAGCTCGGAGCTTGGAGCCTGCTTTGGATTCTGCAGCTCCCTCTTTCTCTGCCCCCCCCCTGCTCGCGCCCCATTTCACTCTCTCAAAAAATAAATAAATGTAATTTTTTTAAAAAATTAAAGATTCTCTCTCTCCCTCTTCCTCTCTCCTCTGTTCTCATAAATAAATAAATAGATAAATAAATAAAGCATCAATGCTTCAGTCTCTCATACTGTGGTGTGGGTGGTGCTCTTAATTCTTGGCTGTGTCTCTGGCTTATTTGTTTTCTTCTCAGGTTGCCTGGCCTCATCTCTCTCAAAGAGATGTTTACCTACATCAAAGGGCCTGGGGTTGAAAGGTGAAACTGACCAGCTTGTTGCAAATAAACGGATACTCCCCCACCCCCTCCCAATATATAAAACGAGTTTCGCCATCAGCAACCACATGGGTGTCCAGAAAGAGCATGATCTCAGGCAAGCAGAGCACCATTGGGTGGGGGGCTGGGGGATAGGAAAAGCGTCCTTATGTCTGAGTGACTGCGGGGCTGACATACCCAAGACTAGAGTCTTGAAACTTCAACGTTTATTTATTTTTGGGACAGAGAGAGACAGAGCATGAACGGGGGAGGGGCAGAGAGAGAGGGAGACACAGAATCGGAAACAGGCTCCAGGCTCTGAGCCATCAGCCCAGAGCCCGACGCGGGGCTCGAACTCACGGACCGCGAGATCGTGACCTGGCTGAAGTCGGACGCTTAACCGACTGCGCCACCCAGGCGCCCCAGTCTTGAAACTTCGTCCAAAGATATCAACTCACCTTACAGGGAGGGGACAAAAACATAGTAATGGAGAAATACCCGTAATTTGTGCGGTTTCCACGGCCCTATACTTCCGTACACAATGAGGTACCATTTAAAGCCGTGGTCGAAGCCTCCGGGTCCCCAACAAGCTCCCTCTTCCCTGTGCCATGAGGCCACCGGAGTTGATTTTCAGACTCGGCCAGCTCTTTTAGAAGGTCCTTTGGCTAGAGGGAAGAAGTTGGCCACAGAAAGGGTCTCCTAGGAGCCCCTAGCAAAATTAGCAAACAGCAGGTTGCAGAGGGAATGAGCCAGAGATCACGAGACGGAACCTTTGTGATGCCGACAGAGAAAGATTTGAGCTGAGAATTCAGATCGTTGAGAGCAGGGCTGACAGTGTTTGGGCAGGTAACTCTTGCCGATGACACTGGCCTATGGCACCTCTAGACGCTTACCTGTCCCGGCTCCCACGGGGCCTCAGAATCCTTCTTAACACTCCATAAGTGCACACTACTCTGATCTAGAGCTGGTCTGCAAGGTGAAACAGATTGTCCATCTCTGGTGAGGAGATTAAGTATTGTCTCTCTTCCCCACGGATGCATGAATATACAGGGTTCCAGAAAGACCATCAGCACACTCTGCGTAGAAGGCGGGCCTTGGCAATGATGCCAACCGTGAACCCGGTGCTGCTGGGAACAGTGGAGGAGTCAGGGCCAGCAGAGTGGAGTCTGAGGGGGAGCCTGGGGACGCGACCTTGAGCGGCCACTCTGCCTCCTCCCAGGTGCCTTGGGTCAGCCCTGCCTACGAAGGGAAGGGCTCCGTCCTTGCTTTTGGAGCGAAACAAAAATTATAACCCCCAACTAGACCCCACCTCGGCTATTTACAGCCTGAACTCAGGACTCCAAAAAGTGCCAGGTGAGGCGTTTATGACAACACTTCCCCGGGGGCACGAATGGAAATTGCTAAAATTACAGTGGACTTGGCTATTTAGGGGCAGTTACGCGCATTTCTAAATCTGAACGATGCCTGGGGAGGTGGAAGCCTGTGGCATTCCAGAAGCCCTTCTTAAAGCCACATACTATGAAAGACACTTCGGGGCCCGAATATATAAAGCTGCATCACGTGTCGATATTTGCAGGCTGGTGATTCTTCAACAGGATCACACTTGGCGATTCTTGGCTGTTCGTGGATTTCAGCGTTCGAATATTTACCCTCGCGAAGTGGCCGTGACATTTAAGACGAGAAACCGAATGTTTATTTGTAGAATTTAGCCTTGCCCACGGTTTACCAAAATTAACAAGAAAACCAGCCTTTTTCTGTGTCGGAACTACGTCGTCTTCCCATCACATTCTTGCAATTCCGGGAACATTATGTTTAAGTTAGAAAAACGAAAAAAACTCCGCAAGCATATATTCCTTCAAAAAGGGAGCAATTCATGGAAAATGTCAGCAAGATTTTCCCCGAAGCATGTAACAAATAAAAGACATGCGGAATTTATGGTCACTATCGTCTAAAACTGATGACCATCCACACCTCATCGCTCGAATTGCCTAAGTGTTCGAGTGGCACTTAGACATCTTTGTTTCCATTAGAGGCGAAGGGAGAGGGTGCAAAGCCTACAGTCTGATTTCTAAAATGATATACTGAGACCACAAAAAGAACCCTGGTCCGAGCTTATCGTGCTTACGTCAACTCTACTAGCCTTTTGAGACGTTTCGTGAAGTTGACTGATCCAGGTCTGAGAAAGTTTTAGGAAACAGAGAGAGATGGGGTTTGGGGTTAATCAGCGGTTGGATGAGAGCAGAGAGAACACGCGGAGATGCTAGCTAGCTAATGGGAGACACGGGGCTACCCTAAGCGAGAAGCAGGAGACCCAGAGAGAAAACCGTTCCCTCCAGTAACCCCACCTTCCGTGTCGGGGCTTCTGCATCAAAGGATTCAAACGCTGTCGACATCCTGTGAGGTTGAATTCCAGATGGTTAAATGCAAGTTCAGGAGGCAGTAAGGGGTGCCTGGCTGGCTCAGTCGGTTGAGCGTCCTACTTGGGCTCAGGTCATGATCTCGCGGTCTGTGAGTTCGAGCCCCGCGTCGGGCTCTGTGCTGACAGCTCAGAGCCCGGAGCCTGCTTCGGATTCTGTGTCTCCCTCTCTCTCTGCCCCTCCCTGCTCATGCGCTCTCTCTCTCTCTCTCTCTCTGTCAAAAATAAATAAACATTAAAAAAATTAAAAAAAAAAAAAGCACAGGCAGTAAGATGTTGACAAACCTCCATGATCACTGCTGGGTGTTATGATAAGGGGTGTGTTTTAGGAGTCTGTGTGTGCCTGTGTTCTCTAGTTTCCAAAATACGGCATGCAAATGTTTTTCATTTACAGTAAAGAAAAAGTTACTTAAGCAAAACAACTCCTGAGATACCACAGGACCTCCTGGAATGCAAGCAATGCCCCATTTTGCAGCTCATCCAGGGTCAACGCCTCTGTCATTCCACACCCCTTGACGCTCAGTTCCCTTGGAAAGAGTTCCCCAAGTCCCGTCGATGGGTTAGAATATGCTTTGCATTTCTCCCGTCTTTGCCTCTACGGCCACCTCTCTGAGTTCATTGCTCAGTCGTGATTTCATCGGGCCATTTCCCCGCCCGGACCTCCCCCAACTCCTTGACCTGCAGTTGAAGGCCTCCCCACCTCACGTGCCCCGCCATCATGAATCACAGCCTGGTCTCCTTGACTATGGCTCCCAACGCACTGTGTATTTTTCCGCCTGTGTTTTGGCTCAGACTACCCCCAAGGTACCCCACGTACCCAAGGGTCTTTCTCCTTTTCTGTTTCCTTCGAGGCAGAGCTGAAAATCCACCCTATCTGTGATTCCGGCCCCCACCACCCTCAGAGGAGATACATTTCTACTTCCCAACCCATTCGTGTTACACAGAGAATAACGAGGATAATACAAATAATCCTTTCTCTCTCTCTCTCTCTCTCTCTCTCTCTCTTTTTAAATTTCTCCTTTAGATCGGGTGTCTTTATTTCCTTCCTATAGCTCAGAAGCCTAGTAAATAGTAGAAAATTAAGGTTTGGAAGGAAACATAAGACTTTCCAGGACAGGACGCTTTCTATCAACGCAATCCTTTAATAAGTGAATAGAGGAGCAGCTGATTTCAATGCTGCCACCAAAGCCCTGTGGCTTTGGTTCTCTTTGCCCTCCTCCTGGGGGGGGGGGGGGAGGTCCCTAACAGAAGCCCACCAACCGAAGGGTGTTGGGGAAAGTCTTCCTCATGCTCATGCACTTTTCCTGGTCGATGTACAGGGAATTGGCTTTGACGGCCAGGTCGTGCTCCAGGGTGGCTTTGGTGTGGACCAGCGACTGCAAGGTGTCCTCTGCCTCCTTCAGACGCTGCTGCAAGGTCTGGATGGTGTCGTCCACCTCGTATACTTCATTGACAAGGCTGCGGAGGCAGAGAAGCGCCCGGTTAGGTTGGCGGAAGTCACTCCCCCGAGACCGGCTATGTGCTGAATGAAGGGCCTGCGTGGTTCCTGGATTCCCACTGGATGGTGGCTGCTGGGCTGAGGCCCCCAGCAGCCCCAAGGGCACCCCGACGTCAGAAAAAAAGGAACCAGTGCTTGGGCTCCCTTGTGGTTCCGGTACCAGGCCGGGGCCACGCCCCTTAACCACACCCAGAATCCAAAAAGCAAGGATTTGGTTGGGAGTTCAAGCCCCACGCTGGGCTCCGCGCTGGGAGTGGATTCTACTTTTAAAAAAATATTATATTTTTTCTTTAATTTTTTTTTTTTTTTTTACATTTATTTATGTTTGAGAGACGGAGAGAGACAGAGCACAAGTGGGGGAGGGGCAGAGAGAGAAGGAGACACAGAATCCGAAGCAGGCTCCGGGCCCCAAGCTGTCGGCACAGAGCCCGACGGGGGCCCGAACTCACGGACCACGAGGTCATGAACCAGCTGAAGTCAAGACGCTTAACCGACTGAGCCACTCAGGCGCCCCCAAAATGTCATATTTTAAAACAGAGGCAAAACTTGTAAACCTGTGACAGTGTGATATTTTTTTAAATAGTAAAAATGGGGGGGGGGGGGAATCAAAGCTCAGCTGGCCTTTCTTATATTTATTTCATCATGGAAATTATTTTCATTGTTAGGGACTTTACTCAGTGGCTAAAATGCAGCACAAACTGTCAACATAGCCTGGGGGCGGGGGGGGGGGGGGGGGGGGACAGTGAGAGGGGTTAGTTAATGGGACATTCCTCAGATCATAATGCCCCTGCCCCCCAGCAGCGTCCCCAGGTAAGGCCTCAAGTTCCCAGAGTCAACGTACTTGTAAAGGCGGAAAACATAATAAACCGGAAACTGATCGTGCTTGAAATCAGCTACATAAAACTGTGGAACAGGCTGTAGTTCCAATTACCTTGTGGCGGTAAAAAGAAACATGACACGTTTTTCATTAAGATAAAAGAGGAAAAAAAAAAATTCATTCCATGGAAAAACCTATAGCATCTCCTCAAGTTACATGGGTCAATATTGTTTTAATTGTTGTTTCCGTGAGTATCAGTGAAACTTCGCCAAACGTCTGTTGACCTTGTCAACGGTGAACTGCCTGGTCTGCTCTGAGCCACTTCTCTCTTTTGTTCTCTTTTCTACTGGGGTATTACTTGTGTCTTATTCATTTGCAGAGAGCTCTTCCAGTATTAGGCATGCTGGTTTGTTTTGTTTTTTGTTTTTTGTTTTTTTGCTGTTTTTTTTTGTTTGTTTGTTTTGTTTTGCTTTTGGTCTGCCTTCCTTCTGGCAAATGTTTTCCCAAAGTTGTTTTTTGCCTTTTTGATTTTGGTTATGATGTTTTTATTATACGTATGGATTTCAATTTTTTACAGTAAGCCAAATCTTTCCCTCTCTCTCTCTCTCTCTTTTGGTGATTCCTTCCACCGTGTTTGTATTTAGAAAGTCTTTCTCTTCCTGAGGAGCAGTTAAGCAGGCGCTCCTTTACCCACGGATTTGGCCAATTACACTGAGGAAAGAGGACTACGTGGTCACTTAAGAGAAAGAATAGGAAACAGTTTATAAAAAGACAATAATAGGGGTGCCTGGGTGGCTCAGGCGGTTAAGCATCTGACTCTTGATTTCAGTTCAGGTCATGATCTCACGGTTCATGAGTTCAAGCCCCACATCAGGCTCTGTGCTGGCAGAGCAGAGCCTGCTTGGGATTCTCTCTCTTTTTCCCCCTCTCTCTGCCCGCCCCCCCACCCCCCACTCATGCTGTCTCTGTCTCTCTGAAAATAAATAAATAAACTTAATACAATTTAAAAACCAGGGACGCCTGGGGGGCTCAGTGTGTTAAGCATCTGATTTCAGCTCAGGTCATGATCTCACAGTTCATGAGTTCGAGCCCCGTGTCGGGCTCTGTGCTGACAGCTCGGAGCCTGGAGCCTGCTTCAGATTCTGTGTCTCCCTTTCTCTCTGCCGTTTCCCCTACTCATGCTCTGTCTCTCTCTGTCTCTCAAAAATAAATAAATGTTAAAACGATTTTTTTAAATTAAAAAAACAGACAATAATAATGATAGCAACACACTTCTTAACTACTTTATTATATATAAATATAGTATATAACATGTATATGTGTATTATATACATTCTATACATGTAGTATATATATATAAATATATATGCATATGCATATACAGTCCTAAGTACTTTCCATGATCAGACAATTTAATCCCCAACACAACACCACAAAGTAGATACTACGATTATCCCCATTTTACAGATGACAAAACCAAGGCATAGGAATTTAGGTAACTCTCCTTATAGTTTTGCATGGAACTAGCCATCAGCTGCTTTTATTTTTTTTTTTAATTTTTTTAATGTTTTTATTTATTTTTGAGACAGAGAGAGACAGAGCATGAGCGGGGAAGGGACAGAGAGAGAGGGAGACACAGAATCTGAAGCAGGCTCCAGGCTCTGAGCTGTCAGCACAGAGCCCGACGCGGGACTCGAACTCACAGACTGTGAGATCATGACCTGAGCTGAAGTCGGACACTTAACCAACTGAGCCACCCAGGCGCCCCCTCCAGCTGCTTTTAATTACCGTGCTGCTCCCCTGTCTGACTCTAATCTGTTGAAAACACAACTTCAAATTTACCAAATTATAACTAGTGATTCAATATTAAGGTCTTCTTTAAAAAAAAAATTAACGTCTTCTTTATTTGGGAATTCATTTGTCAGCAGACTGGAGGGGCACGGAATTAATCAAAATCTACAGTAATACAGGGGCACCTGACTGGCTCAGTTGGTAGAGCATGTGACTCGTGATCTCAGGGTCATGAGTTTGAGCCCCACATTAAGCATGGAGCCTACTTTTTAAAAAATTTTCTTAACGTTTATTTATTATTGAGAGAGCGTGAGCAGGGGAGGGGCAGAGAGAGAGATACACAGAATCCAAAGCGGGCTCCAGGCTCCGAGCTGTCAGCACAGAACCCGACGCGGGGCTCGAACTCACAAACCGCGAGATCGTGACCTGAGCCGAAGTCGGACGCTTAACCGACTGAGCCACCCGAGCGCCCCTAAAAACATAAAATAGACAGTAATAATATAAAGAGAACAGTGACAATGAACAGAATAAAGATACGGTGTCCCTAGAGATAGAAAGGGATTTCTCCATCATAGAAAAACACCCAGGCCATGAGAAAATCATTGTACCAAGGCAACCGTATAGCTTCACAGAACCCTGCAGCTGGAAAATAAATGTGAGAGGTCATCAAGCCCAGCTTCCTTGTTTTGCAGACAAGGAAATTGAGCTGGGGGACTGATGAACTGCCCTCTCCACAGGCAGGCGGTCTACATGAATTGACAAGCTTCACGCGGTTATCCAGGAAACCAAGAAGGAAATAAGGAGCCTCACTGGCCATAATAAGGAACTGGGTCCTATTTCCTGCCCCTACCCTCTCCGCTCCCTGCAAGCAAAACACAGAAGCAGAGACCCGGGAAGCTGGCTGCAGGATACAGGACCCCGTTGGGTAAGACCGTCTCATTCCTATTTGTAATCCCCGCAATGTAGGGTTGCCCGGTAATATACAGGATGCCCAGTTAAATTTGAATTCCAGATAAATGTGCGATTTTTTCAGGATACTATTTTTTTAATTGCAACAGACGACACGCAACATAGAATTTACCATCTTAACCATTTAAAAAAAATTTGCAGTTTGTTTATTTGAGATAGAAAGCATGAGTGAGAGAGGGAGGGGCAGAGAGAGAGGGGGGAGAGAGAGAATCCCAAGCAGGCTCCACACTGTCAGCACAGAGCCCGACGCGGGGCTCGAACCCACGAACCGTGAGATCACGACCTGAGCCGAAGTCGGACGCTCAACCGACTGAGCCCCCAGACGCCCCTTCTCACTCATCTTTCAAGGCCACATCTGACCGCGGGCTTCCTTGTTCTCCACAGATCACAGAGAGCTGTTCTGCTGAAACCACTCATTTTGGGAGGGGCATTACAGAACTGAAAAAACATTTTGCGTTCAAATACAAATAAAGCTACCGTCATTTTTTTTTTTTTTTTTTAACGTACCAAGATTATTTAAGTGAAGCAGAGCCTGGTCTGGCCTCCCACCAAAGATGCCAAAAGTGTTTTAGCATTGCTTTTGAAAGAACCCCTTCGGAAAACTTGAAATGAAAACAAAAGTCTAGACACGAAAACTGCAATTTTTCACTCACTCCCCTGAGTCCACGGTCTTTCTCGTCTCTTCGTCTACACGGCCAAAGGGTTCCTCTCCGAAGGATGAGGGTGAATGAGGAAAATGATCCCCTCCCTCAATCGTCATCCCAAATTCCACGGCTGTTCCTCTGGGACCGTATCTTTTGGCAACAACACTTTAACGAGAAATCTTGACGGAAACAAAAGTCGGTTTTGTCCTGAGGTCAGGAAAGGGGCAGGGGCAACAGACATACTGTGGGTTCTACAGGAAGCAAAGGGAGAGTGAATTCTGCGTAGCCCTGAAGGGGGAAGAAAGTAACAATCACGCAGCCCTGAATGCCTCCTTGTCTGCTTAGACGACTTAGACGGCTGCTCAGAAACCTTTTAAAAAGCAGCCCCTTGTGTGTCGGTCGGAGGGCAGTGTGAACAATGTATGGATCCCCGTCTCCCCTTCTGGTGCCGCTGCAGAAACTCTCAGAGAAGGAAACTTCGCTCAGCGTCCCCTGATAATATTTTCAGAGAGCCACAACCTGCCAGCAAATCCTAAAGGGGCCGGATGGGCCTTGCTCTCACTGCCGGCGTCCTGGGAAGCAAACGGGCGCTGCAGACTGGCCGTCGGGGGACCTGCCTGTCCTCCAGGGTGGCGGAGGTCAGCTCACCCCGAATAATGCCCGGGCTGCGTGTGAGGAGGGGCTCCCTGGAACCCACTTGGGGAAGCGTGGTGCCAGCCTGGGTGCGCTGCTCTGTGATGGCCCGGATGGCCGCCCCGCCAGGAGAAAGGCAGCCGCTCCGTTGGCCTATCTGCTGAAGCACGCTTCTTAGCATCCGACGCACACAACGTCCATACTGCGCGGGGACGGTGCTCTGCAGGAACGATCTCCTCTGTGACCCTCTGTCTCAGCCTCTGCGAGGGAGACGGGGGTGCAGTTCCTGCTTTGCCGACTCACTCCACACGGACGTTGAGGAGGTCGGGTGAGATGGGCCCGCTGTAGGGGGATGGTACAATCACCACCCCCGTGAGAGACCGGGAGAGAGATGGTTGATTGGGTTGAATGGGGCTCTGCAGTGCGGTGGGCAAGGACTCACTCTGCGTCTCCACGCGCCAAGTCGCTCAACCCGCTGGTGCCTCAGTTTCCTTGTTTGTAAAATGCGGGTAGTCAGTGAGGTCCTGGAGGGCTGAGGACAGGCCCCGGCACTGAACGAGAGCCAAGCAGCCACTCTATTCCGGCCATCGCCCTCTTTCTTATCTTCACCATCGTTGGATTGTTGCCCTCACAGCCATCTCCCTTGGCCTCCGAGGAACCCACACTTGTGTCTCTGGCCGGGGCTCAAAGCTGTTTTAGCCCTAGGATAAATCCTTTGTGATGATGAGGGAACCCCATCTGGGAACCAGGCGGGAGACAAGACCAGCGGGCGGCCTTCCCCCCCACCCCCCCAACACCGGCACCAGAAAGGAATCTGGAAGTTCAAGCGCAGCCCCTTTGCGCCTCCACTTGCTATAAGTTCGATTTGCTTCCACACGGGGCTTTTCCTGACCTGAGAAGGGCAATGATGAAATCCAGAAAGAAAAGGCAAACTGGCAGGTGTTGGGAAATTGGACGTGAAGCCAGAATGTGGGGCGGAGCGGAGGGGGTGGGGTGGGGTGGGGGGAAGCTTTGGCCAATTCCCCAGGAACCCATCCCAAAAAGGGATGTTTGAAGTTAAAATCATCACCCTAATAAGATGCATCTAGCGTTCAGCGGCCTCCGACTCTTCCTGTTCCTGTGTATGTGCAGGACGTGACGAGGGCCAGCTGCTTTTGATTTCTACTGAGAACAGAATACACTGAAATGAGCCTAACAAAAAGGGTCCTAGGGGACCACGATGATGGTCTTGATGAGGAGAGGAGATATTAAATGCCAAGAGAGGCCAATGAGAACGAGTGAGTGAGAGCAAATAGACAGGGGTCATTGGAACTGGTACCACACGCCCCTTTTCTGATGAGTCCCAGGCACTGAAATACACACAGGAAACAACACTTACAAGACAGGTACTTATAAGAGAGGTGTTCTGGAAACCCCAGACCCCAGGAGAGTGCAGAGGAGCCTGGATGCCCCACTGACCCCAATGAATGAGCCTCAATGTTTGTTATCATTTTTTTTTTGCATATAGTATTGGTATCATTTCCTTTTTTTTTTTTTGTGGTGGATTGTGCACGCAAAAAATTTACCATTTATTTACTATAAAATTTTTTTAAGTTTATTTTTGACAGAGAGAGAGAGAGAGAGAGAGAGAGAGAGAGACATAGCATGAGCAGGGGAGAGGCAGAGACAGAGGTAGACACAGAATCCGAAGCGGGCTCCGGGCCCTGAGACATCAGCACAGAGCCCGATGCAGGGCTCGAATGCACGGACTGGGAGATCATGACCTGAGCCGAAGTCAGATGCTGAACCCACTGAGCCACCCAGGCGCCCCCATCTCAACTGTTTGTAAGCATACAGTTCAGTGGCATTAAATACTTTCAAACTGTGGGGCCTCCGTCACCACCACCCACCCCCAGAATTATCATTCATCCTCCTCAATTGCAACGTCGTGCCCATCATGAATAATTACGAACACTCTTGAAGGAGGATCCTACAGAATCAGCATCACTGTGCTCCGCGATCTGACCGGTGTGAAAGCAGGAAGCGCCTTCATGAAGACCACAGAGCCACCATCGGGCTGGTGGGTTGCCCCCCCAGGCGCATCCCCCCCAGCCTGGCCCTCCTGCCAGGGGCGCTCTCCCGCCTCACCATAGCTGAGCCATGTCCCGGCAGAGCTCTATGTTGGGTCTCCTGGTGCGCTCGTCCAGTCTGGTCTGAGCCACCTTCAGGAAGGCGGACTTGTCCTTGATGGCCTTCTTGATGGATTCTATGGTCATCTCAGTCTGGAAGATCTCCTTCAGGGTCTGTAGGGAGAGGAGCAAATGCCTGAGGCTTCTTGCATTTGAGGAGAGGGCCCCTTGCCCTCCCGTGGGGAGGGGGTTTCTCTGAGCTCCTTGATCCCTCCCAGCCCCGTCCCTTGGGAATCTCCGGAGAGCTGACTGTGGGCATCTCTTCCCAGGTCCAGGTGCCACCTGCCAGGTGGGGAGAGTATTTACACGATAGAGATGAGCAAAGACTGCAAATTGGAGCTTCCTTCCCACCCACAACCGCTAGATCACCTGTTAAATATTTAGCAGCGCGCGTGTGTGCCTAAGGCAGGAGGTGTGAGTGGCCCTTACTTCCCTCCTCAATCAGGACGTCCTGCCTCTTTGTCTTCTTATAGCCTCATAGAGGCGTTTTCCTGCTGGTGGACGATTTGCCTTGAAGCCAATCAAGTTCAAGTTTCTGGGTGTCTCACTTGCGTGAGAGGAGCACTGGAAGTTTGGGGGTCCTGACTTTCTATTCTCTTTTCATAAAGAGGGTTCCCCCCGCCCCCAAACTGCATCACCCTGGATCCCTCCCTGGTCTCTTCTCCTAGACCCTGACCATTCCGCCTTCTGCCACGACCTTGACCTCTGCACTCCCAATTCTCCCCATCCGTCCACCACTCTTCCCTTCCTCGGCCACCTTCCTGTGGCCTGGAGACACATCCCAGGGTCACCCAACCTCTGGGTCTCTCTAAGATACAAGATGGCAGGACCAATGTGTTGCCCATATGTGTTTACCCGCCAAAGTGCCCAGCATAGTACTTCGAATGCAGCTGGTAGGGTCTGAATGCTATTCTCTTCCCCAGCCCCCCAAAAGTTCCTGTGTCCAAGTCCTAACCCCAGTGTCTCGGAATGTGATTGTATTTGAAGAAAGCGCCTCTCAGAGAGGCAATTATGTTAAAAAAGAGGTCATTGGGGAGGAGGGGGGCGCCTGGGGGGGGGCGCCTGGGGGCTCAGTCGGTTACGCATCCGACTTCGGCTCAGGTCACCATCTCACAGTTTGTGGGTTCGAGCCTCACGTCAGATCCTCTCTCCACCCACCCCCCGTCCCTTCCCCGCTCATGTGCCTTTTCTCTTTCTCTCAAAAACAATTAAAAAAAAATTTTTTTAAATGAGGTCATTAGGGTAGGTCCTAGTCCAGTACGACTGGTGTCCTCATAAGCAGAGGAGATTAGGACACAAGCAGGCACGGAGGGAAGAGCATGGGACACATAGGGAGAAGATGGCCATCTGTAAGCCAAGGAGAGAGACCTCAGAAGAGACCAACCCTACCCTGCTGACTCTTCGATCTTGGGACTTGCAGCTTCCAGAATTGTGAGAAAATCAATTTCTGGTGTATAAGCCACCCGGTCTGTCGTGCTTTGTTACGACAACCTTAGCCAACTGATGCAGAAGTAAATACAGGTTCGTTGAACAAAGGGACTCCGATCACGCGAGCCTTCTAGAGGCCTTTGGAATAGCTTCGGACTGCCCCGTGGACACCTTCCCACTGATGTCTCCTACCCTGTGGCTCCAGCCCGCCTTGGCAAGTTTCTCTTCCCAGGACACACGCCATCCGTTTACACACCTGACCTCCGCCTCTGACCGGCCACCTCCTGAGGCTTTGCTGGAGACGTCACTCCGCCTGAATGTTCGCTTCCTTCCCCAGACCCCGGTGACGCTTTCTGTATTTAGTATCTGGCGACCGCGGTTTATAACTTGCTATCGTTACTAATTGTTCATGAGCTTCCCGTGTGTCGCTGGGAAGCTCCACAAATACGAGCTTCCTGGGGACACGACGGACGATCCTACTTCTCTCTTCTGTAGCGCACTGCCCGGCTCAGCAGATCTCCTGCCCAAAGAAGACACCAGGAGAAGGGGACTTCAACTGCTGCCATCCAGGAGAGCCTGGTGCCCCCAGGGGGATAATATCACCTTCCAGCAACATGGCTGGATGCGTCAGGTTCTTAAAATAAGAAATGAAAACCCATACGCAGCCTAATCCACAGAAATCATAACGGCTCCAAGAGAGACGCGAAAGAAAGAGCTCCTTGTTTATCTTGAAACACTCGACTTCTGCTGAAGTCCTTCCTTTTATTGTCGTCGTAAAACGTTCATGCTTAGAGCACTTTAAGAAGTTCAATATCAGAAACACTTTGAACCACCTAATCGTTTCCTGGTTTGGGTTTTGTATGCCAGAAAAAGGGCCTGAAATAATTGAACAGAAAACATCCCTGCCATATGTTCTAATAATACATTCCCTTCCTAGTTACATCCAGCGATCCATTAAACTTTAACCATAATATTTTTGTTTCTATTAACTACTAGGAACCTTTCCATGCACAGTGCATTCTTTGTATTCCAAACACAAGTGGATTCCGATTTCATTTTGACACCTGGCTACCTGGCTAAAATAAATGGCGTGCTTTGTACTGGCTTTAATTTTTCTCAGTCTGGATGGCCAGGAGGTCATGTGTCTTACGGCATCTCGGCGGCAGCGGTGAGAGATTTGTGATCTCAGAGCCCCCTGCCCCATCTATCCGGGTCAGCCAAGGGGTACCACGGGCACCTGATTTACCTTCGCTAAGTGAATCTGAATCTTATTTTTAGCATCTGCAGTCTCAGCAATACGGTTGGTGAAAGACAAGTTCACTTTGTTGAACTGATTCCACATCTCATTGGCAGTCACAACCAACAGGTTGTGAATGTCGTCCCTTAGCTTGGAAGAGGCCGCTCGCGTACTTTGGGAATGGAGAACATTGTCATCCGTAAATTTGGCCCAGGACTCGGGCACTGAGACCCTGGAGGGGAAAAAAAAAAAAAAAAGTAGAATCATACGTGGGTGACAAGGATGAATCAGCCTAGATGGTCTGCAGGAAATCATTCATTTTGTGAAAGACAGAACCCCATAGCAATGAATCCTGGTTTTATTGCCTAAAATATAAACATCAGAGCAAAGCTTGTCGAAAACTTTTCTTAATTGTTCCTTATTTTCCTGCTAATGTTTCTGTAAATCCAAAGCATACACTAAGTCCAGTCGGGAGGCCTGGGGGGATTGATGAAGGGTATCAGCGTGTTGAGTCATAAGAAATGTGTCTCACTGGCCCAATAAACATATGAAGAAACATCCAACCTCAGGAGTAATCAAGGAAGTAGTAACGAAAACAGTAATATAGTAATAACCCTTTACTGGAATAGCAAAGAGTGAAGAGAATGATAATGTTCTGGTGAGCATGTTTTAAACGTGTTTTAATGTTTATTTATTCATGGGGGGAGGGGCAGAGAGAGAGGGACAGACAGAGAATCCCCAGCAGGATTCCCCGATGCGGGCTCAAGCTCACGAACTGTGAGATCATGACCTGAATGGAAATCAAGAGTCAGATGCTTACCCAATTGAGCCAGCCAGGTGCCCCAAGGCAAGGAAAATATGCTTCATTTCAACTGTGGTCATGGTGATACAGGCATAGAAATTTGTCAAAACCCACCCAAATGTACACCAAATGTATTTCAGTGTAGGTGAATTTCACTTCAATCAAGTTGGGTTTTTTTTTTTAAAGGGAATGATTGGAAAAAGACCATGAACCCAAGACTGCATCCAGGGGCCTGGCATGGAAACCACTGATGGAACAAGTTTAATGTTCAACATTTAAAGCAACAAGCAATGATGGGGCACCTGGGCGGCTCAGTTGGGTAAGCGTCCGACTTCGGCTCTGGTCGTGACCTCACAGTTTGTGGGTTCAAGCCCCAAGTTGGGCTCTGGGCTGACAGCTCGGAGCCTGGAGCCTGCTTCACATTCTGTGTCTCCTGCTCTCTCTACCCTTCCCCCACTTGCACTCTGTCTCTGTCTCTCAAAATAAATAAACGTTAAAAAAAATTTTTTTTAAGCAACAAGCAGTGATAATAAAACAGGAAGCTGTTTTTTTTTATCCCACAGTTTCTGCTTCAAGTAGCTGTTATTTTCACAGGTAGAACTATAAACACATATTCTTTTTTTGAGCTTTTAAAAATATGTATTCTTGAAGTACAGTGGATTACAACGTCCTAATAGTTTCAGGTGTACAACACAGTGATTTGATGATTCTATACATTACTCAGTGCTCGCCACAATAAGTGTAAACAACAAATATTCTTTTACAAAATAATACAGGATGCTAGAGTCAAGGCCTGACGGAGGAATATGCACGCTTACTGAAGATCCGTCCAAAGCAGGGAGGATCTCTTCTCTTCCCATGTTTTCCACTTCTAACCTGCGTCATTTTGAAGGGAGAGAGAACGAATCAAATGACATCAAAATCCTAGAAGTGCTTCGTGCCCAACTTACGTCGCATCGACCCTCTCCACTCCGCGAAAGTAGCTGACACCATCCGACGTGTTGCGCAGATGGTGGCATTTATCGTCGATTCGGTAAGCTGCCTGTTTGTCACTCAGGTCCTTCTCCAGCTCGTGCTGGGAAGCTCTGTTAGCTCTGTAACACCGAGTGGGGGAAACGGAACTTCAGGTTTAGGCAACAATTTGATATGAGGAAGGGTAAATGCCCTTCTGTGCAGGGACCCACCCACCACTGCGGTCTGGGTCTCTCCTCTTGCACACAACGTCCAGCTTCCCAATTAACAGGCGCCCTCCCTGAAGGTGTCCATACATGCGAGTAATTAGAACCCTGCCCACACTGCCCCTCCCATGGTGTGTGGTGGGGCTTGGGAGAGAAGAGGTGTAGACAAACAGAAGGTTTGAAGCCCTGAGGCTGGGGCCCATCTTCCTAACACAAGCCCTGTTCCAGGAAGGATACTGGTTTAAAGTAATCTGTCCACACCTGTGCCTCTCTTTCCTTCTTCTTTTCCCTCTTCTATATCCTAATCCCTCCATTCTTTGAGTCCCACTCTGTGAGAAGTTTTGAGACATTTAAAGCCAGCTTCCCTCCATCTAAAAGTGACTTCAGTTTGTGCTCACGGGAGGCTGAAGAAGTTTGCCAGGAGATAGAAACCAAGAGTCAAAATGAAGCTCTGGGGCAGGGGAGAGAGTGCTTGAAAGCAGATCAGGAATTGGTGGCCCCCAGGCTCATATGTTCCAGCAGCCACCCTTCTGGGAAGGAAGAAGCTCTCAGATGCATGGTGCTTCTTGCTCTGCCAGAGAAGAGACCCAGCAGTTCACCACGAGAGAGATAGGCCCATGGGGTGGGCATGGGTGACGGGTGAGCCACATCTTTACTCAGGCAGTAGTCGATTCAACAAATGCCTGAGTGTCCACTACATGTCAGGCACCGTTCTCCAAGCCCGAATGCATCCATGGACAAGGCAAACATCTCTTCTCTAAAGAAGCTGACATTCTAGCAGGAGGAGACAGGCAATACCCCTAAGGAATAAGGAAATCACGTGGTTCGTTAGCAGAGCAAGGCAGAAAACAAAGCAGGGAAAGGGAAACAAGAGTGTGAGTGATTATTTAAACAAGACGGTCAGAGTAAGACTCCTTAAGGAGGCAGTGTTTGAGCAAAGACTTGCAGGAGGAAGAAATAGATCAGGCAGGACCTTGCTGGATGTTGGAAAGAGTCAGGTTTTGTTCCGAGTGAAGGGAGAGACCGCTGACTTACAATTTTAAAGGATCATTTGGTGCTGGGTTGAGAACAGACAGCAGGGGACAGGTAGACCCATTAGCAGATGGGTACAGTTAAGTTACGCAGGAGAAGGATAGTAGTGGCTTTGACCAACAGGGTAGTGGTGAAGGAGGTGACAGGCGTTCAGATTCTGAGTGTTTTAAAGAGAGAGCCAATCTCTCCTAGAAGCTTAAACATCAACGGAGAATAAAGAGGTGACATTGAGTAATTGGAATAGCAGAATTCCATCAACAGAGATGGGTGAGGCTGTGGGCGAGTAGGCTGGGGAGAAAACGGATGTTCAGCCAATACATTGAGCTCAAGCGTCCATTAGACATCCAAGTGGAGCTACCAAGGAGCTTGTTGGAACTTGGGAGAGAGGTCTGGGATGGAAATAAAAAATGGGGGATCATTAGCATCTAGATAGTATTTGAAAACGCAGGACAACTGGATGGTCTTCATCATTTCGGTATTCCTGGCACACAGAACGGTCTTGGCATATGGAAGCCATTTGGTAGAGCCTGTGTTGAACTGACTAGACTAATCCCAGCTGCCTGTACCTTTAGGTAAGTCAACTGACCTATCAGAGCAGATTCTTTTTCCATAAAATGGAAATGAGGGTAGCAACATGCCAGTAGTCTGCATTTTGTGAATCCTAAAACAATTTTGGGAACTCTAAAACACATGCAAAAGTTGAAAGATGGGAGAGTTGCCTCCCCTTGCTATTTCTGCGTTCAGTCTCCTGCTTCAGGTTCTTCTGTTGAAACTCTAAGATTAAGGCCTTTCTGACTTGTGGTCTGGGACCAAGATGCCCCATAGCCTTCCTCTCTTGGGCTGACATGCCCTGGACTTCCTCTGACCTGACCTCAGAAACTCCCTTAGGAAGGTGTTAAAGGCAGCATCCCATCAACCTATCTTATAACCCAAGATGGGAAAAATCCTGGCTGCCATATTGCTGCCTAATGACATTCCATTTTCAACTGAGATCCAAATTGAGGCTTTCGTTGTGTGTTCCAAAGCAAATAAAGTTACGAAACTCTCCTCCCATCACCTTTCCTGGACCAAGCCCAAAGACCATGTAGGCAACCCCACAAATCCTGGAGAAACCAACCCAGGAAATGAGGTAGACATTCTGCCCACTGTGTATGAAATGAAAGCCACGGTCTTTAAAGCATCGCTAACAAAGGTTCCAAACAAGTGCACGTGTGGAGACACAGCTTTCTGCAAAGGCCTGAACAGGGCCAGGAATGGCTGGGAATGAGACAATTTATAAATGAGACTGATAGGAAGATGTGGCTGTTCCACAGTAGAACAATCTGGGCAAGAAGCTTGAAGAACATGGAAGATGAGCTGCAAGGTTTCAGGTTATAAAGAAAACAGGATTGGGAACTGGACCTGGAGAAGAGAGAACAGACACGATTCTGTGAACCATGCTAAACTGTGGTTCTGTGATTCCCAGGGAACAGAAGCCAAGAAGTAATATCAGAACTGCACTGCCTTGTGGTTACAGCTCAGGAAAACTGCATATGGTCAACCAAACCATGTACACTCAGTCATCTTTAACTAATCTTCTACCTCTCCTCAGTATTTCTGTACTAAAGAGCCTTTCCAATCAGACAGAGAGAGAGAGAGAGATCTCAGCCATCTAAATCTCGCCAAACTTCAGAGCATCAATCCTGATGGGCACAGTGAGCAAACAATACAGACAGTACAGATACCTCTATGACACTTAGGTATACCCTGTAGGCTATCCCACATTATCCTTGATAACATTAATATAAGCAGAAGCAGCCTCTCCTTTGGATGACATATTCGATGCTGCTTTCCATGACCCATAACCAGATGAACATTAATTTTTCTAGTCATGTTAGGGAAGAGGCTCAACCAATGTGTTTTCTATGCTGACAGCTGTTTATCATTGCTTAAGACCTTCCTTTGATTATTATTCTGCCTTGCCCCAATCCTCACCATAAGTAGTAAATACCTCCTATCTGCTATTGGCAAGAAAAGAGGAATTTGTATTCTGGTAGAGAGTAGGATGGGCGAACAATTGTAATGCAATGGGAAGCAGTCAGTGCTGTAATAGCACAACCAGAGCACTGGGGAGCATGTGCCAGGGACCGTGGGAGATCAGGGAAGTCTGAGTCTTTAAAGAGTTATGGAAATCACCATTAAAGTGAGCCACAATTCATTACTTCTCCAACTGTTGGGCTGAATATATACCAGTCACTCTCTCATCAAAGAATGAAAGCCTGAGTTGAAAGAAATCTTAGCCATGTCTCCAAATTAGGGCAGAAATCCTTTCTTTATCATCTTAAAATGATTTCTTTAACTATGAACTTAAAGCAAACACTCCAGGGCACGTGGGTGGCTCAGTCAGTTCCGGCCCAGGTCATGATCTCACAGTTTGAGTTCAAGCCCTGACTAGGGCTCTGCACTGACAACTCCAAGTCTGAAGCCCTTCCCCCACTGGTGTGCACATTCTCTCTCTCTCTCTCTCTCTCTCTCTCTCTCTCTTTCTCTCAAAAATAAATAGAAATGAAAAAAACCTCATTTCAACCTCCAAATAAAAATGTATATGGGAATGTAAGCTGGTGCAGCCACTCTGGAAAACAGTATAAAGTTTCCTCAAAAAACTAAAACTAGAACTACCCTACAACTCAGCAATTGCACTGCTAGGTATTTATCCAAGGGATACAGATGTGCTGTTTCGAAGGGACACATGCACCCCCGTGTTTATAGCAGCACTATCAACAATAGCCAAAGTGTGGAAAGAGCCCAGATGTCCATCGATGGATGAATGCATAAAGAATGTGGTTGGTATATATACACAATGGAGTATTACTCGGCAATCAAAAAGAATGAAATCTTGCCATTTGCAACTACGTGGATGGGACTGAAGGGTATTACGCTAAGTGAAATTAGTCAGTCAGAGAAAGACAAAACTCACATGACTTCACTCATATGAGGACTTTAAGAGACAAAACAGATGAACATAAGGGAAGGGAAACAAAAAGAATATAAAAACAAGGAGGGGGGCAAAACAGAAGAGACTCATAAATATGGAGAACAGAGGGTTACAGGAGGGGGTGTGGGAGGGGGGAGAGGCTAGATGGGTCAGGGGCACTAAGGAATCTACTGAAATCATTGTTGCACTAGATGCTAACTAACTTGAATGGAAATTTAAAAAAATTAAATTAAAAAAATTTTTTTAAAATGTAAAAGAAATAAAACTTTTTAAAAATAAAATAAATAAAATTAAAATAAAATTAAAATGTATAGGTGCGCATGCACGTGTGTGTATGTGTATCCATCTACAACAAATCCTTACATAAGACGCTAAGAGAAATGTAAACAGGAGGCACAATAGCACAGTTTGGAGACGTGATTTTACGTTGTACATAGAGTTACAACTTACGCAAGTTGAGCGATGGCCTTATCCAAATGAAGCTTCATCCTTTCTTCACAGCACAGAATAATGTCAACCTCCTATGCGATTAAAAAACAAAACACATTAACGTTTTTCATCATCAGGTACAACATCCAACAACGTGACAACACATCAATAAAGGGCAACTTGGTTCCTGGGGGGAAAAAAAAGAAAGCGTCAAATAAAAACAAGAGAACAGTTTTTACATCCACTTAATTACCGACATCCCCTCATGATGCTGCAATCTAAACATGAGAATGAGAGTTTCCCTTTTCTGGGGCTACCGGAAAATTACATGAAGGAACTAGTCAGGACGGGGATAAAACTGTCGCATTTTTCTTTATTTTTATCTCTGGTCCTTAATCAAAACAATCAAACAGTACGTAAATACAGACATTCTGGTGAATTTAACGCAGGCTTCTTTTATAACAACTACTCTTCAGAGACGATAAGCTGGGGAGACAGAGGAACAGCCAATAAGGGACTTCCCTCTGGCGGGGCATGTAACCTCCAACACACCCAGCTCTTTGGTCCAAATGGAAACTTGACCTCCACACTGGGAGGCCAGCACTCCCTCGGCCCTGCCTGTGCCCTGTAGTTCAGTTCTCACACTCCTATAAACACCTTTGTAGTTTCTCTCCTTGTCCAAGCGCATGGCATTCAGATGCCACCAGGATACATGCACTATTACATAGCATGTGTTGTATCACAGATGTTTTAAATAAACATTTCTCGCTTCCCTCTGAAGATCGTGTTCACATAAGAAAACCCAGAAACCCAAGACAGCAGCAAGAAGCCATTTCAGGGGTGCCTGGGTGGCTCGGTCTGTTAAGCACCCGACTTCGGCTCAGGTCATGATATCACGGTTTGTGACTTCAAGCCCCGCGTCGGGCTCTGTGCTGATGGCTCAGAGCCCGGAGCCTGCTTCGGATTCTGAGTCTCTCTCTCTCTCTCTCTGCCCCTCCCCCACTCAGGCTCTGTCTCTCTCTGTCTCAGAAATAAATTAAAAAAAAAAAAACATTAAAAAAAAAAAGAAGAGAGAGAGAAGACATTTCAAAAGCGCCCATGGTCATTGTTGCCACTACTTCAAGCACAGAGTGATCACACTACGCGCACTTGTTTGTGGCCTGCCTTTTCATTTGAACCTTGAACGTTTCCCCATGACATTAAACAATACCGTGATGAACACCCTCAGTCAATATTTGGACACCACCAAAGGGTATGCCTTTTGTCGAGGTTTTGACAAATACAGCCCAACTGCCCTTCACAGAAGCCGTGCCCCTGTATAACCACAAGTGAGGGTACACCTCATTACCTCACCTGTTATGCGGTCACCACCAGATCCTCTCCATTGTTCCCGGGGTGACAGGACCCCTCCCCCAAACAGCAAACGTGATGGAATTAATAGTTTGACTCACGTTTGCTCATCGTTCGGCTTTCTTCTTTTGTGAACCACCTGTGTCTCCACTTTTTCTGGGTTTTTTTTTTTTATTAATTTATATATTTAAAATGCAATCCTTTCCCATCACAGAAGTCATAACTGTATACATAAATACATATAGTATTAAAATATATGTATATTTTTAACCAGTTTGCCCCTTGCCTTTGTATTTTCGCATAGTGGTTTCGATACATAGACAGTCATGATTTCTATAATGTCAAATCTATTAAATATCCCCTTTTGGTCTCTGCCTTCATTAATTTGACTATAAAGGCCTTCTTCACTCCAATATCAGTTACTACTCAACTATATAGTCTTCTTATTCTTTTTTTTAATATTTATTTATTTTTGACAGAGAGAGAGAGAGAGAGGGAGAGAGAGGGCAAGTAGGGAAAGGGCAGAGAGAAAGGGAGACCCAGAATCCGAAGCAGGCTCCAGGCTCCAAGCTATCAGCACAGAGCCCGACGTGGGGTTCGAACTCATGAACCGTGAGATTGTGACCTGAGCCAAAGTCAGACGTTCAGCCGACTGAGCCACCTGGGCGGCCATTTTTTTTCCCTTAGACAGCACACAAGCAGGGGAGGGGGGCATAAGGAGAAAGAGAGAGGGTGGGGGGGTGGGAGGGGGTGGGGAGAAGGGTTCATGGAATAGAGAATGCCTAAAACCAAAGACCTTTGGAACTGTCCCCAGTGTTAGTTCATATATTAATAGGTACTCAAAGGTTCATTTGGCTTTAACTAGGTCAAGGAGTTAGCCTGGCCTGGGAGGACCAAAAAGACGGTACCCTGATCGGTTCCCCAAGAGAAGCCATTCTGGAAGAATTTGATGGCTATCACTGATTGAATGTGAGTCAGAGTCAACAGAATTCACGAGAAAATATGTCGAGGCACCCGCCTTTGCGAAAAGCAGGCCTTTTAAGACTACTTCTTGTCTTTGCCGGTGCTTATTTAATTATTCTAAAAAGGTAGAGTCGTGCTGATAAAAAGAGAAGATATGCTAATATTACTACTTGGAGCAAGATATGGGTGTCCTCGTTACTCGAATGGCAATGACCAAGGTACCCCTCAACTGTTGAACCATTGTTCTAGTTGCAGATTTCGTTATCTGGATATAAAGCAGCCTCTGCTACTGGTCTAGACAACATTATCGTTCTCGAACTGGGAAGGGACTTGTAACTCTACTATATATTCAGGATACTCTATTCCTGATCACTCGTGTGCAGCAGTTGGGGTCTGTGGCTTTTACAAAGTAGATTGTGGCCTCTCTGTAGTGGCCAAATTTCCCTGAGTTTCTTATTTCCACTCATATTTCTTTCAGAGAATCGGGCAGTAAAGAAAAGCAGAAGAGCCAGGGACAGTCTTCTGCTTATGACCCTTCACGGCAAGAGATCACTAAAAATAATTTAATACAATGTTAAAAGGAACCCTGATAACTTGCGAGGATACCATTACTGATGTCCAGGCTGTTAGCTAGTCCAATTGCCCTTCTTACCAAGGATTCGTCTTTTACCAAGGACCAGTCACGGAAAGGCCAGCCAAGCTGGTTCAGGGATAGTGAACTGATTGCCTGCGGCAGAAATTCAGCAGGTCAGAGTAGGAAATGAGAGGGAGAAGGCGTAAGAGCCAGACAATGGAAGGTCCTAGAGATTCGGGAGTCCGGGAAGAGATTTTTAGCGGACAGAACCTCTGGTGATCATGGGTAGTATGGATCCGAGCGAAGGGAAGATATTTGGGGATTCTGCATAAACCAGCTAGGAAGGAGGACCAGTAGGGAGAACGGAGTGGGAAGGAGAGGGGTGGGAATCAAATCAGAGAAATAATTTACAGGAGCTACAGACTGACTACAAAGGGTGAAGACGGTCAAGCGATGGCACCGTGCCTGGAGAACCGTGGCGCCGAAACTAGGAAGGGAAAGGCTGGAGGCATCAGGGTAGAAGAAAAGTACACTTTTAAGCTTCATAAATAGGAACCAAAAAAAGAGGTGGGGGAGGGGGGACAGGGTTATAACCCCAACAGAAATACATTTCTGGGACTTAGGGACACAGGACTAAGACATAATAGAGAATCTGGCAAAAAAAAAAAAAAAAAAGATGAGGAAGGGCTCAAGGCACATCGTGGCTGACATCTAAAGGAATAGCAGAGATCTTCTGGGGGTAAGTCTGGGAAGTGAAGGCCGAAGAACTCAGAACTAAATCACATTTAATTGGTGGAAGGTTTGGAATATATATATATTATATATATATATATGAATATATATATTGAAATATATATATAAGGTTTGGAATATATATATATGAATATATATTGAAATATATATATAAGGTTTGGAATATATATATGAATATATATATTGAAATATATATATAAGGTTTGGAATATATATATTATATATATATATGAATACATATATTGAAATATATATATAAGGTTTGGAATATATGTATATTATATATATGAATATATATATTGAAATATATATATAAGGTTTGGAATATATATATATGAATATATATTGAAATATATATATAAAGTTTGGAATATATATATTATATATATATATGAATACATATATTGAAATATATATATAAGGTTTGGAATATATATATATTATATATATGAATATATATATATTGAAATATATATAAGGTTTGGAATATAAATATATATATATATATATATATATATATCTCAGCTTCTAGATGGCAATTTGGCTATATATCAAAACTTCCCAAATGCACATGCCTTTTAACATATCGATTACGTCTCTTGAAATGTGTTCTAAGGAAATAATCAGAAAAAATACAGTTATCAATAATAGTATTTTTGTACACTGCAGTGTTATTAAAATAGCAAAAAAAAGGGGGGGAGTGAGAAAGGGTGACAACTTCACTATTCAAAAAGAGAGGATTGATTTTTTTTTTTTTAATGATAGCACCTTGACATTGTGGAACCCAATGCAACCCTTAAAATCACACCTTCATGTATATCTAATGCTATGGGAAAATGACCCCAATAGAATTCTAAATTAAATAAAGCACTTTGGGAAGGGAAGGATAACTAGGCAGAGCACACAGGAGTCTTAGGGAAGTGAAAATACCATATACATCAATGATGGATATGTTATGATACCTTTGTCCAAACCCACGGAATCTACACCACCAAGAGTGAACCCTAAGGGTAAAACTGGACTTTGGATGTTACTGATGGACCAGTGTAGGTTTGTCAATTGTAACAAAGGTACCACTCTGGTGGGGGGGTGTTAGTAATGGGCGGAAGCTGTGCCCGGATGGGGACAGGAGCTAACTGAGATATCTCTGCCTTGCCCTCAATTTTGCTGTGAACCTCAAACTGCTCTTAAAAAATTAAGTCTTTAAAAAGAACGGTGGTGCCTTCCCTATGACCATATCTAAGAATAAACATCATTGAGCATTTATCAGAAAAACAATGCACCACAATTCAAATTGTGTACACAGTATCATTCGAATCTTGAAGACCTGTTTGTGTGTCTTTAAGTTGGGTGCTGTCTCAGTACGACTAACAAAAAGAAATTCTCTGAAATTGTCTGGATGAACTGAAATTCTCCAAAATTAAAGGTGATTTCTGTCCAGGTGAACTTCAGATGATTTTTTTTTATCTTTCTTTATCCTATACTGTATCTTTCAAACTCTCTCAATGAACATCTATTACGTGTATAACCAAAAAAAAAAAAAAAAAAAAAAAAAAAAGGTGTCTTTTGTAAATGCTATAAACATTTGGATACTATAGTTTCTTACTTATAAATGGCTTCATGTAATATCATTTTTTGTTTGTTTCTATACATTGAGGGCATGTTTACAACTACATTTCTCCTCACTGGTGCATTTCCCCCATATTTACCGTCAGTAGCTGGGTTTCCACATCGTCATGAACTAGATCAATTCCCATTCTCTTCTCTCGATGAAATAGACATTCTCGGGCTACCTACAGATACACAAAGAACAGAAAGCAGTAATCCAAACTGACTAAAATCAGTGACCAGCAGCTCTAAGGACCTATTTCTAAAACAAGTCAGTGGATACTCCCAATACCAATTTTTCAAGCCATTTTCTTGGAAATCTAGTATGAGACCCACCATGACAACTAAGAAACTCCCTACTGCTAGTTAAGAGATAGAGTTAGCTCTTCACATCAGTGTGAAAAAAAAACTCTAATTTGGAAAGTTGACAAAATAAAGCACATGACATTTACGTGATTCCCACAAAGTAGCATCTGAGAAAACTACTTAGCATTAATTTCTTCTACAGAAATAGTCTGACAACCTGAAACATAGTTTTCAAGATATTATTTCCACATATTTTCGACTGAGGGTGAGGAAGAAACAAATTATTACCTTTAAAGATGCCAAAATACTGGGGCGCCTGGGTGGCGCAGTCGGTTAAGCGTCCGACTTCACCCAGGTCACGATCTCGTGGTCCGGGAGTTCGAGCCCCGCGTCAGGCTCTGGGCTGATGGCTCGGAGCCTGGAGCCTGTTTCCGATTCTGTGTCTCCCTCTCTCTCTGCCCCTCCCCCGTTCATGCTCTGTCTCTCTCTGTCCCAAAAATAAATAAAAAAACGTTGAAAAAAAAATAAGAAAAAAAAAAAGATGTCAAAATATTTGTGTAGCCAAAAATCTTAATGATTATTTTTCAAGTTCCATTTATTGTTTCCTAATTACGAAAATAACGTGCCTTGTCCATTAAAGAGAAAAAATATAGAAAAGTAGAAAATGGTCTAGCTATATTCCTATCACTGTTTCGTTTGTTGTTTTTAATTAAAAAAAAAAAAAGGTTATGAGGCACCTGGGTGGCTTCGTCAGTAAAGCGTCCGACTTCGGCTCAGGTCACAATCTCATCACTTATGAGTTCGAGCCCCGCATCGGGCTCTGAGCTGACAGCTCGGAGCCTGGAGCTTGCTTTGGATTCTGTCTCCCTCTCTTTCTGCCCCTCCCCGTTCACAGTCTGTCTCTCTCTGTCTCTGAAAACTGAATAAAAGTTTAAAAACAATTTTTTAAAAAAGGTTATAATGTCCTCACAATTTTAGAGTATGCTTTTTAGGATTGACATTAAATGGTAGGCTCCGGTCATAAAATATTCTTCGAGACAAAGTAGGTTAATGACTCCAGTGGAAAACAGCTTGGATTGCTAACAATAAATTATGTATGAAAGAACATTATGTAAATGTTAAAATACTCTTTTCCAAAGACTATTTCTTGACATGGAACAACTGTATAATCTTAATCTTTTAAGCATAAAATATAATAGCATGTATACTGTAATCTGGACATAGTGTCACTGAACAAAATCTTTCAGTGAATGTATATTTTTTAATAGGAAAAGTCACATTTACTAGAAGATGGATTAAGGGGTTGAGAGGAACGCTGATGACTCTAATGTGTATCACTAACCTGCTTTTCGTAAGTTTCTACTAACCCACAGTCTATTAGGACTCTACTAATCTTACCAGCCACATAGAAAGGTATCGATCTCCCATACTTTGGCCAACTCTAGATGTCATCAGTTTTCATTGTTGCAGATATGATAGGCCAAAGATGGATACATCATTGATTTAATTTTCATTTTTATCCCTGAATTTTAACTTTTTTTTTTAATGTTTTATTTATTTTTGAGACAAAGAGAGAGAAAGCATGAGCAGGAGAGGGGCAGAGAGAGAGGGAGACACAGAATCAGAAGCAGGCTCCAGGCTCTGAGCTGTCAGCACAGAGCCTGACGCGGGGCTCGAACTCACGAACTGTGAGATCATGACCTGAGCCGAAGTCGGATGCTCAACCAACTGAGCCACCCAGGCGCCCCAACTTTTTTGCTCATATTAGTTGATCATCTGTGTTTTCCCTTCTGAGATGTACCTGTTCATGTGACTAACTCTAATCTTAAATTTTTCTTAATGTTTTTTTATTTTTGAGAGAGAGACAGAGAGCATGAGCAGGGGAGGGGCAGAGAGAGAGGGAGACACAGAATCTGAGGCAGGCTCCAGGCTCTGAGCTGTCAGCACAGAGCCCGACATGGGGCTCGAACCCACGGACTGTGAGATCATGACGTGAGCCCAAGTCGGACGCCCAGCAAACACTAATCTTAATCAAGACCTTCTCACACTGTGCTGATAGTAAACGTTCTAGCACACAGGAACATCCGGACAAAAATTGTATAAAAAAAAAATATTCAAATTAGGCCCATCCCACTGAAAGGATTACTACTGAAAGGAAGACACTGAATGTGCTCTGGAAATGCAGAGCGTAAGTGGCTGTCACTTCAAGGATACTCTGAAGGTCAGGTGGGATGCAGAACAGACCAGGAATCCTCAAAATGAGCCAGAGCGTGAAGAAAGTATGGAAGGGCTTCCGATCTTCAAAAAACATTTCATGACAAGTGAATTTAAAAGGACATCGTTGGGGCGCCTGGGTGGCGCAGTCGGTTAAGCGTCCGACTTCAGCCAGGTCACGATCTCGCGGTCCGTGAGTTCGAGCCCCGCGTCAGGCTCTGGGCTGATGGCTCAGAGCCTGGAGCCTGTTTCCGATTCTGTGTCTCCCTCTCTCTCTGCCCCTCCCCCGTTCATGCTCTGTCTCTCTCTGTCCCAAAAATAAATAAACGTTGAAAAAAATAATAATAAAAATAAAAGGACATCGTTCGTGCACCGTCACTCTTTCTTGGGATTTCTGGTAGTTGTGCGTGTTTGTGCGTACTTGTGTTTGGTGGGGGTACCGGGGGGGGGGGCAAGATAAGAAGTAACTATGTGAAGAGGTCTCCAACAAATTCTTCAACCCACTAGACTTCTGGCTCCTTAATTCTCTAAACCCTTCTGCCACAGATGTCATAACAAAGACCTCCTGCAAATGCTCATCACGTGGGAAATGAGCCATACAAGCGTGAAGAAAAATGGTGTTAGCTTCATCAGTATATATATACACCTCCAGAAATAATTTCTGTAACTTATGCATCTTCAAATACAGAATGTCTTCTTTCAATGGTTGGGGGGGGGCATAGAATGAGCTTGGAGGGGGCCCCCCCCATCACACATTCGGGGGTGAGAGGCAACCAGAGGCCAGCAACAAATTAAAATGCTGCCCCCACGATCACCAGAACTGGCTTGACCTCAGGCCCATTTCTCTATTCAGTCAAACTCATTCTATCTCCTAAGATGGTCTCCTTGAACATTTTCCACTGTGCCCTCAAAAGGAATCAGCATACGCACGGGAGGCCTTTCACGAGACAGATTAAAAGAACGGTACTTTTTTTCCTCAAATAATGGGACAGCAATGACCAAGCAGCCCATTTAATAGATGGGAAGATGGCATTCTCACCATAAAACGTTGTGTGTCTTAAGAATGTCCCTCAGGGTGCCTGGGTGGCTCAGTCGGTTACGTGTCGACTCTTGATTTCGGCTCAGGTCATGATCCCATGGTTCGTGAGTTTGAGTCTTGGGTAGGGCTCTGCACTGATGGTGTAGAGCCTGCTTGGGATTCTCTGTCTCCCTCTGTCTGCCCCTCCCCTGCTCACGTTCACTCTCTCTCCCTCAAAAATTAAAAAAAAAAAAAAAAAGAATATGTCTCTAGTTAGCCTCCTTTGCTTTGCATTCAGAATTCTTTCTATTTAAATGGTTGTTCTGTATGAAACTCGTAACGGTTTTACCAATGGTGAAATTAATTACAGATGCATTCATAGGAGGTTGGCTTCTACAGGTGAAGGAAAACATAACAGGTAATAACCTCAGTAATTCAACCAGTGGGTTAAATTCACACAAATACATAGTGTTTTTTCATCAAAAGGTCTTATATTTACCTGAAGAGGGGCTTCTGTCTCCATCAAGGCCCTCTCCAATTTTTTCTTAACATCAGTGAGTGCATTTGTCTCTCCAATCATTGCGTCCAACTCATGAGTGATCTCAGATTTCCAAAATCCTATGTCATTGACTCGTTCTCCCAAATTTTGCGTGGAGTCTGCCTGAGTTTTTCTTGTGTGTTGATACTTGTCTTGGATCAGGCGAGACGTATCTGCCCTTAGCCTCTCGGAATTATGTCGGGAAGTGTCGGATTCGAGATAGTTGGTTAGATTGGACCTATACCAGTCATCAGGAGTATACCTTGTGAAGAGAGTGGTTCGGTTGGAAACAAAGGGAAGCATGGTATTGTCGCACACCTTCTGAGATCTGGTGCAGTACGGGCCCAAGGTTGGTGAGTTGGAGGCTACTTTGTAGTACGTGCTTGGCCTCCAAGGAAGGCTCAAGGGATGGGTTACATTGTTGTGGGGGAAGCGGTCCCTGTAGCTGGATGCCAGAGTACTGACGGCTGGTAGAAAATTGGTTGGTGTTGGTTTAGGGTGGGCGTAAGTTGCCGTTAACATAGAACCTAGAGGCTCCATGATGCCCAGACAGTTTGTAAATCTCTCCTGTTTAAAGGGGGGGGGGGGGGTAACATAAAAATAGACAGTCACATAAATTCATCTTTGGTGAAAATTTAAAAATTAAAAGCCACATTTGACTTAGTTTTAGTAGCAGTGCTCCCTAACATATTAGGTGTCTGTTCTAATTCGACAGCCACCTTTACTGGCGATAATATGCTCCAAAAGGATTTTTTCCCATCTCTGTTTCTAGAATACACTAAAATCACAGTTTTTAGATGAGCCATCTGAGTTGCTGAATTTTTTTTAATTATGATTTAAATTTATTATCTTGTAACAAATCTACATGAAGAGCCTGAAAAACGCATTTTAACAGACAGGGATTCAAATCTTGGCTCTGCTATTTACTAGCTGTGAGGCACTGGGCAAGTTACTTAAACTCTCGGTGCCTCAATTTCCTCATCTCTAAATTGGGAATAATAATAGCACTTAATTCTCTGGACTGTTAGGAGAGGTTAATAAAAAGGGGTTGCCTGGCAGAATCCCTCACACCAAGCGATCCTGGTTGGGGTAACAACCGTGTGCTTGCTTTGCAAACACAGCTCAAGGCAGGTGCCTAGCTCCCTTTTCCTGGCAACCTGCCACCTCAAGGCACCTCCAGTATAGACATTCTAGGGCAATTGTGAAGACCAAGCAAGACAATGGTAAGTATTTGGATTGCTTAGCACAGTTCTGGGCACAAATTCAATGTTCGATAAACGTTAGCTTTTTCAACTACCAATACAAAAGAGTATATAAAGTAAAAGATAAATATCCATCCATTCCCCCAAGTAGACATTGAATGGTTCATTAATAGTTGTTTCTTTCCAGATTTTTCCTATTCATATGCCAACATAGGTATCATTTTTTTTAATGTTTATTTTTGAGAGAGAGAGCACACGCGCGTGAGCAGGGGAGGGGCAGAGAGAGAGAAGGAAACAGAGAATCAGAAGCAGGCTCCAGGCTCCGAGCTGTCAGCACAGAGCCCGACGCGGGGCTCGAACTCACGGACGGCGAAATCATGACCTGAGCCGAAGTCGGATGCTTAACTGACCGAGCCACCCAGGTGCCCCACCATCTGCATCGTTTTTAAAGCTACTTTAAACCTGCATCTACTTATATCCCAGTTGTACATACGAACAGAGCTTTTTAAATTTTTTTTTATTTAAAAAAAAAATTTTTTTTTTTCAACGTTTATTTATTTTTAGGACAGAGAGAGACAGAGCATGAACGGGGGAGGGGCAGAGAGAGAGGGAGACACAAAATCGGAAACAGGCTCCAGGCTCTGAGCCATCAGCCCAGAGCCCGACGTGGGGCTCGAACTCACAGACCGCGAGATCGTGACCTGGCTGAAGTCGGACGCTTAACCGACTGCGCCACCCAGGAGCCCCCCCCTTTTTTTTTTTTTTAATTTTTTTTCAACGTTTTTTAAATTTTTTTTTAACGTTTATTTATTTTTGAGACAGAGAGAGACAGAGCATGAACGGGGGAGGGGCAGAGAGAGAGGGAGACACAGAATCGGAAGCAGGTTCCAGGCTCTGAGCCATCAGCCCAGAGCCTGATGCTGAACACAGCTTTTTAAATACAAATATTGAATTACCTTAATCATTTTATGTATCATTTAGAGCACACATGTTTAAAAATATATGTTTCTGACTTCTCTCCCTCTTAGTACATAGAGCTCCACTTCCTCCTGCTTACCCCTTGAAAAGTATTCTATTGTTTGGAACTTTTGATCATTATTAGTCCAGAAAGGCAAGATGCCATAGTCTGTGACATACTTTCCAGCATCTAAAGGTCATTCTACTTGGGGGTCAGTGTCTACAGACCCATTTACTAAAAAGGAAAAATAAATCAGATCCAATTCCATACCTGTCTTGGGAAAAAAAAAATATTTGATGATTATTTCAATAGCTATGTCTTGAGGCCTTTGGCCCCCAAACCACAAAATTATCTATTTGTAGAATTGTGGTCAAATCAAAATGTACTCGTTCCACATGTGGTGAAACAGCTGCCCACTGCCAGTGGTGGTGGCCCACACAACCCTACCTTCCTGACTTTTTCCCAATTCTTCCCTCCCTCAGTGCCCAAACACCTTATACTGGCCAAACCTAGAAGCGTGATGGTGAAAAAGAAACCTTAATAATAGTCACATCTCTTCACCTCCGTTTGAAAGCTAAACGCTGTTTTTCGGAAGAGCAAATTCAGAGCAACTCGAGCCCTTCGGGTCCCTGTGGCTACTTTCAGTTCTAAACTCTTCTCCAGTCAAATCTAGAAATAATCTTGTCATCTTTCCTTCAGCAAGAAGCTTCAAGCAGGCACTGGACCCCTCTTACTTGGATTTTCTTAATTCTTGACAATAAAAGCTAGCGACTCCCTTGGTCCTTCAACCGAGGAATTCCAAGAGTAGAATTACCACATATGTTTGCCCAGCACCTATTATGTTGAGGTCCTGAGGCATCTAAACCCATGTTTGTCAAACCATGAGTCATCTACTCTGAGTGGTGATTTTTGAAATGCTGAGGTTCATAACCCAGAGGAGACGTACGGATGAAGAAATTCAATACAGTTTACAAAAGTTTCCAGTGCTATATTTTTAAATTAGGGATGGGACGTAATTTAAAAATCTGGAAACTGATGCATAAAACTCAGTTGTTTAATGTTCACAGATGTAGAGCTCCTCGTGGGTGGCAGTAAGTTTCACACGGAGACACAATATTCTACATGATACACAATGTTCTATACAGTCACACAACAGAAGTTCTAGCTCCAGTCAGCCATCTCAAAAGTCATTCAGGAGGACCAACCAAAAGACGACAGCATGGCAACATCTTCTATTTCGAGTCATTATTGGTCAAAGAAACTGAGAGTGTCATGGCCTAAGCAATATTTAAAAATTCAATATAGACTTTCGCCTCCAACCATGATAGAGTAATAAAGACTAGACTTAGGCTCTTACATCTAAAAAACTAGACCAAATATATGAAACACCTGTTTTCAGACACTGGACAATAAGCAGCACGAGACTCTGATTCCTGAGAGAAGAGAAACAAATAAGGCAAGCCTTCTGATTGTCCTGGCATTCTGCCTCGAGGCAACTTCCAGATTATGGGAAAAACAGATGAAAACGCATCAGAGCCTGTCAACATGTGTGAGTCGAGGAGGAGATCAGAACTTTGAGAAGCTGACACAGCTGGAAGTTGTGAAGCAGGATTCCAGAATAAGTCAAGCTCCCTAAGTCTATGGAGGCATCCGCTTGAGTTTTTGCTGAGCAACAGGCTATACATACATCAAGGGACGCTCCACAAACTTTGGCAAAGAAGGATGCCAGGGTTGTTACTGAACAATTTCTAGAGATCACAGAGGGTGGAGAGACATTTTGAACCCAGACCAATCAGAGTGGAGCGTTGCTGATGATAATCTGGAGCATTCCATGGAGACCCCGAGGAGTCACACGTTAGAGATGACGCTGACCCATCCCTGGAATGAAAGCACTGAAGAGTCATTCTAGCAAAGCTTGAAAAGAGGCCTCAAGGGGATCAAATTAATCTGCAAGTAATTTGATTGCCTGATGACATCAAGACATTCATGTATGTAACATAACAATGGCCAGCATTGAATCAAAATTACCAAACACGGCACGTAGCAGAAAAATGTGACAAATGATTAGGAAAAAAAAAATCAGTCAACAGGAAAGATGTGGTAGAACAAGCAAACAACATGGAAATAGTTAAAGGAAAACAAGAACGTAATGAAGAGAGACGTGGAGGATTTTTTAAAGAACCAAATGCAACTTTAGGAATAAAACAGAAAATATATTCTTATACAGTATACACTTGAACAATTCCACTAGATGGGATTAACAGCAAATCAGACATAGTCTAGTTAGTGAGTTCAAATCTAATCAAACCAAAGTACAGGCTTTTTTAACTTAAAAGAGAGAGAGAGAGAGAGAGAGAATCTTCGGGAACACAGGCATATCATCAAGTGTTAGACTAAATCATGTACTTGGGAATGTCATACAGAAAGGGGAGACAGAAAAAATATTTGAAGAAATAATGGCTGTATATTTTCCAAATTTGATGAAAACTATAAATTCCCAGGTCCAAGAAGCTCTAAACACTCCAAGAGGGTAAACACACCCTATACACATGCACACAGATGCACACACAACACTACCATCATCATCGCCACACCCACCATCACCTCAAAGATCATCATAATCAAATTGCTGAAAATCAGCGATAAAGAGAAAAACTCGAATCAGCGCAAAAAGACACACTACAAAGACATGAACAAAGGTAAGCATTAGTGCAAAATCCTTGTCAAAAACTATGCAAGCCAGAAGACAATCGAACAACATCTTTAAGTGGCTGGGAGAAAGTGTAGGCCTACAACTGTATATCCAGTGAAAGCATCCTTCAAAGATGAAGGTGGAATAAAATTTTTCCATGAAAACAAAAGCCGAGGGCATTGGTCATCAGCAGAACTGCACTAAAAAAACTGTTAAAAGAAATTCCTCAGGCAAAAGGAAATGATACCAGATAGAGACTTGGATCTACACAAAGAAATAAAGCATCGGAAATGGTAAGTATGTGTGCTAATATAAAAGATATCCTTTTGTAACTTTTAAATTTCTTTAAAAGATGGTTGTGTAAAGTGAAATAACAAAAAATTACTGTGGGGTTTATAGCAAAAATAGAAGTAAATTATATGGTCATAATAGCACAAATGATGGAGAGCTGAAATGGAAATGTCTTATTGCAAGGGTCATAGCTAATATGGAATAATGTTATTTAAACATGTACTTCAATAAGTTTAAGATACAGATTGTAAAATTTAGAGCATCAGTTCCCAAGATATGTCCCAAGAACCCACAGACTTGCTTGAAACTTTCTCAGGGATGACAAAGTCAAAATTGTTTTCATAGTAAATACTCAGGTGCTATTTTCTTTTTTCACTCTCATTCTCTCACAAGATTTACAATGGAGTTTTCCAGAAGTGATGTGATATGTGTTATCACAACAGACTGAATACAGTAGACAGGAGAACCCAGCTTCTAAGACAGAGATCAAAGAACTTTGCCAAAAATGTAAAACAATGCTACTCTTCTCACCAGATGATCTTTGTTCCAGAAACATAGCTTTTTAATAAAACATATTATTTACATTACTCTATAATGAGTTGTATACTTATTTTTTTAAAAATAATATTTTTAACTTTTCAATTTAATTTCTAATATAGTAAATATAAATAGGTGCGACCCACATAAACTAAAGCTCTTTGAGGTCCTCACCATGAGGTTATTTGAGTATAAAGGGGTCCTGACCTGGAACACTCTCTAAGAAAGAAATAGGACAGAGTTAAAGCTAATCAGCTAATAGGATAGGGTGGAAATGGAAGACTTAAAAAGATGCATAATTAATCCAAGAGAAAAGAGACAAAAATAAGACAAAGCGAAAACAAATAGCAAGATGGGAAGCAAAAAACCCCATCACACTGATAATTATATGCACAATAAATAGTTTAAACAATCAAATTAAAAGGCACAGATTCTTAAGCTGGTTTTTATCAAGCAATATTGAACTATATGCTTTCTCAAAAAAAAAAAACCACTTTAAATATAAAACACAGATAAGTTAAAAATAAAAGTATAGAAAAAGATGCAATGTAAACACAAATCAAAAGAATTCTGAAGTGGCTATATTAATAACAAATCAAGCAGACTTCAGAACAGTAGATATTATCACAAATAAAGAGAGAAATAAGGAGAAAAGGATTAATCAAAGAGATGTAACAATCTTCAATGTCTACTCAACCATCAATAAAATTTTAAACACATAAAGCAAAAACTGGCAGAACTAAAATGAGAAATAGATCCACAGCTATGGTGGATCATCAACCAGAAAACTGGTTGATAAATAAGTTATTTGGACCGTATAACTAACTGGACATAATTTGCCTCTATAGAACACACCATTCAAAGCAGCAGATTCTTTGTATCTATATGAGATGATAGATATTAACCAAATATTGTGGTAATCATTTCACAACACATGTAAGTTAAGACATTATGCTGTATACCTTAAACTTATATAGTGCTATATTTATTTCAATTTGGCTCAATAAAACTGAAAGAAAAAATATCTTTAAACAGCAGATTACATACTATTTCCAACTGCACAGAATATTCACCAAGGTAGACCATATACTGACCATTGAACAAGTTCTCAATAAACATAAAATACTGAAATGATACAGAATATGTTCTCTGACCATATCAAACTAAATTAGAAATCCAGAATAGAAAGATATTTGGAAATTTCTCAAATCGTAGGAAATTAACACACTTCTACTTATCCTCTAGGTCAGTGAAGAAATCACATGGGGAACTAGAAAATATTTTGAACTGAATGAGAATAAAAACAGAGCATGTCAAAATTGTGAGATTCAGCTTAAACAGTGTTTAGTGATTTTTCAGTGATTATTCTAGAAAATAAGAATTAGCTAAAATCAGTGCTCTCCACTTTATTCTTAATAGTGGGGTGGGGAGGATGGAAGCAAAGTAAAGCCAAAGTAGAAGGAAAGAAATAATAAGAAGAGAACAATCAATGAACTAGAAAACAGACAAACAGAAAAACAAAAGCAGTGAAATTCTAACAATAAAATGGATAAACCTCTCACCAGACTGATCAGGATAAAAAGAGATGAAAAATTACCAATATCAAGAATGAAAAAGAGGTATTGCCATACACCCTGCCCACATTAGACCATTAATAAAGCAATGTTACTAACAACTTTATGCCAAGGAATTTGGCAACAGAGATGAAATGGACAAAATTCTTTAAACATACAAACAACCAAAACTGACTAAAGAGGAAACTGATCACCTGAATAGCCCTCTGGTAGTTAAAGGAACTCCATCTATAGTTTAAAATCTTTCCTCAAAGAAAACCTCATACCTAGATGGATTTGTTGATGGATTCTACCAAACTTTTAAGGAGGGAATAATACCTCAGTTTTTAAAAAGCCTATAGCTTACTTTGATGATGTGCCTTTGACAACATTTAAATCTCTAAATTCTAACCCAGGCACATCTTAACAGGGCTCGTGCAGCACATACTAAGATAATCAGCTGATGCTATAAATGTCTCCTATTTGCAAGTAAACCGAGCAAATTCTTTGGAAAAATGACCGAAAATAGCTGTGGAAAAATTCAGACCCTAAATTATGCGATTGTTTTTTTTGTTTTTATTATACTTTTAGGCATGACCGAAAAACATTTTAAGAAATGAAGTCAAATACAGTGTTTGACTATATTTATTTAATGTGGAGGCAATAGTTATTTACCTACTGGGGAAAAAAATGCTATAATTGTCTTCTATAAATATTAACATGCCAAAAATACAATCAATCACACAAAGATTGTTAAGTACTGGGAGGCTCCGCTGACAATCCAAAAGATGACCTTCGGTTGGATAAACATATTTTATTAGCATATTTAGGGAAGACTTTAAACTCATAAATATTTTAAGGTATAAAAACCTGTAGATCATCTTCTGCAGAAGATACAAGTAGAGTGGGTGTACATGACTTGCTTCACCTTCTGCCTCAGATCAGTGACCAAGATAGGCTTGAAATAATCACATACAGTCCCCCTTAGCCCCCTTGGTCATAGCCATCTCATGACTGCCAGTTTCAAACTGGAACACAAAGAAAACACTGCCCCCAATACATTAATGAGCAGCAGAATTTTAAAAAACTGTATCAGATTTCAGCATTCAAGCAGCTTCTTTTTAAGCAGACGTTAAACAAGAAGACAGGAAAAGCGAAATAATCTCTTTCTTCCAAAAAAAAAATAAAAATGTTGAATAAGGCACTCCCGTCACCGAGAGTGGAAATATACGTGAGTATACACTGGAGAGCTATGGGGCAGTCTCTGGTAAAGTTAAAAAAGTGCTTACCCCTGGGGCCTGGGTGGCTCAGCCAGTTAAAGGGTCCAACTCTTGATTTCGGCTCAGGTCATGATCTCACAGTTGGTGAGTTCAAGCCCCACATCAGGCTCTGCACTGTCAGCGTGGAGCCTGCTTGGGATTCTGTCTCCCTCTCTCTCTCTGCCCTTCCCCCACTCACTCCCTGTCTCTCTCTCTCTCTCAACATAAATAAAAACATACTTTAAAAAAAAGAGGGGCGCCTGGGTGGCGCAGTCGGTTAAGCATCCGACTTCAGCCAGGTCACGATCTCGCGGTCCGTGAGTTCGAGCCCCGCGTCAGGCTCTGGGCTGATGGCTCAGAGCCTGGAGCCTGCTTCCGATTCTGTGTCTCCCTCTCTCTCTGCCCCTCCCCCGTTCATGCTCTGTCTCTCTCTGTCCCAAAAATAAATAAACGTTGAAAAAAAAAAAAAAAAAAGAAAAAAGAAAAGGCACCTTCCCTATTCAGCAATTCAACTTTTTGATATATACCTAGAGAAAGTTGAGTGTGTACGCAATTAGAATGTACCAGAATATGTTTCTAACAATTTTTAAAAGCAAACGGTCGAGAAGCCTATCAACAGGAGTATGCACACATCATCAGTAGGAAGTTCATAAAGCATTATCACAGGGCAGTTAAAATGCATGACCTAGAGCATGTAAAGCATGACACCATTATATAAACTTGAAAAATAACGCTATACGTTCATTTTTGGACAAATACATAAGTAGTAAAGGTATAAAAATACACAGAGTATAAGTAAACACTAAATTCTGGTAGGTACGTCTGCTGGGACGACCCCTCCAGGGTCCCCTTCCCCAGTGAGGCCCCAACCTCTGACCTCAGCATTTGGGAGCCGTGGAAACCAGACAGGAAAGGAAAAGAGGGGATGCGATTCCCAAGGGGGTACATAGGAGGGAGGCCTCATGATGGATGCATGGATGCTTGAATGCTCTACTTACTGTGGAAAATATTTCATTTTAAAAAGAGAAGAGTTGGGGCGCCTGAGTGGCTGGGTCGGTTAAGAGGCCGACTCTTGCTTTCGGCTCAGGTCATGATTTCACCGTTCTTGGGATCGAGTCCCACATCAGGCTCTGCAGTGACAGCACAGAGCCTGCT
Source organism: Leopardus geoffroyi (assembly GCF_018350155.1). NCBI lineage: Eukaryota > Metazoa > Chordata > Mammalia > Carnivora > Felidae > Leopardus > Leopardus geoffroyi. The sequence continues at coordinate 8,740,093 of NC_059330.1, forward strand.
TGGGATTCTCTCTCTCTCTCCCTCTCTCTCTCTGCCCCTCCCCTGCTCATGCTCTCTCTCTCTCAAAATAAACATTTAAACATAAATAAATAAAAAGAAAAAGGAAACAGCAGAATATTTTATCAGAAACCCCAAAACACTTTGCCTAGTAGTGAAACAATTTGCTTGCCTTTTTTCACAGTGACCAGCTAATTTTAACCCATTTCCAAAATGCTTACCTGCATCATTATAAGCATCCAGGGGGAAACATAAAGGGAATTGGTCTAAACGGTCAAAATACAAGAGCTTCATGGTCAGAGCAGGAACACAAATGGCCACAGGCCGCGGGAGAACACCTGCCTTGATGGGAACCTCAGGAACCCTCTCTGAGCGGCCAGGTGTTTGTAGGGCCCTCCCCTTGGTGGCACTTAGAAACCCCGCTAATGAAGCAGGACACAGCGCGACAGTGGAACTGCACAGCACTGAGAAATCACACGAGGGAGCACAGGGGCGGGGGGTCGGACGCCCCCTTTGCTGGTTCCGTATTTAGAAATAACTCCTCAATCCTTGCAGAGCATGGGAAATGTAAGTTGCAAAGGCACCGGGTAGGGGTTGGGTAGTGGGTACCAGTGGGTTTGGACGGTTTCTATTTTGAGGAGTGGGAGCAGGGAAGTGCAGGTGGGGGAGAGGAATTCCAGGGTTTCCACTTCACCCCCAATTCTGAGGTCAGACGTTGGGGCCTCACTGGGGAAGGGGACCCTGGAGGGGTCGTCCCAGCGGCACGCAGGAGCCGGTGAGACCACTCACCTGTCGGCGCGCAGTCCCGCCCTTGAGGGCTGGGACCCCTACCGGTCCGGCCCTGGCCCCGCCTTTCCCACCTGTGACGTCATCGCCCGCGGACCACTCAACGGCCGCCCCTGCCGGCTCTCCGGGAGATGATTGGCCCGTAGGAGGAGGGGCGGGCGGCGGGCGCGGGAGGAACCCTGTGGCTGGCGGTTGCCATGGACGCTCTCGCGCCTAGTAACCACGGCTCCCTGGGAGACCTGCTGGGTCCTGGGGGTGACCGGGTGAAGCGCCACTTGAGGGAGAGGCCAAGGTGATTCCCCCGCCTTTCCTGCGGCACCTGAATCGGAACTCTTCAGCTGCAGGGGGCTTGGTGGCCCGTTCTACGTGCAGGATACGGGCAGGACTCCACATTCGCACCTGTCCTCTGTCTAGCAGAGCCTTCTCCCTTGGTGGCATTATCTAGTGATCCTCCCCTCCTTCCTCACTCTAAGGAAAAGATTTGGGCTCTCTCTCTCTCTCTCTCTCTCTCGCAAATATTTCCGTAAACAGTAGCCTGCCCTATTTCACCCAGGCACTGGGTCACCTGTCTTCCATATATCACTATTCACCCGTGCAACTTCCTTACAACCATGCGGTAGGAATTTACGTTTTACACACACACAAAAACTTCAGGCCTGGAGAAGTTATCTGACATAGGCAAGGCCCCCCAAACAGTAAGTGGCAGAAGTCCCACTAAAACTCAGATCTGTCAGACTTCAAGGAGCTCTTTTCTACAAGGCAGCCGTCTTAATGGGTGAACAGTGTGGCCAGGGAGTTACTGTTAACGCTAAAGGAAAAAAGAAAAAAAAAAAGCCCCCGGTTAAACATTCTTGGTTGGTCTGGGAATCCCCGCGTGACATCCCACCAAAGGGTGACACCAGGGGACTTGCTGCCAGGGTAAGGCATCATCAGGCTGGCCCTTAGCAGACCTTAGTGAGGTGACTAAAGGTTAGGGACCTCAGCTCTGCCCCTTCAGAGACGTGAGTCTGTCTGTTTTCCAGGTTGATTAGAGGCCAACTCACGTGAACTGAACTAGAAAATCTGTTCCTCCGCCAGTGTCTCCACTAAGGCAACACAGCAGGTCTGACCATGGATACAAACCCAGAATATTATCCCCGAGTAGGAAAACCACAGACGGCATCCAATGACCAAAAGCTGCTCGTCAGACCAGCCACAGAACTAAACAGGACGAGTCTGGGCCCCCAGACCCCACCAGGGCACCAGGGGTCCCCAACCCTCTCCTGTCCTCCTATGTTCCTTACCAGCGACTCTTTCTATTTCTTGCCTAACACACATTTTACCCTGAGCTACCTTTTTTTGAAATTACCTTGTCTCACGAATAGTGTGCATTTTGTATTAATTCTCAGAATTCTGGCCTGCAGGCCGGAGACTCGGTAGATGCTACATTGACCTTCAACTCATCAACACACCCCTGTCAGGAAGGTACTGCAGCCCAGCACACATCCATACCTGCTGAAGACCTGGGGAGTCGCTTTCTGTAACAACAGGTAAGGCAGGCACGGGGGCGAAGGTCCCCTGTTCGGAGGCTTTAAAGCCATCTTTTATAGGATAACACCTTTAATAAGGCAGTCTGAATAATTTTGACACCATCTAGAAGGGAGGGTGAGTGGCCCACAGATCAGGATTCAATGGCTGGTCCAAGAGAGCTTAAACACAACCTCCTCAAGGTTCTGGGATCAGTGTCTTTGCAGAAGATGCTTGCTTGTCAGCACAAAGGCCAAAGGAACCACAAGAGAATGGGCCTAGAAAGCTAGTGCCGGGCCACGGCTGCTTTGTGAGATCCTTTCAAAGTCGAAGATCACGAGGGGGTCGCGGACAAGCTTCTGTTCATCCTGGAGGGCAGAGCAGGAGACGGGGTGGGAAGCTTGTCAAACATGAGCGGGAGTGAGAAAGTAAGCAGGGACCCCCCATCACAGACCGCCGCTTCCGTCCCCAGAGGGGCAGCCCTTGGAGGCTGGGATGGAATCTGAGGGCTCCTTTCCTCAGCCCTTTAGCACGGAAAAAAGAAAAGTCTTACTGCATGAGATGGGTGTTACTCCCAAAGTGTGTTCCCCGGACCATTAAAGAGACGATTCATTTGTGGAATTTAAGAAACAAAAAACAGATGAGCGCAGGCGAAGGGAAGGAAAAGTCAAAACACAGAAGGAGGCAAACCGGAAGAGACTCTTAAGTACGGAGAACAAACTGAGGGCCGCTGGAGGGGTGTTGGGTGGGGGAGGGGCTAAATGGGGGATGGGCATTAGGCGGGCACCTGTTGGGATGAGCACTGGGTGTTACATGTGAGTGATCAATCCCCGGGTTCTACTCCTGAAACCCATCCTACACGGTAGGTTAATTAACCTGAATTTAAATGTTAAAAACGTAAAACCAAAAAACATTTGCACTCGTGAAAATAAAAGAGAATATATATTACCTTTATATCCGGCTGTCTCTTTAACCCGCCCGCTCTTTCTAAATTCTTTTCATTCCATTAGTCCATCTAATGGCTATTTATGTGGGGAAATCGGAAGTATCGCGTTGTAAAAAACTAAGAGCCGAAGTCCTAGGATAACGTAAGTCCTGAAGTGCGCTCTAAAATTACAGTGTAAATCTTGACCTGCGTCCCCTGCCATTCGTTCTCAGGAAGGACGGAGACACAGATGTGCAACATTTTTTTCAAACTTGCACCGCCCCTATCAACGGCTTGCCTTTATTTTCCTTGAGCGCTGGGCTGACTATGGGTACTTGTGGAAGGCGCACCGTCAACCTATGAACTGGATAGGAGATCCACGTTGACTCGAGGCGCAGAACACAGCACTCACACTTACAGAAAAGGGCTTCACAAGGCACTGGTTGGGCCAAGTGAGTGTGAGACGCATTCCTGGAGAATTTCATCGTCGACAACCGTAGTAAGGCGATTATCAGCGGCCGCTGTTGTGTTTTGCTTACGTTACTAAGCTATTTGTAGGTAGGGGTGTGTCTCACCCTAAGCTTTTTCAACCGAATAGACTTTCACCCTAAGCTTTTTCAACCGTATAGACTTTGTCATAGCGTGAAATTTGCAGGGCACGCCCTGTGGGGAGTGGAGTACCTGGGGAGAGCCGAAGACACATAGACCCTACCAAGTTTAAACACCATCTTCTACTCCCTTGTGTAGCAGGTGACGAGCTGTGATTCTAGAAGCTACGTGCCGCACCAAGTGTCCCATTTTGGGGTGGCCTCCTGATCCAGTGGGACAGGCTCCCACAGGGCTCCCACAGGGCTCTCTTTCCTTGTGTTTCCATCAGAGTCATTGTCGCCTTGTCACATGCTTTTACATATCGTCTCTCCCGTGAGACTGTGAGCCCTTTGGGGACGGGGCTGATGTTCTTCCAGCCGTGGTCCCCAGAACCATTTTTGACGTCACTCTTGTCGTTGAGTGAAGTTCCAACACACATCCCCGTGTTTGTCTGACCTGTTCACGTAAATGAAGATGCCGACCGACATTCAGGTTGGAGCTTCCTCGTTCATCAACCGCAGCCGTAGGCTGCCCAGAGACAGAAGAGTTTAGCGAAAAATCAGTGGAAAGCACTCTGTGAAAATCAGTTGGCGCTATGGAACTTACAACACAGAGTATCGTATATCACTATCATTTGTAAATTGTGAGCTATACATCCTTTATATCATTCAAGGATACAATAAAGTTGTGTGTATGTGTGTATACGAATACACTTTACCCTGAGAGCCAACGGTTGAATACTTGTATCCCCGTGAGTGGGTCCCTATTCGTATCTCTAAAGAGATTACCATCCGGTGGGACACGGGAAAGCCCGGATGGTGCGGGCTCCAGTGTGGGGAGAGTCCCCAAAAGAGGGAACGCACAGTCATCCAGGGAATCCCGAAAGCTTAGCTTCTAGGTGATACAGAATACTGCCGCTCCTCAAACTGAGGAGAGTTTGCGGAAATAAAAACGGACCCGACTCTATAGACAGACGTGCTGTGTTAGTATCAGGTATTTGAAGTGGTATTTCTCAGTGATTAATAAGGAAGTTAATTTCTCTTTGCTGACATGGTTGAAAACAGTTCCTCCCTTCTTCCTACACTGAAAGGAGCCAGAGTCTGGTGAACGTGGCCTTGTCTGCTGTGTGTCGGCCTTTGATGTATGTTGACCTCGGTTGGCCATTTCTGCAGGTGCCATACTGTAGACACAGGCCCTAGACACACGACTGCACGTTTTATGACCCGAACCTAAGCTCCCGGCTCGTCGGGTCATCGTCACAGCCAGGCAACGTGGGGAAGACTTTAGTCAGCTTATGGCGTCAGCCACGACCACAGCGCTCTGGTGAAGAGAGCCTCTCTAGCACATTCTTCAGCTGGCTGTAGCAGATGATGTCAGTGCAGCCTGTCAGAGTGCTGTCACTCACAACACTGGGCTTTACATCTCCCTGAAGAAGGACTGCCTTCTGGCTGCCAGCAGCTACCTTGCCTGCAGAAGAAACGCTAGAAATGTCTAGGAGTTTGTGCCTCAGGCCAACCGTTACCCAAGACTCATGAGTTCACGGGGATGAATGTCCCAGTTGCCTTGCCCTGACTGGGACGACTCTGAGGTGGGACCTACCCTATCTCCAGAGCTCCCCCTGAGGCACTGAACCAAACCCCCCTTCCTGGGGACTTGGCTAGATACTGTACCCCTCCTCTCCTGACTTCCCGTCTAGATGTCTAGATCTCACTTCCTCATTTCTCTACTACTTTTTCCAGGGGAACACTTTCTGAATAAGTCACTTTCACACTAATCCTCAGGGTCGGCTTCTACGGAACCCAACCTATGACAGTGGCCATGGTTCCTATGATGGGCTCTCTACTCCCATCCAGCACTCTCCCTGGCCATAGCTGATTGGACCACAAGTGGGCACCTAGCTCAAAGGTAGCCCATCTGTAGTCTGGCCAGAAGACTGAGGTAGCCTAGCACCAAACCCAATCAAGGCAGAGCCTCTCTCTTGGAAAGTTTGGTCTTGAGTCACGCAGAGAGTATTTGAGTCGGCATGTTTGATGTTGCGAAATTCTGGCTGAGGTTCATACATTTGGACTGCCAGGGAGGAACAACACAGTCCTGTCATTGAGGCCCTACCGTATCCTCAGCGACTCTCCAGTTTGCAAACATTTTCCCATTTCCGTGAGATTTCTTATTTCTACCTGCCTCTCCTTCCTGCCGCCCTCATTATTCAAGGTAGTTAGATATCTCTGTTTCCCAAAGAGCCTACAACCCAAGCTGGGAACCACCTCATCGGCGGCCCCGATGTTCTGGCCACTCATTGCCAAATCCTTCAGGGAGAGTTTCCTGAGAATTATCCAGAAGGCCATGATGATTTTAAATAGGAGCGACTGGAAGCCAAATCGGTGTCCAAATAAGTTGAATAATGGAGATGGGAGGCAATCTGTTTGAGATATTGAAAAGCTGAAAGGACGCCGACTAGTGTCCGTGCTTGGGTAGAAAAAGCAACTGAACCGTCTTCCGACTTCCATAGCCCCTCTGTCACTTGCAGCAACCAAGATGAGACTCCCAAACTAAGGAGGAGACAGAGAGTGGAAAGTCTACCAACCAGGAGGGTGGAGGGAACTATATATAAGCCATAAATGTGGAGCCCTTTTGGCTTAGAGGTGACTCTGGGGGCTTTGGATGCCTTTGGATGCCTTCAGTGATGACGGGACCAGACTAGAATGGAAACTGAGGCACGTCGTCTGGGACTTCCTCCATGTTTGCTCTATAACTAGATTAAAAAGGACCTTCTGACCTAGCCTGGCTCACCAGGGCCCCAAAAAAGAGACAGGAGCACAGAGCAGACATTTTTGTTCACAAGTGGACGTTGAGTGATCTTTGAGGGATCAGGCCAGGTAGGGTGTGGAGACGTTGGAATGGGAAGCCAGAATGTTACAGACACGAGCAAATGCAAACAGAATTCAAGCTTGCCGGGAATCAACATCGTCCCCCTCCCCACCCCACACTTCTCTAGAATGCTCATAAAAATACCAAGTGCTCTTCATAGGCCAATAATTAGCTCATCTGAGTCACAACGCACAGCCGTCTTTGCTCTGCTAGAACATTCCCAAGTACAGAGCATGACACATCAGAATTGCCCAGAGAGCTTTTAAAATGCAGCCTTCAGGCTCTCATCCCAAGGGGATCGGATTCAGTAAGTCTAGGGTGGGGCCTGGGAATCCCTACAGACTTTATTGCAAAGGAGTCTACTTGGATCTGGGCAGTAAGACCTTACTTTAATCTTAGGGATTTTTTCTTTTATTGACGTATAATGAACATACAGGGTTATCTTAGTTTCAGGTGTAAAATACAATCAGGGGGCGTCTACAGGCAAAGGAGATACTCTGCCTCCTGATTTCTTTTGCTTGCGATGGGTATTTCTAAACTGACATAATCGACATTATAAAAAAATTTTTTTTTCAACGTTTATTTATTTTTGGGACAGAGAGAGACAGAGCATGAACGGGGAGGGGCAGAGAGAGAGAGAGACACAGAATCGGAAACAGGCTCCAGGCTCTGAGCCATCAGCCCAGAGCCCGATGCGGGGCTCGAACTCACGGACCGCGAGATCGTGACCTGGCTGAAGTCGGACGCTTAACCGACTGCACCACCCAGGCGCCCCCATAATCGACATTATAAACAAGGTGTCCTTTCTCCTGCCTGTGAGTGAGATTTTTAAAATAGTTACTTATGTTTCGAATTTAAATTAACTTGTTGTTGTTGTTGTTGTCGTCGTCGTTGTCGTTGTCGTTGTTTTTAGGACCAGGAGGAATTTTTGTATCTCTCTTGTATCTCCCTCCCCGGGCCTGGGAGACGCATCGCCAGCATCCTTCCATGACTCCCCCACACCCCGGAGGCCTGTGAGCATTCACCTCGGAGTTTCATTTCTGCTTCCACACACAGTACTTCTGGGTGAACCCAGCACAGCTCCAAGTTTCCCTGCGGAAGAGTCTTCGAGACTAAAAACAAAAACACAAAAGCAGAGGCGCCTGGCTGGTTCAGTCGGTTAAGCGTCTGACTTCGGCTCGGGTCATGATCTCGCGGGTCTGTGGGCTCGAGCCCCGCGTCGGGCTCGGTGCGGACAGCTCGGAGCCTGGAGCCTGCTTCGGTTCTGTGTCTCCCTCTCTCTCTGCCCCTCCCCCACGTACATGCTGTCTCTCTCTCTCTCTCTCTCTCTTTCTCAAAAATAAATAAACATTAAAAAAAAAAGCAAATTTCACCATGCCCCCCCAAGATATTCTAATGTCTTCTCATTTACATAAATACCTGGAGCCTGCTTACACGTATCTGCTGGGAATATATGCCTATATGTTCTCCCTTGTCTCTCTATCTCTCTCTGTCTCTGTCTCTGTGTGTATAAGTACACATATGTATGTGTGTATATATATATATGTACGTATATATACATATACACTTATATGTATATACCTGTATGTATGTATATGCATATGTATACACCTATATACATATACACATATATGTACATATATGTACATACGCACCTATGTATATATACATATACATATATATACATATATATACACATATATACACACCTATATATACGTATATATATATCTATACATATATATACGTATATATAGGTGTGTATATATGTGTATATATATGTATATATATAGGTTTATATATATACACATAAACGTATATAGTCTCTCCTTCCTTAGAAATCATTTGAGTCCAAAGTGAAAACCATAAACTCCACACTGTATTACTTCCTACTTCATTCAGAACAACCTGTGGCTTGTCAATTAAAAGACAAAGAGAAAAGACAATGACCTGTGTTATCACCTGCAGGCAACCTCAGGCCACCTCCCCACCCCCAGGGACAAGAGGTCTGACTCATAGCTGCCCACGAAACAGGGTCCTCTCCCCCTCGTCCCCCCTACCTTTCAAAGTCCCCAGTGTTCCGAGGACACTCCGTCTGTCAGCGCTGCAATTCTGCAGACGCCCCACCGCCGCAGCGCTGTTCCTCCAGGAGCAGTGTGATGGGTGCTGTGGGTCCCACCGCCCACTCCCCACGCTCTACCTAGGGCGCAAGCGCGCTGCTGAACTTCAGCGGCTGGGACGGCCTTGGGCCTTTCGCGTCCGGCCTTGGGGAGCGCCGCTCTAGGCTCACATCTGCTAGGCGTTTCTGAAGACCACAGTCATCTGCCAACACAGCTTCCCACACCCCCCCCCCGGGGTACCCGCCGCAGCTAAGGAGGTGTTTTCTGTCTAAGGTGGCCCCGGACGCGTGGGTGAGGACACACAGCCTCAGTAACAAGACAGATCGAGCTGGTAGTCTTGGGTTTGCCCTCCACCGGTGCAAGACAATGACCGAGTCATAACCTCTCTGAGACTTGATTTCCTTATCCATGAAGGGGGGATGATGCTATTGCCTTTACAGGTGGTTAGGCAAATTGAGTAGGAGCACAGGGGAAGGGACAGCCCCCCCTTGCCCCGCAGAAGAGCGCATGGCCCTTCTTACAGAACAAGACAGGGGTCACGGTGGAAGGTTTGTGAGCCACACACGGCGGTATTTTCTCCCGGCGTCCTCCTCCCACGGCAGCGTAGCAGGAAGGGAAGCCTCGCACCATCTTGCAGCAGAAACACGGCAAGACAGAACTTAATTATATGTGGCTGCGAGTTAGCCACAACATTGGATGAGGTCATCAGTGCTTACAGAAAACGGCCAAGGCTTCTGGAAAGGTGACAACTATTTTTAAATAACTAGACTTAAGGGGAAAAAATTAGATTCGTTGGTTTCTGAGACACACATCCTGGAGGTTTAAATAATTTATTGGGTGCTGCACTGTTTTTTTTGGGGGGGGGTGGGGAAGGGGGTGTCTAAGAGAGCCAGCAGGTGATGGCAGGGGACAAGGGCGCTGTGAGTCTACCATGGCTCTGAGAGTGGGTCTCAGGAAACACCGAAGTGTCTGCTGGGTACGGCACAGAAACTCTGTGCAACCCGGTGGAGACTTCTGGACTGTTAGGCGAGCCTACTGGAGGCACTGGAACACTTTCCAAGGGGCATGTCGGCCTCAGATGGTTTCACAGCATCACTCTCCCTTCTTTGCTTCAGTACGTATTTATTCCTACAAGGGATCTGCCTTGAGGGGAGCAAGTTCAAGGGGTCCTCCTGATCCCCTCACCCTTCCACCAAGACCCTTCCTATTCTCAACAGTGTGTTGGCCTCAAGTGTAAAACATTCTGGGGAGCCAAACAAAGGGACAGCCCAAACACTTGGCGATGGTCCAGAAAGTGAATCACTCCAATAATTAGGCAACGAGTTATTTTGCCAACCTCGCGGTTTTTTAGTTCGTTTCCTCCAAAATTGAAGGAAGACCTACACAGGTGTCCATTCATCAAACAGGTTTTGATGATAGACGACCTTGGGTTTGGGGGGGATATCACTCAGAAGGAGTTACATTTTAAATTGAGTAACCCTGAGGGGGGCCTGGGTGGTTCAGTCGGTTAAGCGTCGGACTCCTGATTTCAGCTCAGGTCATGTTCTCATGATTTGTGGGTTTGAGATCGGCGTCAGGCTCTACGCTGACAGCATGAAACCTGCGTGGAATTCTCTCTCCCTCCCTCCCTCTCTGCCCCTCCCCTGCTCTCTCTCAAAATAAATAAACATCAAAAAAAAAAATTAAAAAAAAAAAAGAAAAAAGGGGCGCCTGGGTGGCTCAGTCAGTTAAGCGGCCGACTTCAGCTCAGGTCACGATCTCGCGGTCCGTGAGTTCGAGCCCCGCGTCAGGCTCTGTGCTGACAGCTCAGAGCCTGAAGCCTGTTTCAGATTCTGTGTCTCCCTCTCTCTGACCCTCCCCTGTTCATTCTCTGTCTCTCCTTGTCTCAAAAATAAATTTAAAAAAACGTTAAAAATTAAAAAAAAATAACTAAATAAACATCAAAAAAATTAAAAAATATGGGCGCCTGCGTGGCTCAGTCGATTAAGTGACCAACTCTTGGTTTCTGCTCAAGTCATGATCTCGTGGGTCGTGAGTTCAAGCCCAGCATCAGGCTCCGCACTGCCAGAGCCTCTCTCTCTCTCTCTCTGCCCCTCCCCTGCTCACTCTCTGTTGCTCTTGAAATAAGTAAATAAAACTTTAAAAACTTAAAAAATAAAATAAGTTGAGTAGCATTGATATAAGGATTCTCCTTCCAGTCCTATCTAATTTGTATGAACAAAGTTTCTCAACACCAGCATCAATAAAAAGGAGACACTGGCACAGAAATAACACTGAAACTCAGCTCAGTTTAACAGTGATCTGAGTACTAATAGCTAAATAAGTAAATCATCTCCCATCCATCTCACCGAGAGGTGCATTGCCAATAAAGTGTTGCTTTGGGAGTTTAATACTAAAATAAAATAAAATAAAATAAAATAAAATAAAATAAAATAAAGTAAATTTATGTTTGACATTTTTATGCTCGGAGTCTTATGTGATGGAGGTACAAAGAATTTACAAATTGTTAAATTTCATTTATATACACATTTTTATTTTGTTTATATTTTATTTTTGTTTGATTTCTATACAAATTTTGGCAGAGAAGTACAGGAGGGTCATCAGTGGGAGATTTTCAAGCCTAACTGCACATCACATTAAAATGCATTTCCAGGGGTGCCTGGGTGGCTCAGGAAGTTGAGTGTCTGACTCTTGATCTAGGCTCAGGTCATGATCTCATGGTTCGTGGGACTGAGCCCCACATCATGCTCTGTACTGATGGCACGGAGCTTGCTTGGGATTCTCTCTCTCTCTCTCTCTCTGTCAGAATAGGTAAATAAACTTGTAAAAAATAAACAAATAAAATGCATTTCTCTAGGGAGGGAATTGGAATGGGAATGAGCTCAAAGAACTGAGGTATAATTTCTGACCATTAAGATAAGCTTGTTCATTTATTTTTAAATGGGTAATGGTGCAGGGTGCCTGGGTGGCTCAATCAGTTAAGCATCCGACTTCGGCTCAGGTCATGATCTCACAGTTTGTGAGTTCAAGTCCTGCCTGCATCGGGCTCTGTGCTGATGGCTCAGAGCCTGGAGCCTGCTTCAGATTCTGTGTCTCCCTCTCTCTGCCCCTCCCCCCTTGCACTCTGTCTCTGTCTCTCTCAAAAATAAAGAAACATTAAAAAAAAGTTTTTCATGGGTGATGTGGGTATTATTCATTACGGCACGTAACTGGATATGTTACAAAGAATGATATGACAAGTTCACGTTTAAGTATCAATATTGACAGTACATAAAAATTAGTCCTTCAAAACTTCTTAAACATATACTTCTTTTTAAGACATCAACTTTGGGGCGCCTGGGTGGCGCAGTCGGTTAAGCGTCCGACTTCAGCCAGGTCACGATCTCGCGGTCCGTGAGTTCGAGCCCCGCGTCAGGCTCTGGGCTGATGGCTCAGAGCCTGGAGCCTGTTTCCGATTCTGTGTCTCCCTCTCTCTCTGCCCCTCCCCCGTTCATACTCTGTCTCTCTCTGTCCCAAAAATAAATAAATGTTGAAAAAAAAAAATTTTTAAAAAAAGACATCAACTTTAAGAAGGGTGTGAGAGTACAAAATTTTTCAAAAACAAATTTTAAATTTACCTAAGCCCCACATTGTGCATGTTTTTAGTGTTTCCTTTTGAAAATAAGCGTTAAATATCGTTTCATCATATCTTCCCACAAAAGGTACAAATCATATGAAAGTTTATGGTACTCTTTTCAGGGCATGAAAGAAGCGACAAAAGTGTTATCCAGAGCTAGCGACAGTACGTGCAGTTCCTGGGACACACGAACTACATCTGGGATGGGAGAAAAAATGACCTCGGGAGAGGGGAACAGCAAGGCAGCTCCCACTCGTGATTTGGCAGGAACCAGAGGGGAAAGACCAGAGAAAGGATGTGGAGGCCACATGCCAGGACAGATGCTAACCACAAGGCCAATCAACGTATTCCTCCCCCACGCGTGCTCAGGGTCCCCAGCACCTGCAGACGAACCTGCCCTTTAGCAGCACTGCCATGAGTCAAGCCTGTTATCTCCCACCAAAAAGTGGGTATCGGAGTGAATGCAACTGACTGGTAACAGATTCAATCCCAGTGTTGAGCAATGAGCAGGAAGTAGCCGCACGAGACGCTGAGCCCCGTGACGTCGGGGAGGGGCCTTAATTTTCCAAAATAGGCCACCAAAAGCAGAAGCTGGACACGCTGTAGGAAAAGCTCATCAGTTGCACGGTGTTGCCAGGGCCTGGCTCTGTTTGCTTTCAACGGGGTAGAAGAAGCAAGTCGAATTGTACACACAGATGGCTTAGATCCCGTGCATGTCACAAGTTGACCATGTTAACAAAGTCTTGGCTCTTCCTGCACGGGCATACACACGCATTCGTGTTCCTTGAGCACCTCCGGAAGCATTCTTGTTTGAACGTGGCTGCCTTCACGATCGGAGAGTTTTGTTTCCAAAGTATTGAGTAGTCAAAGCAAGAACGGGCCCAGCCCCACCTAACCCACAGCTGCGACCTTGCCGTGCCAAGTGTGGTCCGTAGACCAGCAGCAACAGTGTCCCCGGGGAGCTTATAAGGAATGCAGAACCTGAGATCCTGCCTTTATGACAGAACTGCAGAATCCGATGTTTTACGGCACGTCGAGGGGTGTGTACACAGAAGTGTGCAAAGCACTTGACACCATGGTACATAGTTCAGTAGATGAGGGTTGGCCGCTTGGTGTAAGTTGCAGAGACCTGTATCTTTCTCGAGAACCTCCACCGAGAAACAACAACGCTAAGGAAAACTACATCTTCTTGGTTGTTATCCTTCCTGGCGTATTGCATAATAATATACTTATTTGGGCAAACACGTTGTCTCGGGTGTTTGGAGCAGCTTGGATTTTTGGTGAATCATAAATGTGTGTGTGCATGCGCGCAAACCCGCATAGCGTAAAATGGACGTGCACAGCACAAGGAAAGAAAACTACAGACCAATATCCCTTAGAAATACAGATGCAAAACTCCTCAACGCAATGCCAGCAAACCAAAACCAGCAGTATTTTCCAAGGATTGTACAGCACGGTCAAGAGCAATTCATTCCTGAAATTCAAGGGTGATTCAACACGTAAGAAGCAGTCGAGGTAATACGCTGCATTCAGGGAACAAAGGGGAAGAAACACATGATCCTCTCGGTTGGCGCATAAAAGTATTTAACAAAATCTAACACCCTGTACTGGTTAAAACAACAACAACAACAACAACAACACTGAGAAAACTGGTACTGGAAGGTAATTTTCTCAATGCGATAAAGAGCATTTATGAAAAACCCATAGCTAGTATGACACTCAGTGGTGACAGACCACACATTTTCTTCCTAATATCAAGAACAAGACAGGATGCCCATTTTCACTCCTGCTACTCAGCATCGTACTAGAAGCTCTAACCAGAGCAAGTAGGCAATACAACACATCCGGATGGGAAAGGAAGAAGTAAAACTGTCTCTGTTCACAAATGACATGACGTCATATAGAGAAAATCCCCAAGGCTCCGAAGGAAACCTTCTAGAGCAACAAATGAAGTCAGCAGAGTTGCAGGATACAAGACCAATGCACAAAAGGCAGTCGTGATTTTATACAGCAGCAATGAGCAATCTGAAAAGCTAATCAGGAAAACAATTCCATTGATAATATCATCCCCAAACATAAAACACATGGGAATAAACTGAACCAAGGAGGTGAAATACTTGCGAGTTGAAAACGGCAACACATTGCTGAAAGAAATTAAACAAGACCTAAGTAAAGAGAAAGCAACCATGTTCATGGATTGGTCATTGTTAAGATGGCAGCACTACCCAAAGTGATCCACAGAGTCCACGCAATCCCCTTCAAAATTCCAATGTCCTTTTTTGCAGAAATGGAAAAGCTGGTCCTCAAATTCATATGGAATTCTAAGGAGCCCTGAAGAGCCAAAACAAATGGAAAATGCAGTTGAAAGCTGCAAGACTCACACTTCTCGATTTCGAAACTTACTGCACAGCAACAGCAATCAAGACAGCGTGCTATTGGCGTAAGAGTAGGCACACTCAATGAAATAGAACTGAGAGTCTGGAAATAATCCCGGAGATCTACAGTCAATTGATTTTCAACAAGGGTGCCAAGACCATCCGATGGGAAAAGAACAGTCTCTTCCACAAACTGTCCTGGGGCAACTGGGTATCTACCGGCAAAAGAATGAGGTTGGACACCTCCCTCACGCCATATGACAAAAATTAACCAAAATGGTCCAACGACCTAAAAGAGCTGAAACCATAGCCTCTTAGAAGAAAGCGCAGTAGAAAATCTTCACGGCCTTGGATTTGGCAATGGATGAAGGAACTACATTGTTTGCACAGTGATTGCCAAGATTTCCACGTCTATAAAATTTTACTGAGTACCTTAAGAAACTTGAATTTGCTTACGACAAGTGCTACAAAATAGCAAGTGTATGTTGAGCGCTCCATGTGTCCCAGATAGGACAGTGTGCTTCACATGTATTATGTCACTGAAATTCAAAACCCCTGTACAAAGGGGTAGTGTTATTAACCCCATTTTACAGAGGAGAAAAAAAACAAGATTTTAGAGAACTAAATTAGTCCACTGTGTCACAGTGCTAGAATTTAAATCTACATCTCTGACACTTATCATTGTTTGCTTCCTCAGAAGAAACTTCATTTTATGGGGTTTTTTTTTTTGGGGGGGGGGTGTTTATTTATTTTGAGAGAGTACATGGAAGGGGCAGAGAGAGAGAATCACAAGCAGGCTCCGCATGGTCAACGTGGAGCCTGATGTGGGGCTCGAACTCATGAACCATGAGATTGGACCGGAGTCGAAATCGAGAGTCGGCCACCCAACTGACTGAGCCACCCTGACGCCCCAGAAAAAAAAAAACTTGATTTTTACTCAGGGTCTGGGGATGCTTGGCTCTTAAATCTTGGTGGATTCCATCAGGCATGCCATCGGGCATGGCAGGAGAAAGCACGCCATCATCCCCTTGTCTGGAACCCAGAGAAGACAGCACTGATTATTCTGTGACTCCTTCTTACATGGGACTTCAAGTGGTGACACCAGTCAACGGGGACTAGGGTGTGTTATCAAATATCACACGACCCAGAGCTTGAGGATGTTGGGTCAACGGGGGGGGGGGGGGGGGGGGGGGGTGGGGGGGGAAGGGGTTACCTGTGTTTCTGCTCAGATGTTTGCTTGGTTAAAAATAACCGTAAGATGGGGCGCCTGGGTGGCGCAGTCAGTTAAGCGTCCGACTTCAGCCAGGTCACGATCTCCCGGTCCGTGAGTTCGAGCCCCGCATCAGGCTCTGGGCTGGTGGCTCGGAGCCTGGAGCCTGTTTCCGATTCTGTGTCTCCCTCTCTCTCTGCCCCTCCCCCGTTCATGCTCTGTCTCTCTCTGTCCCAAAAATAAATAAACGTTGAAAAAAAAAATTTTTTTTTAAAAATAAAAAAAATAAAAAAAATAAAAAAAAAAAATAACCGTAAGATTTAAGAACACGTTCTTGGATCTAAACATGGGCTAATATTTAACAAGTAGTGTGTATGTTTGGTAGAGATGCCTCAGCCTCGACTAGGTCCATCAGAAGGGGCTCGGGCCAACACAAGACCTCAAGAAAGATGACACTGAGTGCATTTTTACTTGGCTTAGTTCAGTTTCACGATAGCTGCACGCACACAGACCACCCCAAATTGAACTCTGATGGTCACGCAAACGAAGGAGTAGTCGGCTTTTAGAACTGGAAGGAACGTCAAGCGGCTTTGTTTTTCTTTCTATCTTTTTCTGGTACCAACACTTCGTTCCACAGGAAGTGAAAAGTAGATACACCTGCACTCTCCTTCTGGAAAAAGTTAATCACTGACCTCTTCCTCTTGCTCTGCAAAGAATATTAGAAATCTAAGGACACTAGAAATTTATACAGCTTCGTCTCATTTCTTTGCAAACAAAGAAACCCAGGTGAAACCCGGGGAGTTTCAGTGAGTGGCCCAAAGTCACACTGTTGCCAGAATCTGGACCAAAAACTAAGGCACCCTGACCCCAGGGAACATTTCCCTACTCAGTGGAATGTTTTTCTCAGATCGCATGTGAGTTTCACTTCGCAGAGCTGACATCTTGAGACTTGGCAGTTGTCTTCTTTTTTTTTCCCCTCTCCCTCTCTCTATTAAATATTCTCTTTCCTGGCTCCTTGGCTTTTTTTTTTTTTTTTTCATTTCTAGTTTTCTCTTTCACTTCGGTGGAATAAATATCACTTCCTATGCGAAAGTTCACGGTCAGTAAAATGTGCGGCTCCTTGTCTATCTGAAAATGGCATCATCCTCCCCTCACTCTTCATTCGCAGGTTGGCTCAGTAATAAAGTTCAGGTTGAAAAAAAATGTTCCTTCAGGATTTTGTCATCTGCCTTCCCGGTTTGTGTGATATCACTGTGATTCTCCATCCTTTCGTTTTCCCTCTCCTTCCCTCTTCTTCATCTCTACTGTTCTGGAATTTTATGAAGATAGATTTCTTAGGCAGTCGGCGTTCCCTTGTTTGATCGGCCGTAATGCTGGGCACGTGGCTGGCCCTCACGATGTAGGCTGTCATGTCCATCAGTTCCAGAAAATCTTCCTGCGCTCTTTCTTGGACAATTTTCTCCTTTCTGTTTCCTCCGGAACCGATGTAAGGTGGATTTGGCTTCCCTGAATCGAGCGTCTAACGTTCTTATCGTTTCTCTCCTGCTTGCCATGACTTTGCCGTTCAGTTTCTCCGCTGTCGGAAGACCTCCTCGACCCTATCCCCAGGTTTCCTGCCACATTTATTTTAGTGATACTTTTCATCTCTAAGAGCTTTCCGTTGCAATCCAGTTTTTTTTTCTTTTCTTTTTTTATGAGAAAGGTGTTCTTGTGTGGATGCAGTGGTCATCTCCCGCCTCTTTGGAAACATTAACTGTGCAGTATTTTCAGTTGCCTTCTCTTCCCAGCATAATATCCTTCCTCTTCTTCTTTTTTCGAAGGTTATTTTTATTATTTATTTTGAGGGGGGAGGGACGGGGGGGAGAGAGAGAGAGAGAGAGAGAGAGAGAGAGAATCCCAAGTGGGCTTCATGCTGTCAGTGCTGAGCCCGACCCGGGGCTCGATCTCACAAACTGCGAGATCACGACCTGAGCCAAAATCAAGAGTCGGATGCTCAACTGACCGAGCCACCCAGGCGCCCCTCTTTCCTCTTTTCTTATGTTGGCTTTGAGCACTTGCGTCACTGGTGATCCTTGACTGTCCATTTATGTTTCAGAGCAAGGTGCCAAGATGGCGACCGGGAGCTCTATGTGAACAAGTCCCATGAGCCGGTGGCCTCCGTACCTGGACACCTCCAGATTTCACCGGGTGCACCTGTTTTCTCTGGGGAAGAGTCCCCAAACCCCGACCCTTGTGCAGCTGCTGACACTGTGTGAGCAGAGCACCATGCCTTAAATGTCCAAGACCAGGGCTCCTTCTGTCTTATCTTTCCAGAATATAAACCCTCAGCTTTTTGTGTGGAGCAAGGGAGGCGACGTAGACCAGCTGCTCTGAAGGAAGGTGATGGTCCTCTTGCCTAGTTGCAGCCCCCCGCTTGCCTCCAACTTTCCAAAGTACCTAATGCCTTTGAGTCTAGGGTCTTCAGGGGACTTTACGGAATTAAATAGTTTTCTTTTTCCTTCAGTATTCCCTGCTTATATCACCCGAAAAGTTTCTTCTTTCCTAAGTCAGCTCCTCCCTCCCATCCGTTTTCCATCTGCCAGAACTGTGTTTAACTCTCTTGTCCGTGGGTGGCTTCTATCTTCCCTCTTCAGCCTTATGAACATGTACATTTTTTTTCCCTCCTATAATGTTATTTCAGAGTGGTCTTGGATGGAAAGATGGGAGAGAGAAAAGACATTCGCGTATATTTAGTCTGCCACCTTTCACCAGCTCTTTTTTTTTTTTTTTTCCTTCTGTTCTTTTCCAGTTTCAACGTTCAGATCATCGCACACATTGGGAAGGTCTACGTATTTTTCTGTGTTCTGGGAGCGTTACTATATTTCTTGGGAGAATTTGTCCAGAAAAGTACCTGGGCCTTGTATCCTCTTAAAGGCTAGATTTTTCGGGGCGCCTGGGTGGCGCAGTCGGTTAAGCGTCCGACTTCAGCCAGGTCACGATCTCGCGGTCTGTGAGTTCGAGCCCCGCGTCGGGCTCTGGGCTGATGGCTCAGAGCCTGGAGCCTGTTTCCGATTCTGTGTCTCCCTCTCTCTCTGCCCCTCCCCCATTCATGCTCTGACTCTCTCTTTCCCTCCCCCATTCATGCTCTGTCTCTCTCTGTCCCAAAAATAAATAAAAACGTTGAAAAAATAAATAAATAAAGGCTAGATTTTTCATAGCCTTTTCGATCTTTCTATGCTTATTGGTTTCTTTGGGTTTTCTACTTCTTCTCAAACCTTCTCAGAATTTGGTGTTTGGAGCTTTGGATCTCCAGATCTCTTACCTTTTGTCTTATTCTTTCTTCTGATTGTTTGTATAAAAATCCAGAACATGGCATGTTTTTCACAATAGACAAAAAGTGGACACAACCCAAGGGTTCATCGGTGGAAGGGTGTATGTGCTATATACATACAATGGAATATTGTTCAGCCTTTCCTGAGAAGGAAACTTTGACACGGGCTACAACATGGATGAACCGTGGAGACATTATCTAAGGGGAAAAAAAAAAGCCAGTCACAAAAGGACAAATACTGTATGAGTCCACTTGTACGAAGTCCCCAAAGGAGTCAACTTCATACAGATGGAAAATAGAATAGTGGCTTCTAGGGGCTGGAGGGAAGGGGAAAGGGGAAGTTGACGTGGAACAAGGACAGACTTTCAGTTTTAAATTTTTTTTAAATCTTTATTTATTTTTGAGAGAGAGACAGAGCATGAACAGGGGAGGGTCAGAGAGAGGGAGACACAGAATCTGAAACAGGCTCCAGGCTCCGAGCTGTCAGCACAGAGCCCGACGCGGGGCTCGAACTCACAGACCGTGAGATCGTGACCTGAGCTGAAGTCAGACGCTCAACCGACTGGGCCACCCAGGCACCCCAGCTTATAGGATTTCTACTTGGTTCTTTTTTTCACATCAGCTATTCTTATCTCATGGTGATTATCCAATTAACCCATTATAAGATATTAACTACCTTTATTTTACAGTATTTTTCTGTTTTTATTATTTCCTTGGAGGATGATTTTCCCCCACAAACACACCCTGTTATGCTCGGTGGTTCTCTTTCTGGTGTCTGTTCTTCTGGAATGGTCACTCTTATGCTTCCTTTTGTATTGAGAATTCCCTCCCTGTCTGGCTGTGGATGGGGTGTGTTTTCACTGCACTTTGCTCTTAGCGATTGCAAAGGGGGTTTTCTGGCTGTGGACGGGTCTCCATCCTTCTTGGGGTTCAGTAGCCTCTGGGGGCGCTTCCTTCCCTCTCAGTGCCGAGAGCTCACTTTCGCTACTAAAACCATTGCTTCTGGAAGTAGGAGCTGGGGGAAGCAGTTGCCTGGCCTTCCGAATGCAGCCCTCGTTACTGCCCCCAAAGAAAGCCCTGGAGTCCTAGCTGCGCCTGTGTTTTTAGCTGAAGACCACGCATGGGTCTCCCTCCCGTCACTATATCTGCATCTCAGCCTCTCACCACAACGTCCTCTGGGCGGCTTGCCTGCTGTTCTGCGTTGCCCTCCGTATTCAAGAACCACCCTCATCCTTATTGTCTACGGGAATGCAATCTTATCTTTTCGAGCTCTTAATGGATTTCTGACTTCAAGAAACTTTCCCATAGGAGTTCTGTCCACCCCCTTCATCGTGCCCTCCATTTTGTTCTTGTTTTAATTTTTTCTTTTATTTTCTTTCTTATTGGAGAGAGAGAGAGAGAGCACGCGAGTGGGGGAGAGGGGCAGAGGGAAGGAGAGAGAGCATCTTACGCAGACTCCACGCTCAACGGGGAGCCAGACGCGGGGCTGGATCCCACGACCCTGGGATTGCGAGCTGAGCCGAAATCGAGAGTCGGACACTCAACCGACTGAGCCGCCCAGGTTCCCCTGTGCTTTTAAAAAACCATTCTGGGTAGGACCACGTTTCTTCTGAGGCCCACACCCAGCTGGTGGATTTCATATGTTTGAATGGTTGTAACAGATTGGAACAGACTCTTGCGACCAGCCGAAGGTGTTTTCCTCCACAGGCTGCTACGTAAAGGGAGCCTGTCGTTTCTTGCATACCACAGCCTCGCTCGCACTTCCCTAGGAGACCAAGGTGCTGTGTTCGGCCGCTGCAAAATGACCACAGAGTAGAAACACTGGCTGTTTTGCTGCCAACACCATAAAGAATCAATGCACAGCCATGGAGTAGCGAGGGACATAGGCGTCCTTTTGTTCAGCAGCAATTAGGACATTCCAGGAGAGCCAGTTCTGGGCAGGGGGCAGAGGGAGTAGCCACAAAATGGCCTTTGTCCGAACTCCCAGAAAAAAATTCCAGCCAGTGGGAGTGAACACAGGCACAGTCCAGAGAGTGGATCGTAGATGTCCCGGATCTTGGCTTTTACGGCGAAACTATTCCGGGAATTCGCGGACCGTGGTCTATCAAAGGAAAGCAAACAGCCTCTCAAGAAAGGGTGCAGAAGAGTTGACTCCAGGATGGAAGACTTCATAAGCACTCGATCTCTAGAAAGCTGGGTGGGTTATTTTGTGAAGCGCGTGTAGACCCAGCCATCCAAAGACACCTTCCCCCCCTCCCCCTCCCCCCGCTTCGCTCAACCCCGCGCATTGAGTTCCCCCAGTTCCCTCATCCACACGTAGAAATAAGTGGCCATTTTGATTTCCCTCTAGGTAAGCCTTCTAATTAGAGACATTCATGGTACAGTTTTGCTCACTAGGTAGGTATTATTATTGCCGAGTTAGAAGCGGGGAAACCAAAGATCCAGGAGGTTAAGAATCTGGATGAAGGTTCATTGGAGGGGCTGAAATTTTAATCCACATCTGTTGGCCTGCGTTCCCTGGGTAGATTCCCACATCTACCACACAAAAGACCGTGCCGCTGGAGGGAAATATTGGCGCACCAGTAGGTAACCTGTCTCCAATTCTTCCCTCTTTATTCGCCCATAGAGCACAGCTCTGTGCTTTGCTCTCCTCAACTTTACATCGGGCACGCTGACCGTGCCTCCATCAAAGGCCTTCAGTAGCACTGAATGATGGGAAATGTGGCGTACTTAGGAGAGTACCCGGCACTTAGCGATCAGTAAATGGACCTACTGTCATCATGTCAAGGGCCGTAGCGTAAGTACCTATCCAGGATCAGTGAGATATGCTTTGAAAGATCCTTCCGGCTTGGCAGGACTTGCGCTGATGCACACATTTTTAGCCTCATTTGGGACTAATCGTATGCATTGAGAAGGTGGCTGGCCGGATGAATGGTGCCCTTTTTGACCACTCAGGCATTAACTGAGCTCAGGTGTCTTAAACGCTGACCACCACTGGGCAGAGTGGAGAGATGGCTGGAAGACAGCTTAATGCTTTAGTGTCCGCCCTAGCTAGGACCCCCTAGCTTTCCTTTTTGCCAAGAAGATGGGACTTGTTCCGTCCGCTCTAGGGACAAAGTGTGCTGACAAGAATTCTGAATGGAAGTCATGGGGTCTAGACTTGAGGCTGTCTCTTTCACCAGCTGGTGGGGCCGGGTGGGAGACAGGACCCGAATTCCTTCATCTGCGTAAATATGGGCAGGAAACTCATTCACGTCTGAGTTTTCCTCCTCGCCCTCAAAAGACACAGTTCTGCAGCTTTATTTCTTTGTGAAAATTAACCCCGGTTTGTCCCAAGGTCAGTCGCCAGCCGGCCACCACAAAAACCAGCAAATCCCAATCTTTGAATGATAGGCGGCAATTTCAACTGAAGCGAACCAACTCTGAGCGGTCAACCCTAAAGCAGTAGGAGAAAGTCTTTTGCAAAATAATCATCATAAGACACACTTGGGCCCTACGTAGGTGGCAGATTCACCTTCGTGCCTGGTGCAGGACATGTTTTCAGCGTTTCTCCTCCAGTGAGTCATTCCCGCTGGACTTTGGCATATAATTTAATTTTTATGAAGTTTGGACTTGTTATTAGTGGAAGGGTGGGAGCAGGGTGTGGGTTTCATGCCTACACTGGGAGCCACTTTGCTGGTCTGTCCCAACCTACCTGAAGTGATTCAGAACGCTCTCCTTCACTGGTCACTGTGTCCCAAGGGCTTACGGTAGCCTCACACGGCACTCAACTCTTCAAGCGAGCAGGATGGTTCCAGTGGAGCAATCGTTTTCCCACATTGCTGGAGAGGCTTCGCTCTAATGACACATTTTAACACTATGGAAGCTTAGTTGTTTTGATAGGTGTAGAAATCACCGATGTAAATACAGTTGGTTCTCATTTTTCCTAGCAGTCGTAGTCCGTAAAGTCACCAAGGACGCGGAATCAGTAAATACTGAACCGTGGCTCGTACGGGAAATACGAGGCCGGGTTCCCGTGAGTCTTTGACCACAATATTTTCATCAACCAATCAATAGATAGCCCCGTCTTACGCGTGCGTCTGTTTAAAGCCCGTCTATTTGATATCTATTGTTGATTCACTAACGCTGAATTCACAGCCAACAGCGCCGTAACTCGTGCTCCGCAGGGCCTCCCTGCTCACGTATTTTTCTCCATAAGGCACATCACACACAGCCTTCTCGCACTTGGGAACACCAAACAGCATTTCAGCACTCCCTCTGGAAGCCACTTCCAGCAACAAAATCACCAATAAAACAATTTTTGTTTAATTAAAAAACGCAAACATGTGAAAAATATGGCACCAAATATACCAGGGAAAGGACGCTTGCTTGCCTCATGGCGATCCAGAGCAGGAAGGCGGAGGTGACCCTGGGCTCGCTTCGGACACCTCACGTGTTTTTGCCACCTTGTGGGGGTTTTCTTTTTCTTTTTTTTTTTTAGTTTTTTTTAACATTTATTTATTTTGAGACAGAGTACGAGTGGGGGAGGGGCAGAGAGAGAGAGGGAGACACAGAACGTGAAGCAGGCTCCAGGCTCTGAGCTGTCAGCACGGAGCCCGACGCGGGGTTCGAACCCACAAACCGTGAGATCATGACCTGAGCCAAAGCTGGACACCCGACTGAGCCACCCAGGCACCCCTGTCGTGCATGCACGTGTCTGAGAAGGACCAGGACAGCGATGAGTACTGGCGAGTAGATGAATCCACTAACAGAAAATCCACAAGTCATGATGGGCAGATTATAGCTTAAAATGGTAGGGGTGCAACTGAAGGGGCAGAACAAATCATACAGGTTGAGAGCCAGGTTTTAGAGTCAGATCACATATGTCTAAATTCTGGCCCCGCCACAGACTCTCGTGTGTGCAAACTCTCCTTCATACCTTACCCTTGCCATCTGCGACATCAGACTAATAAAAGCGTGTACCACAAACGAGTTAACACGTATTAAAGTTCTCAGACTCAGAACAGTGTCTAACATGTGATAAGTGCTCGGTTAACGTTAGCTGGTCTTTCTTACCCTTTGCCCCCCTGACCCACCTTCTTTGGGGAGAAGTGGAAAAACGAGATTTCCCCCCCCCAACAGGGAGGACCCCCATCCTGGGTTCCCATCCTCAAAGAAGTAGAAACAATGCCACCAAGGTTTCCATCCGACGAGGAAAAAAATTGAATGAAACCCTGAAAACACTGGGAGTATTCACATTAGGATAATTAATCCACATACTTGTGAGTCCTGGACGTTTCTGCGACTACTGCCCTTTCACTTTGGCCATAACTTATTTCCACTGGCTTTTAACATATAATTTTCTTGTTATGAAGCTTAATATTTCTTCCCACCGGCAGACTAGGAAACTGGACGGAGGCTAATGTTTACACAGCATGTGGCAACGCCCGTGTGACCCAGAGCCAGAAGGTATGATTCACTGTGTCGAACACGGCTGCATAATCTCTAGATAACTCCTAAATAACACACCTGCCTTACGGACAGGATCGTGTAGCTGGAGAACTGCCGTCCGGTGAGGGCTCATCCCCATCGCAATTCCGTTTTCTGGGAGAGCAAGACACTTCCTTTTGCAGGTTGAATTTGCCAACGAAAATGTCTGGGAGAGGAAAAAAAAATCTGTCACTGCGTGCGGTGCCAGGGGACTAGAGTTAATAATACCGTCACGCATCCCCGGGGCAGGGGGGAAAAAATTGTAACTCTGAAATGTACGGGCAGACGGCAGCTGAGAAAGAGGAATGTGAAAGGACCACAAGCAACCAGAGTTTGCGTTTTCGTTGTTTGATATCATCAGAACATCTAGGAAGTGATAGCACAAAGAGCGCAAGGAAGGACCCTGGTTTATTGGGGTGCTCCCTTGGATCCCTGCTGGGAGGGGTTCTGCCGATAAGCGTGGGCATTTTTTTTTTTAACCTATGTTGAAACTACTATGCTAAACATATTTTAACTTATGTTAAGATCATCCGTGGTTCCAAGGGCGCCGGGGTGGCTCAGTTGGTTGAGCATCCGACTCCTGATTTCCGCTCGGGTCATGATCCCAGGGTCGTGGGATCAAGGCCCACGCCAGGCTCCACACTAAGTGAGATTCTCTCTTGAGATTCTCTCTCTCTCTCGCTCTCTCTCCCTCTGCCCCTCTCCTCCACTCACACTCTCTCCCTCCCTCTCTAAAATAAAAATAAACTAAAAGATAATCCATAGTTCCACTGCCTAGCCCATATAATACAGGTAAAAAGAGCTCCATATTACAGGGTTGTTATGGCTGGACGGCCCATGGGAAGTTTTTAGCACATGCCTGCAGACAGTAAGTGCTCAATAAATGTTAGTTATTGTTATTGCCATTATAGACCTCCCAAGGAACACTACAGGTGGAGACCCCGATGCTACATTCTTAACCACACCCAATGAGTTAGTATCCAAAGTCCCTTGATGGGACTATAATGTAAGGTCATCCAAAATGGATGGAGTGGACTCTCATCTGATAAACCTTGATCAGACTAAATAAAGCTGCCCATCAGGTAATCTCTTTTTTTTTTTTTCAACGTTTATTTATTTTTTGGGGGACAGAGAGAGACAGAGCATGAACGGGGGAGGGGCAGAGAGAGAGGGAGACACAGAATCGGAAACAGGCTCCAGGCTCTGAGCCATCAGCCCAGAGCCCGACGCGGGGCTCGAACTCACGGACCGCGAGATTGTGACCTGGCTGAAGTCGGACGCTTAACCGACTGCGCCACCCAGGGGCCCCTGTAATCTCTTTTTTTTAAAGCATCAAATTGTACCAAACAGTACAAAACTTCTTTCCCAGATACTCTAGAAATTACATAATATGTATATGTATATACACATACATATACACATTCGAATGTGTCTTTTGCAGAAATGATCGTATTACACAGTAGAAAAGAGAATAAAGCACATGAACGAAAAGAAGCCGAAAACCCGTCCACAGCACCCCCTCTGAAACACCACAATCAACGGGTTTGCCTGTATCTTTCCAGACTTTTTCTATGCCATTCCACCTAGAGATGCATTTATTGCTCACAAAAATGTGATCCTACGGGTTTTTAGCTTACATTATTTCACCTGCTATCTTCCAACTTTTCATGTGAATTGCTCATTCTTGCCATTGCGGGGGCCCCGGCGGCCCACCAGCCGCTGTCCTAAGCATTTGTCAAGTTTTTTTCTGACCCGGTGGGATTGGCATCATCATAACAACTTTACACGTGGAAAAATTAATGTTTTACGAACTTCAACTAAACTTGCCAAAGTCCACAGAACTAGCAAGCATCTGGCCAGCCTTCATCACAGGCACGGGGGCCTGTTTTCAAAACCAAATGTTCTTCTGGCACACCATTTGCATGGCTACGTGTATCCACTGGGGGTGAACCCAGTCCCCCATTATTGTGCATCTAGAATATTGTTGGGGTTTTTTCACTGTTATAAACACTGTGGCACCAAATATCCTTACATAGTCTTCGCTTGGATAATTTTCTTACAAAAAAAAGAAAAAATCCTACAACTAGAATTGCCAGATTAAAAGACTTGCAATTTTTTTTTTTTTTTTTTAAAGAGAAAGAGTGAGTGGGGGAGAGAGAGAGAGAATCTTAAGCAGCAGCGTGGAGCCCAACACGGGGCTCGATCCCACGACCCTGGGATCATGACCTCAGCCGAAATCAAGAGTCGGACGCTCAACCAACTGAGCCACCCAGGTGTCCCAAAGGACTTGCCAATTTTAAAGCTCTTGATAAATAGTGCGGGCTTGGCCTCTAAAAACAGGATACTATTTGAAACAATAAACCCCACGAACGATAAACGGGAGTGTTCATTTCTTCTCCCACATTGTATATCCCTTTAATCAACAAGTGCTTGGGGCGCCTGGGTGGCTCCGTCGGCTAAGCGTCTGGGTCTTGATTTCAGCTCAACTCATAATCTCACAGTTTGTGCGTTCAAGCCCTACATAGGGCTCTACTCTGACAGTGCAGCGCCTGCCTGGGATATTCTCTCTCTCTCTCCTTCTCTGTCTCCGCCTCTCCTCTGCTCATGGGCTTGCTCTCTCTCTCTCGAAATAAATAATCCTAAAACTAAAATGTAAAAACAAAAGCATCTATGAATGCATAGCGTGCTCATCGTCACTGAGTTTTCATTATTATAACAGGCGGAAGAGTGTATGTCTGTTTGGTATCGATCGTCACAATAATCCAGGAGAAAGGCAGACAACGAAATTCTGCAGAAAAGGAAACAGACACCCAGCGAGCTTCAGAAGCCCATGCAAAGCCCTGCAGCTGGTGAGGGACGGAGCTAGGATCAGAGCCAAGCCCATCGGGCTCCAAGAGCCAAGCTCTGGCTTTTCTGCCTTTCTGCCAACCCCAGACACCCAGGATCATCTGAGGGTTTTGTGCAATTTCCTGTCCCTTCCCCGCAAGCTGTGGATTTTGAGCCAAGGCCATTAAACGGAACCGACAGGAGCGCTGACCAGAGAGAAAGCTGCAAATGGAGTGATAGATCCCCAGCTTCTGGGCTGACCCGCCTGGGGTGGATGTTTGGTTCTGTCTGAAGAAACCCAGCAGCAGATTCATGTCAATGAGATGGTGACACAGGCCAATTGCAAATAGTATTGAAACGGGAAGAGACACTAGAAACCATCTGCACCAAATCCTTGCTTTTAGCGCTGTCACAGTGGAGGCCCCGAGGGAATGGCTGCCTTATCCAACGTCAGGTTGCTGGGTGTTAGCAGCGTGGGGATTAGAACCCAGGGCTCTGTAACCAGCAGGTCCGCTTTCTTGCCATAAATCTGTTCTGAACAAGCCCAGATGGCACCTGATCCTTCTCCTTATAAAACAGAGCCTCTTCTCATCCCAGTGAGCCACCAGTACCAAAGAAAAGGAGCGATTCCTGTCAAGTCTCTGGAGCTTTACCTCCATTTCTCGCCATTTACAATCCCGCTTATGAAATGTCTAACTCTTGGGGCACCTGGGTGGCTCAGTCGGTTGAGCGTCCGACTTCAGCTCAGGCCATGATCTCTCGGTCTGTGAGTTCGAGTCCCGCATTGGGCTCTGTGCGGAGAGCTCAGAGCCTGGAGCCTGTTTCGGATTCTGTGTCTCCCTCTCTCTCGGCATCTCCCCTGCCCACGCTCTGTCTCTCTCTCTCTCTCTCTCTCTCACAAAAATAAAATAAACATTTAAAAAATATTTAATTAAAATTTTTTTTAACATTTATTTATTTTTGAGACAGAGCATGAACGGGGGAGGGGCAGAGAGAGAGGGAGACACAGAATCGGAAACAGGCTCCAGGCTCTGAGCCATCAGCCCAGAGCCTGACGCGGGGCTCGAACTCACGGACTGCAAGATCGTGACCTGAGCTGAAGTCGGACACTCAACCGACTGAGCCACCCAGGCGCCCCTAAAAAATATTTTAAAAAATAAAATAAAATGTTTAACTCCTATGTGAAAAAAAACACCGACAAAACATCAAACTGGCCCCCGAAAAAATATTCGCAAGTCATATGCAAACATATATACAAATATTAATTAACAAACAGGTCAGACGCACCAACTTCAACAACAGCAAAACACAAACCATCGCACAGAAAAATATGAATGGAGACGAATAGGCATTTCTGAGAAAAAACCACAGATGGTCCATCCACTAAAAATGTTAGATCTCACTCATCAATAAAACCAAATCCAAATAACAGCAGCTATTCAGTGATAATATAGCCAAAAACATGAAAAATAACTGATTGGTGAAATCCTAATTAACTAATTAACTAAAATCAGGGAATATTTCAGAAACATTCACCCATCTTTGGCTTGTCCTTGCTTCCTTTCTTTGATAGTCCAGTAACATGAAAAGAAATTTCTTCCACCACTTGCCACACTAATCATTTTAACCTCCCAAGTCTTAATTCCAGCCAAATGAAAAAAAAAATTGCTTTTTGTCCTGAGGAAGAAAGATGAAATCTAGTTCTTCTAGAGAAAAGATGTTTCTCCAAACACAGCCCTCCTAGCCACAGAGGAGGAGAAAATATTTGTGAAACGCATCCAATCAATGATTTATAAAAAGCTATCTAAAGGACTCTCACAACAAACAACCCAACAGGAGACAAACAACCCAATAAAAATGGGCAAAATACTTAAACAGTTGACCAAAGAAGATGCACAGATAGCGAAGGAACCCATGAAAAGGCGTTCAACGTCACTAGCCATGAGAGAAAAGCAAACTAAAACAGTACTTGCTGATATGTCGCACTACGTGTTCAACACAATATCTGCAATGAAAGAGATTGACTATCCCAGGCACTGGTGAAGATATAGGGTAACTGGAACTCTAGTATTCTGTTGGTAGGAATGCTAAATGGTCCCGCCATTTTGGAAACTGGTTTGGCTCTTACAAAGTTAAATATACATTAAGAAGATGAAAAACTAAGCTAGAGACTGGGAGGAAATATTTGCAAATCCCACATCTGACAAAGGACTGCTATCTAGAATACATAATTTTAAAAAACATCTTGGGATGCCTGGGTGGCTCAGTCGGTTAAGCATCTGACTTTGGCTGAGGTCAAGATCTCACGGTTTGTGAGTTCGAGCCCCGCGTCGGGCTCAGCGCTGACAGCTCGGAGCCTGGAGCCTGCTTCGGATTCTGTGTCTCCCTCTCCCTCTGCCTCTCCCCTGCTCTCTCTCACTCTCTCTCAAAAATAAACAAACATTTAAAAAATGTTTTAAATCTTTTAAAACTCAAGATTAAGAAAGCGATCTAATTAGAAAATGGCAAAAGACACAAACAGACACTTTTTCGCTGGAGAGGATACACAAATAGCAAATCCACAACAGTAAGAGGTTCAAAGGCATCAGCCATCAGAGAAACGCAACTTAAAACCACAGTGAGAAATCCCCACACACTTCTCAGAAGAGCAAAAAGAAAAAAAATAACATTAAAATCCCGAAAAGCTGACTGGAATATGGAGAACGTGGGTGACTTACACATTGCTGGGGGGGAGTGGAAAAAGGTACAGCCATTCTGGGAAACAGCGTGCCAGTTTCTAGGCATACAGCTACCAAACAACCCAGTCATTGCACCCCTGGGCACTAATCCCTGAAAACTGAGAACTTGGATGTGTACCAGAGCCTCTACCAAAATTTTCATAACAGCTGAATTCATAATAGACAAAACCAGAAAGGCCCAAAATGTCCCTCAACAGGTGAATGGTTCAACAAACAGCAGTACTCCCATACCGTGGAGTACGAGGCAGCAATAAAAAGAAACGCACGACTTAGATGAATCTCAAGGAAATTCTGCTGAGTGAGAAAAGTCGTCAATCCCCAAAGCGACATATCATATCATTCCAGTGGGAAAATTTGAACAAAATCAGTGCATAATAGCACTGTGAATATCCTGGTTGTGATACTGTACCATTGTTTTGCAAAATGTCACTGCTGGAGGAAATTGAGTAAAGATGTTACTTCTTACAACTGCACGGGAATCTACAATTTTCTCCAAATTAAAAGTTTAACTTCTTTTAAAAATGTAACTATATCCTTACCCTAAGACCCAACCCTTCCATTTCTAGGTATTTGGTCCCGGACCAATCCAAGCCTTGTCCACATAAAACCTTGTACCCAAATTTTTGTAATATCTTTATTTCTAAAAGCCCCAAGTTGAAAACAACCCACATGTTCATCAACAAGTGAATGGATAAACAAATTCTAGTATCGATACAATGGAATACTATTCAGAAATAAAAGGGGACCAACTATGGGGCGCCTGGGTGGCTCAGTCGGTTAAGCGTCCGGCTTCGGCTCAGGTCATGATCCCACAGACCGTGAGTTCGAGCCCTGCTTCGAGCTCTTTGCTGACAGGTCAGAGCCTGGAGCCAGCTTCGGATTCTGTCTCCCTCTCTCTGCCCCTCCCCCACTCAAGCTCTGTCTCTCTTTCAAAAATAAATAACCATCAAAAATTTTTTTTCAAAAAAGGGGACAAACTGTTGTCATCTGCAACAGCATGGATGAACCTGAAAATAATTATGCCAGACACACACGAAAAGACTGGTTCCCTTTGTAGAAAATTCTAGAAAATGTAAACAAATCTATAGTGACCAAAGGCGGGGGAGGGGGGGGGGGCGGGCGGGAACCGGAGACAGGATAAGGGCAGGGAGGAGTAAGAAGGAAGGAGATGAAAAAGGGACAAGGAAATTTTGGTAGATGACAAATACATTCACATTCATTATCTTGATTTTATTATTTCATGGATATATATGTAT
This sequence comes from Leopardus geoffroyi, assembly GCF_018350155.1. Lineage (NCBI taxonomy): Eukaryota > Metazoa > Chordata > Mammalia > Carnivora > Felidae > Leopardus > Leopardus geoffroyi. The sequence goes on from NC_059330.1 coordinate 8,771,680, forward strand.
ATATGTTTGCTTATATAAAAGGTGTCCATTTTACATCAGTTATACCTCTATAAAGCTGGTAAACGATCACAATATAACTTCTCTTTAAGTGTGTCTGATGTACCAGTGCACCTCACATTTCCCTATTCTTTCTATCTCCTGCCTTAATTCTTGGGGATTCTATATTTTTACAGCTGTTTGTACTTCTTTATTTGTGCAATATTCACCGCGTGAATTTTCTTTGTATTCCTGTATCTTCCCGTCAGATTCTCTTTCTTAGAAATGTGAACCCCCAAAACCCATGATAAATAATGGTAAGATCATCCCAGCAAACTCAAGGTAGGGAGAGTAGAAGGCTACTATCATCTGGGAAGGAGGAAACTCAAGTTCAGGGCAATCTCCTGCCATCCACCCTCTTACTCAGATGTTAGGAACAGGGGACAATATTTTCCCTTTGTCCCCATACTTCAGTGTCAGCCTGAGGTTAAGGAGTGACTGAAACCTCCAGCCTAGCACTCGATCATTCCCAAGGGGGTAAAGGTTGACCCTCTGATCAGTGACAGTCTGAGACAGTCACTGGGTCATGATCAGACAAGGGAGGAGGATCACTTCATAAAAGGTGGGGAAGGTTGATGCCCAGACTCTCACAATCCCCAATTCTCTGCATCCCGGGCCGGATGAGTCAGTCCAGCCTTATCTGCTCTGCAATCACCACCCTAGATTCCAGAGGGCAGGAGTCAATGAGGACTCCTGGCCAAGGCTACGTGCCCCCGTTCAGTTTTGGGGAGCTCTCCTTTGGGAGTGGGGGTGTCTGGCATGTCCTCGTGTGTTTCCTTCCATCTCAGAGGGGAAAGGGATATGCATCAGAACTCAAGCACCGAAACCAGTTTGCGAATCCCTAACTGCACATCGCCATCACTCTCCCACAGCCCTCATCCTTCTAGATCTCAAGTCTCGACACTGTCCAGCTCATGCACTCCTCCCCTCACAGGAGAGGTATGTAGAATTTTAAGTAATTAGTCTACTTTATAAGACATGGAGACTCCCCAGGATGCCTCAAATGGGGTTAGTACATCAAAAACTATTGGCTGATTGCATTAACATCCATTTCCCTTCCCTCCATTGTGCTAGAATCCCAACTTTTAGTTGGGAGTGTTGCTGACTGTTCCCCCCCAAAAAAGACTATTTCCAGCCACCTTTACAGCCAAGTATGGCCAAGAGACTAAGTTCATTTTTTAGGTGCCAGAGCAATAAACTTCTACCTTACGTAAGCCACTCTTACTATGGGCGTTTCTGTCGTATACATCCGTTCCTGACCTTAACTAACGCAGTTGGTCTCTCTTTGTTCCCAATGCATTTGGGAGCCCATTGCATTTTGTTGGAACTGTCTTTCTATATCCACATTCCTCCACGAGACGGAATTGCAGCAGTCTCCAGATGCCCTCCCCTCCTGCCCGGCACACAGCAAGTACCTGTTGAGTATTTTTAAATCTTTGAAAACACGAATTTCCGAGGTAAAATTCAAAAAGTGTCCGCAGTTAGTTGGACTGCCCTGTAATATTTGCCCCTGGGGTAACTCTTTCTCCTCTACAGATGACTCACGATGTCTGGCCCCAGGGTTTCCATTGCTGGCAAACCAGATTAGCCGGGGGCCAGAAATACGGGTGTAAAAAAAGCCATTGTTGGCCCTCCTCCCCCTCACCCAGGATCTTCCCCCTCACTGGCAGATGACAAACTGAGGCTTTGTTTAGGAAAAGTGCAGTGTTACATTTCTGACCTCTCAGACCCCAAAACTCCAGGAATGGAGGAAAAAAAAAAAAGCCCTCAATTTACCACTACTCCCTGCACATCCAAGCCAACATTTATTTAAAACACCCAAACACTACTGTTTTAGTATATTTCTCTCTCTCTCTCAGCTTTCTAGCCGGTCATGGAACCTTCCATCTACCCTTCTACCCGCGGCACGGCCAACCTCTCCACCTCTTGATTTACTACTCTCCTGTTTGCCTCTACGAACTAACTTTAAAAAAAGATTTGTCGGGCACCCACTAAATGCTAAAGCACTATGCAAGGCGCTGGGATGGTGATGATATGAATTTGATCACAGGTTGGGCTTCTCCACTGGGCGTCAACAGATGATACAGTTTGACGGTTGTTCCGGGGAAGATACCTGCCAGACACGGCGGGAGCCTTGAGGAAGGACCACCTAAGTTTCTCCAAGATAGTTGGGAGAGGCTTCGGGAGACAACAGGGGTGGGGCAGACCCTAAAGGACGGGCAGTGCTTCCGCAGGAGAATAGGGGAGAGGGCGAGTATTTTGTGCAAATATGAGTCAAGTGAGAAATATCCTAGAAAGCCTGGGACCCGTGACGAATGAGGCAGATTGTGCCATGGCAGGTGGTTGGACATGAGGCTGAACTGATGGTCAAGGGCCAGGCCAAGCAGGACCCAGAAAGCATTGTCTTCCCATTGGACCACCGCATGGAGGCAGTGGAGAGAAATGGAAAGGATTCGTGCAGTGGAGTCGTCCTTCCAACAGTCCTACTTTCAACGGATCTGTCTGGCAGGGATGTGGCCAGAGTGGACCGCCATTGCAACACTTCGAGTGAGAGGGGCGAGTGGGCGGGGATTAGAGGAAAGCATATTTGAAAGATGTTAAGGTCTTAGAGACGATACGACTTGGTGCCCACTAAACGTGGGGTGATCCTTCTGACTTTGTGACAGGCTGCACGGCTGGTAAATTCGAGATGGAAAACAGTCCATTATTTCTCCTTCTCTTTGATATTAACTCCTCTAGGAGAAGAGATTATGGGTGGAGGGAGGGTTCTTCCCGGGCAGAGGCACCACTCAGCCGAGGCCGAGATTTTACCCTCGCTCATATTGATCTCTACCTGCCTTGACTTCTGTTTTTGTTGCCCCTGCCATCCTAATCCCTCATTTCCAGTAGCTCTCATTTTCGGGGGAGAACGCACAGTAGATGATGGTCTGGGTTCACCACGTGAGCACCTCTGAAGCGGAGGAACTGGGTCTTCTTTATTGTCTGAGGGCCCGACACATGATGGCCAGCACTCCTTGAATACCAGAAGAGGCCATATCTGGCTTGAACACCAGCCCAGGAGAAGAAGGCATGAGAAATGTATCACACCAGTGAGCTGGAGGAGACCAGCCGCTAGCTAGCCTACCGCCGTTGGCCAGAGACAAGCTGAGGGTGGGGGAACATGTACCATGTGGGAAACCATGGGTCTTGGGAATTGTGGCTTGGGGGATGGGCAACAAAGAGAGTTAGCTGAGCCAGGCACATGCTTCCACCAGACCATTCTCTTCACAGTCTTCTCTCACACGCCCCAGTGGTGGTAGGAGATAGTCATTCTGCCTAGGGAAGAAAAGATAATGTGGAGACAAGTGAAGTCCCTCTTAGGTGCCCAGGCAGCAAAAATGGAAAGGATACATTTGCATACTAATGCAACTTGGACATTCATATCTTGCTTCATGAAGATATGGCGAGGTGTCCAGGCATACGATGTTTTAGGCTTCTTTCAGCCTCTTCTATCCACGCATTTCTGGAAAGTTCCAGCCAAAGCATGGTAACCGTGAAGGAGCCTGATCAGGAATCAGTGGGGCCCTCCAAATTCACCAGACCGATCCGATTACCCAGAGTCAAGGCGAATTAGAGTGTATGGGGCCGCTGTGCGTAAAACACTGTCATGACTCCAAGAAAACTGTCAAAGCAACTGTTGCCAAGGATGTCTCTCGGCTGCCGTGTCCTTGAGCTCCAGCTAGGAGTGGCTTAACTCTGTGACTCCGGTTCCTGAATCAGTCTTTTGATTTCCCTTGGGCACTCCCTTGGATTGAGGACTGGGCATCATGCTCTTTACCCTGATGCCCCCAACATCATGTTCACAGCAATCCGGAGCCTTGGGGCTGGAATTGCCCTCATCATGACCTGGTCAGGCCCTTTATTTTATAGAGGAGGAATGTGTAGCCCAGAGAAGTGATGTGACTCATGCTGGGAGCTAAGAACTACGTCCTGGCCAAGTAACACTGCCATCAAAGATGGGAGGTCCAAACAATCTAGAGAAAGATATGCTTGGGGCGCCTGGGTGGCGCAGTCGGTTAAGCGTCTGACTTCAGCCAGGTCACGATCTCGCGGTCCGTGAGTTCGAGCCCCGCGTCGGGCTCTGGGCTGATGGCTCAGAGCCTGGAGCCTGTTTCCGATTCTGTGTCTCCCTCTCTCTCTGCCCCTCCCCCGTTCATGCTCTGTCTCTCTCTGTCCCAAAAATAAATAAACGTTGAAAAAAAAATTTTTTTTTTTAAAAAGATATGCTTATATGTGTATATGCTTCTCCATCCCTATACTGTGCAAGAGGCAGGAAGGGGGTGCACCTTATAAATGCAAGTGCCCCAAGCCCTACACCAGCATAGCCCGTGGAACAACGTAGCCCACAGCCTAGGCCAGGCAATCTCTAAGACAAATCCCCATCGCCCTGAGTTCACGTTCACAAACCACTCTTTTCCGATAGATCCCAAGCTACCTTGACATTGGAGCAGAAGTTCCTTGGGAGAAAATATGAACTCCCAGATGTAGGCCTCCCATTATAAGTCTTATCTGTCGGCACATCAGACTCCTGTGAGTTGGGTAAACTTCACTTGCCCCAGGGCGGGATGACCCCTGTTCTCATCTTTCTGCAAGGGTGACACCACAGGCTCTGCCGGGAGGAGCCAATCGTATCTTCTCACTCTGCTACTTTCTCGACAAGCAGGAGATAACTTCCTTTCCTGAAGGAAACCTATCCTTTCCTGAAGGATAACTTCCTGAAGTGTCAGGGATTACAGTTAGTGCTGTCTCAAATTTTTTGAAGTAGCAAGTAAGTATCTATGCCTCATGGGCGCCCAATACAAAGGTTGATCATACATAAGACAGCTGATAGTAGCGTCCTATTTTGGTCCTCGGTTGTCCCCAACGCTCCATTCTGTGCCCCACCTTCTACCATGTGACGTCCCCTTCACCTCTTCTTCCTGTGCTCAAGCTTCCATCTGCTTTCTTAGTCTCCCTTCCCAAATAAAACTCCTCTCAGCAAGAATTTCCTGGAGAACATTCGGTGGGGGGACAATATCTGAGGATCTTGGCTCTCCTCTCCATTCCCTCTGCCCCTGCCATGATTGAGCCCACCCTTTCTCCTGCCCAGATATCACAAGAGCCCTGAAGTTGGTTTCGCTGCCTTCACTCTGATTCATTTTCTTAAAGCTCTGTTCCTATCTGGACACTTGCTCACCCAAAAATAGTCAATGGCACCCCATTGCACACAGAATAAAGTTCAGACTCCCCATCCCTTGTTCGAAGTCTTGCATTACCTGGACCCCTTGATTATTTTTTCTGATCATACCTCTTCCTCTTCCTCTTCCCCTTCACTGGCCTTAACTGCCCAGCAGACCCTCATGGTTCTTCCCATTTTTCCTTGCACACCTCTCATATTGCCTTCTTGCCATCATTCTGCCTGGAATATTCTTTCCCTGAACCCCAGTCCCATGTGTCTAAATCCTGCCCATCTATATCCGGTTAGCATTGTTGTTAAGAACAACAGACACCAGGGGCATCTGGGTGGCCCAGTTGGTTAAGCATCTGACTTCGGCTTAGGTCATGATCTCAGAATTCGTGGGTTCAAACCCCGCATTGGGCTCTGTGCTGACAGCTAGGAGTCTGGGGCCTGCTTCGGATTCTGTGTCTCCCTCTCTCTCTGCCCCTCCCCTGCTCACACCCTTCCTCTCTCTGTCTCTCAAAAATGAATAAAAACGTTTAAAAAATTTTTTAAAGAAAAGAACAACAGACACCAGAAACAACAGGCTTAAACCAGATCAGATTCTATTTCTCTTCGTATAGAAGAGAACCAGGCTCTTTCCTGCTCATTGCTCCATCATCCAAATGGTCCAAGGCAGAACCAAGAGTTCTGTTCATCATATCCATATTCCATGAATCAGGGTGCAGGAAGGGACAAAGACAAAGAAGGCCAAGTATGCATACCAGCTGTCTTTCACGGACTATGCCTGGAAACTACCACATAACAGTTCACTAACATCTCTCTGAACTCAGTCATGTGGTCACATCGAGCCGCAGGGGCATCTGGGAAATGCCTTTACTTGCGAGGGGCCATATTCTCAATTAAAAATTGGGAGTTATTGGGGCACCTGGGTGGCTGAGTCGGTTAAGCGTCCAACTTCGGCTCGGTCATGATCTCACAATGTCAGCAATTCCATTGCTCAGGGCTACCTGTGCTGCCCAAACTTTGCTCCCACCCACACCTTGTCTGCAAGCCATCTTTCCATTCCCTGAATGTCTAGAGTAGTTTATCTGACCCTCCTTCCTAGCACATGGTACTACCCACCCTCTAATGGCCATTTATGATATTATTTTATCCCTTGCTGAACTCCGGCCACCCATTAGGGAGTACTCTGTGTTGAATTCATTTCGATTTCTCCTGTCCTCGCCAAGAGTGAGTACCGATGGGGTAGCATTTACCACGATAATCCACAGTTCCCTGACTCTTGGCCAACCTCGTCATTCTAACCCACTGCCTATAAGCATTATATAGTTCCATTTTTACTTTAAGATCCTCTCTTTTCTTGGACCCAGATGTATGTCTACATGCTGTCCTGGGGGTGGATTTGAGCGACACTCACCCAGAATGAGTGTAATGAGTGCAAAGAGCTTTGTCACCCCTGACTCCCCGTGCCTGAGGATGGTCACCCTCCCAGGAGGCCCTGAGCCTCTTGTGAAAAGACGCTCGTCAGGGCCCGACACATCCCCCTTGCACAGACACGTCTGTCTGGATTCCGTCTCAGGCTCGTAAGCTGTTACATAATCATGAGCTGTTACATAAATAATCACAGACTGTTGTATAAACAATGCCCAAAGCCCCTACTTCTTCTGCGCAGATACACGGTGTTATAAACACTGGATGGGTGGATGATTATGGCCTCCAATTGGCCAACTCTCTGGACCATTTCATTAGGCTGAAGTGCCAACTTGGTTTTGAAATGCAAATAAGATACCACAGACTCTTAATGGAATGTACCTCTAATGACCGTGGAGGGGATCAGTTCTAGATCAATAGAAACCTTGTCACATGAAGTAAAGTGAGGAGGGGTGCCAGCGGTGTGCTGTCAGAGAAGTCTTTTCTGTCTTTCAACGAAAATAATTCCCAGAGCTTCTTGAGTTCCGTGAATGACGTGGGGTGTTTCTCACGCAGTATTTCTTAGCCTCACAGCCACGTGAGGGTAGGATCCCCACTTTGCAGAAGAGGAAACGGAGCCTCAAAGAAGTGCTTTGCCCCGGGGCACACCAATGGATTTTATTTATTTATTTTTTACATATATATATATTTTTTTAATATGAAATTTATTGTCAAATTGGTTTACCAATAGATTTTAGACTTGAACTCAGCTCCGTCTGGCTACAGAGATCTGGGTTTGTGCTACCGCACGACCTTTTGGATGTTTGACAAACTCTCCTGCAGCCCAGATAAGAGCCTTCTGGAATGTCCAGGCTGAGCAGGAGGTGGTGGGCAACCGTACAGAGAGGCCAGTGGGGCTTGGTGGCGTAAGAGTGTCCCATGAGGGAAACGGTCTAGCTCGCTGAGGAGTGACTTCCCATCCAGGGCAGATTTGAGCAGAAGTATCGGAAGGCTGCAGAGAGGATTGCGTCTGGTTGGGGGTTAGAACAACACAATTTCTAAGGTGCCACCGACTCCAAGACTGCAAGTGGGATCAGAGGAGCAGGAGAAAACAGGCTTTTCACGAAGAATTCATAGTGTCCTAGGAGAAGTAGGTTGCACAACATGGTGGGTGGAGTTCACGCCACTGAATTGTACACTTAAAAAATGACTAGGGGCACCGGGGTGGCTCAGCCGGTTGAGCACTCGACTTCGCTTCGCGTCATGATCTCGAGGTTCATGAGTTCGAGCCCCGCGTTGGGCTCTGTGCTGACAGCTCGGCGCCTGGAGCCTCCTTCCGATTCTGGGTCTCCCCCTCTCTTGGCCCCTCCCCCGCTCATGCTCTGTCTCTGTCTCTCTCAAAAATAAACTTTAAGAAAAAAAGGACTAAAATCGTAAATTTTGCGCACGCACACACACACGCAAGTGAGTAGAAGAAAAAAAAAAAAAAAAAGACAGGTCTATGTTTAGACCAAACAATATACCCAAGCACAGGAGACGTCCAATGTTATCAGATGGCAGGACATTTGGTTTCACCCTTTAGACTCCGGGCAAAAGAAGCATCTTTGCTCCAAGACTGGACGTGTGTTGGAATTCGAATAGAGGAGGATGACCAAAAAAATTAGTCAAGAGCATCCTTTGCCCACCCACTGTGCTCATGGAACCAGGTCTATGACGTCAGGCCGCTCTGTGTCCCTCTTGCCTTGTAAGTCAGAGATTGAGCCATCAACCCATCGAGGTCTAGTCATGATTATTAAAATTAAGGGACTTCACTGGGCATTTTCTATCTGCGAGGTGCCTCGTGCTCAGGGTGAGCGTGAGGAAGGGGAGATCTGGGCCCTGCAGGAAGGGTGGGGAAAAGGTGGGTGGAGAGGCCCTGGGGGAGGAGGGGGGTGAGGTTTCAGGAGTGACTACCGGGCGTGATTTCACTGCCTTCCTGGATGGTGTCTCTACGGGAACAGTACCTCCAGGGCCCTGCGGGTGGCCAGAGATTGATAACAGATCACGAAATCTCTTGAGAGAATATATTTTTTTCTCTCCTTTTTCTGGCCTGGACTGCGACTTTGTTCTCATGAATTCAGTTGTTCTTACCTGCCAAAAATGTTTGCACTGATGACGAGCGGCAGGGTCATAGAGGAGCAAAGGAACGGACGGCATTGGCCGGGGGAAGAGTCTGTGCTCGTGTCTCCCACTTCCTTCCTACCCCTGTCCTCCCCTCCGCACCTTCCTAACCCTTGGCTACCGTCAAAGGCTTTTTCCTGGACTCCCAGCTTCTCCAGACCTCAAGCTAGACATTCAGTTGCAGAAAAGTCTTCCTGAGATACCGGTTTCCATCATCTCATGTTTTAGATGGTGACCCTCTCCTCCCGAACGTGAGCCCCCCACAGTGGGCATCGCCATGTGCCTGAGAGCTCACAGCACCTCCTTTCTCAGTCCTGTCCCCTCCCCATTCACTCCAGCCAAGCCCTTCTCCTCAACAACTGACCCTTCCCTGCCTCTGGGCTTTCTCATGAGGCCTCTGAAAACTGCCGTCCTCCTCGTCAATTCAGGGCCACCACCTCCTCCAGGCAGGACCCAGCTCCCTGCCTTTAGGAAGCATTCCAAAATGGCCGTTTGCGGATTGGTTCACTGCACCCGGCGTCCCCCGGTCCAGAGACCTTCTGTTTAACCATCTCTGGGGGTGGGGGGCCGGCAGTGGGGGCCATTTCTGGTTTTCCGTCAGCATGGGGGCCACCTACTCACCTGGCTGTGCAAAGGGAACACAGAAAATTGTGAGGGTGGGGTGGGGGCGGGGGGGGGGGGCGCCTCTAACTTCTTCCTCAACAGCTTTTCAAAGGCTACTCTCTCTGAACTCCGCTTGCCCAGGTGCATGGGGCTGTCCGTTCTGAGCCTTTGGAGGGTTTTCTGTGGGAGAGGTTGGACTGCCTTTCATCCCTCCTGGCTCAGGGTTCGCGAAGAGCTGCTAAATCACTTACTACCTGTCCCTCAACTGTCTTCCAACATGGCGCTACGACTGACTCCTCCCTCACCTTCTTTACCCTTTAGAGCATCTGCTTTTCTTTCCCCGGCCCTCTCCCGTAACGTTGATGGGGTGTCACGAACAGGCACGCAAACTGCGAGTCTCTAGGGATTCTTTTCCTTTTGTCGCTCAGTTCTCTCCACCCTGAAGGTCTCTCCAGCTACGGTAGAGGCCTCTGGCCCCCACAGTGGCCCCTACAGAATGTGCCTCTCTAGGCAGCCACAGAAATGGGTTTTAACGCGTGACCTGAGTTGCCTCTGTTGACTTCGGGAGGTGGAAATGCTTTACGTGTGAGCTGTCCCTGTGCCCTGCGGATCCCTGAGCTGTCCCTGTGCCCTGAAGACCCCTGAGCTGCCTCTGGCATCTTGTTCCGGGCGGTCATGCTAGCTGAGGCCCTGGGGAGGGCACCGTCCTCCGTCATCGCTTGCCAGTAGGAAGCTATGGCATCCGTTGAGTTGTGTCCTCTGGCGCGTCACGGGTTTCCCACCGGGTCTGAACCCCGCTGCTGGGAGACGGAGACAGAAAGTTAACGAGGCAGACGCAGCCTTCAGTCTACATGTTCTCATCTCCCAGAGGGGAAAGCAGAGGATGTCCCAGGTTTACAGCAGACGCACAATAAGAAACACCCTGTGCCCCTGGGCCTACCCTGACTGATCACACTCTTAGTACAGGAGCTATTTCGGAACAACAGAGGAACTTCCCAACTCCATCTCAGTTCTGGGTTCCCTCCTTCCCACACTCCCATCCTGCACAAGGTTCTGACCAGCCAGGTACCCCGGGGAGAGAGAAAAAAAAGAGCCAACCCAGGTTATTTCTTCCTTCTTACCTGCGTTGTCGGAGTTCTTGGAGAGTTTGAGCCTTATCTCCAACCACCAGAACGGGACACCCTAACTGTAACGAGGTCCTAGAAGTTTGGACCCGGTCAAGCAGAAATCAAAGGAAGCAGGGAGGGATTGAGCTGAGCACGGAGCTCTCACAATGTTCCATGAAGCCAAGAGCTGGAGGGCTAGGGTAGAGGACACAGGGGCTGGGGGCTTACCCAGGATGAGACTTAACCCAAAGCACAGCCAAGGGCCACCAGAAAGCTCCAAGCAGGGGAGCGACTCACATTTTGGGAAGATGTCTCTGACGGCTGAGGGCAAAAGACATTGGGGTCGGGAGCAGAGGAGGTGGGAGGGTGTCTATGCAGGAAGCCCAGAGCCCAGCAGGTGGGGGGCAGTTCAACAGGATCTACTGTCTGCTTCTTACTTAAAAAAAGCAACCATGAGAACTGAAGAAGCCCCTTCCTGGAGATTCCATGCCACAGGCCTGACGACGGGGTCAGGCCAGGCATAGCCAGGTCGCTGCCTGGTTCCTCATAACTGGAATTCACGTGCAACCAAAAGCCAAGAAAACCCAGCTCCTTGGACCAATGTCCGTAGCATCCCAAAGCCAACCCCATCCAAACGTGGTGACTTCAGCTGTCACTCTCCAGCCCCCACATACTGTCCTGCACTTACAAGCATAACCCAGGCATCGTGCCCCCTTGGCTTCTGAGACATGACGTATGCTGTCACCCCCACCTGGAGCTCAGCCGCTGACCCTAGACCTCACCCAAAGCGCCCCCCCCCCCAGCTCCTCAGGCTTCCTGAGATCCCCCTCTGGCTGAGGCAGAGCCACTGGCTCTGCTCCTCTGTTTCATGACACGAAGGAAGCATTTGGGTGAGCAAAAAGATGGCACTCATCTTCCCCATACACAGGGTGACCACTTGGTGACCTCGGCTTTAAGGTCTGGACTTGCCCAGAAGTGGGCGCGTCCCCTTAAAAGTGCTGAGCTGGACACGGGGCTGATTTGGACACAGTCTCTGCTCGCCTCGTGAAGCAACAAGGCACTCACCTAAGTCGCTATGGTATGACGTTGACTGTGGTCTTTGCCGCCAGGGGATGCGTTGTGTCCCACAAAATTCACACGTTGAAGTCCTAACCCCACCGCCCCCAGCACCTAAGAATGTGGGAAGACACAGGGAGAAGATGGCCATCTCCGAGACAACGAGAGAGCCTCCGAGAAACCAGCCCTTTGCGGGACAGCCCAGCCTCCAGAACTGGGAGACAATGAATTTCTGTTCTTCCAGCCCCCCGGGCTCTGTGGTACTTTGTCAGACCCATAGAAGTGCCGTCATAGAGGAAAGCAGGTGTGCAACCAGATTGCCAAGAAGAGAGAAATCGACGCCGACAAGGAAGGAAGTCAGCCTAGGGGTTATTGGTGTGGGTTCCAGGATGGACTGGTTGGGTTCAGACACCCCTGATCCGCCCGTCCCTGGGGCGACAGTCCCCACTGGGTATGGTCGTGGAGAGGATGATGTACGATAGAGCAGGTGCATCGAGTAAGCCCACCGTAAAGGGTAGCAATTGCTTTATTAATTATTGCGGACGAGCCCCTCATCATGTAAGCTGAGAACACAAAGACAGTGGGCCAGGGAGCACTCAGCAAGCCAAGGACTGATCAGAGGACAGGGGAGTCACCTAGGAGAGCCCCGGGGGGCCCAGGCAGGGCAAAGGGGGCAAGAGCAAGGGAACCCTGGAAGTCCTTGCTGGGCTTTGTTCCCAAGGAGAGGACAGAACGGCTCAAGTTCCGCAAAGCAAGCGACAAGCAGGGAAGGGAGGCTGACCGGCTGGTGGAAAGGGGATCTGACGAGAGAAAGACAAAAATACAGGCAGACCAGATGCGGGCTTCTTTGATGCGAAGGAGAGAGCCTCGCGAGTGACCGCGGCTCTTCTGTTCGTTTGTCTGAAATATTTATGTCAATGTTTGCATGCATAAACAAGGCGAGAGCCCAGAGGCAGACACTCCCCGCAGCTCTTGAAAGATTTGTGCAGAAGTATTCCTGGAAAAGACGGTTAATGCCTCTGCTCCCTTGCCCTGAAATTGATTGCTGGGAAGCAAGCTCTGCATTTGCGAGCTGGCTGCAAATGGCATTTCGTAGGCCCGTCGCACCTGCCGGGTAGGGATGTGATGAGACTCGGGAGCTCGGGTTTCCGTAGAGAGAACCGTCCTTAGAGAGTTCGGCCGGGGGTGTCCAATGAATAAATAAAAGGCTGTTCACCGTGCTCCATCCATTCACCAATATTCTGCTCTGGAACCATCTATCAGAATGACGGGAGCCCTTCCTTTCGGCAAGAATGCAGGCCGGCTTTGCCAAGCATCGCATCTTTCCAGTTTACCCCTGTCGTCCGGGTAGCGGAGAAGCCGAAAGTTGTAGGTAGCTTGGATATTATCTAGTCCCACGCTCCTATTTTGCGGATGAGGACACCGAGGCCCAGAGAAGGGATTTGCTCAGTCTCCCCCGGTTCGCTAGTGCCCGTAGAAGATACTGGAAGTCAGACACCGTGACGCCCAGCACAAACTGGAGAAGCACGGCCCCATGGAAATATACTGCAAGCCGCAGACGCAGCTTCAGACTTTCAAGTAGCCGCATTTAAAAAGTTAAAAGAGGGGCGCCTGGGTGGCGCAGTCGGTGAAGCGTCCGACTTCAGCCAGGTCACGATCTCGCGGTCCGTGAGTTCGAGCCCCGTGTCGGGCTCTGGGCTGATGGCTCGGAGCCTGGAGCCTGTTTCCGATTCTGTGTCTCCCTCTCTCTCTGCCCCTCCCCCGTTCGTGCTCTGTCTCTCTCTGTCCCAAAAATAAATAAACGTTGAAAAAAAAAATTTTTTTTTTTAAAAAAAAGTTAAAAGAAACAGGTGAAGTCAACCTTAATAATGTTTTATCCAGCGTAAAGAAGATGCGGTACGCATATAGAGCGGAATATTACTCAGCCGTCAAAAAAATGAAACAGTGCCATTCGCGACGAGGTGGATGGAGCGAGCGTGTGTTACGCTAAGCGGAATTAAGTCCATCGGAGAAAGACAAGTACCGTATGATTTCACCCATACGTGGAATTTAAGAAATAAAACAGATGAGGATATGGGAGTGGGGGCGGGAAGAGAAGAGAGGGAAACAAACCACAAGAGACTCTTAATGACAGAGTACAAACCGAGGGTTGATGGAGGGGGGCAGGTGTGGGGGGGGCGGCGCCAGACGGGGGATGGGCATTAAGGAGGGCACTTCTTGGGATGAGCACTGGGTGTTGTAGGTAAGTGACGAATCACTGAATTCTACTCCTGAAGCCAGTATGGCACTGTATGTCAAGTAACTAAAATAGAAATGAAATAAAGGGAAAGAAAAAATATAAAATAAAATAATAAAATAAAATAAAATAAAATAAAATAACATAACATAAAATAACATAAAATAACATAAAATAACATAAAATAACATAAAATAACATAAAATAACATAAAATAAAATAAAATAAAATAAAATAAAATAAAACAAAATGCATTACGAGCCAAAGAATATTTTATCCAGCCTATGCAAGACAGACAGACTGTGCACGGACCAAAGACACCTCTCGTTCCAGGATCTCGAAGCTCGTTGTGCGCCTGCTTGGGCTTGGCAGGGACGAGAGGCGGTGCGGGGTTGGGGGGGGGGGGGGGGTTCAGACTCTGAATAGCAGCCTTTCCAAGAAAAGCAGTCAGTGTGCAAGCCCACTAAGCCATACATTTTGCAGAAAGTCTGCCCTTCTCTCGGGAGCATTGAGCATATAGACAAATATCCCCATAATGAAAGCGTGGGCTGTGGCAGACATTGTCCCAGCCTACAACACACAGAGAACTTTTCATCCAGCCACCCATTCCCAGGGTGCTTTTCGCTGACGAAGGACGCCTGTGGGCTGCTGGCATTCCAGCTATCTCCTGAGGTGGCTGAAAGTGGGTGGGGGTGCCAGCTCCTGGAAAGAATGCTGTGACCGAAGTGCCCGAGGAGAGAGAGAGAGAGAGAGGCTCGGCCCCTCCTACTGGAGCCCATGTCAGGTCAGCCCAGATGACTGATGTCTCATTCCCTGGCCCCCTCGGGTGCAAGGACTATACCAACTTCTAGAGCTCTATCCGGAGCTGCACCAAATGTCTGAGTTCCACGCATGTCCGACGGTCCAGAAACCCATCTCAATTCCTTTAAAAGCTGCTGCCGACTGGCTTTGCCTCCACCTTGTCCAACAGTGTCAGCGTCCAAAGGGCCCAAGTGCCTCTCTGCCCCTGTCGACGAGTTCCGATGTTGGGGCCATTGAACAGGTGGACCAACCCGGGCTGACGAGAGATAACAGATTCCCAAGGGAATAAAACCCTTAAGAGCAAGGCCGGGCTGCTCTCCACCACCCGCTGGCCCAAGGCGCGACTTACCTAAACGCCATTAAGGCAGATGCTCAGATCGATGGAATTAACCAGCCCCTCGGACAGCAGGTGACCTCGGAGTCTGGCTGCAGGGTCACGCTGACCAATACGCATACGTGGCTGTTGAGCCCTGGAAATGTAGCTGGTCCCAACGGAGACGTGCTTTCGGTGCAAAACACACACCGGTGATCAAAGACAGGTTGTAAAATCCCTCATCGACAATGTTTGTGCCGATCCCACGTCGAAAATATTACATTTTACGTAGGTTGGATTAGCTACGTATTATCACAATTAATCTCGGGTGTTTTTTCCTTAAATTTACAATTACACACCCGGCCCATGTTGCATTGCTGTTGGACAGCAAGGGTCTAATGGAGGCATTGCATCTGAAAGGCCTCTTCCTGGGGTTTAGTTCTGGTGACACTGGATGGGATTTGACTAGCGGTGTGGTGATGGAGGGACTCAGGTCTCCGTGTTGCTGTCACCGTGGCATCCACCAGGAATCTGCAGTAGGACGTCTCCAGACGAGAGTCGACTTATGTGATTGCCTCTCACCCTTTGGAAACGGAGCATGAAATCTAGCACCAAACACTGGGGCCTCGTCAACCCAAGACATCCTCGTAACGACATAGTGACGGAATTGATCTTTACGTTGATTTTGGTGGGTGGGTGTATGTATGAACCTATGCGTGTGATAAAATTACATAGAATTAAACACACACACACACACACACACACACACACGCACCTGTATTATTTCTTATGAGTGCACGTGAATCTGTAATCACCCCTAGGTAAAAATGTTTAATTAAAAAAAAAAGAAAAATCGGGACACCTGGGTGGCTCAGTCAGTTAAGCATCTGACTTCAGGTCAGGTCATGATCTCACGGTTCGTGGGTTCGAGGCCCGAGTAGGGATCTGGGCAGACAGCTCGGAACCTGCTCTGGGTTCTCTGCCTACCTCTCTCTCTCTGCCCCTCCCCCGCTCACACTCGTTCTCTCTCTCTCTCTCTCTCTCTCTCTCTCAAAAATAAATAAATAAATAAACATTTTTAAAAAATAAATAAAATAAATCAAGGCTGGGGCACCTGGGTGGCTCAGTCGGTTAAGTAACCCGCTCCATTTCAGCTCAGGTCATGATCTCGCGGTCCGTGAGTTCGAGCCCCACATCAGGCTCCGCACTATCAGTGTGTGGTCTCTATCTCTCCCTCACTCTCTCTCTCTCTCAAAATAAGTAAAATAAACTTTAAAAATGTACTTAAAAAACCAAGGCCCTGTTTGCACGCCCGTGTTTCACAGTAGCCAACAGAAGCAGCCCAAATGTCCACAGACACAGGAATGGACGAACAAAATGTAATATGTACATACGTACAACGAAATATTAAAAAGGAAGGAGATTCCCACACGTGCTGCCACATGGGTGAACCTTGAAGATATCACGCTGAGTGAAAGAAACCCACCCCCAAAGGGCAAATACTGTATGATTCCACTTGTATGAGGTACTTAGAGTCACTGAATTCATAGATACAGAAGGTGGGAAGGTGTGGCCGGGGGGCTCCGCGGGAGGAAGGAGCAGGGGACTAGTGTTGAATGGGGACAGAGTTCCAGTTGTGCAAGAGGAAAATTGTTCTGCGGGCAGGTGGAGGTTGCCGGCCGCACAATAGCGTGGATGTGCTTAACGTCACTGAACTGTGCTCTCAAAAACGGTTATGGGGCGCCTGGGTGGCTCAGTCGGTTAAGCATGACCGACTTCGGCTCAGGTCGTGATCTCCCGGTTCGTGAGTTCGAACTCCACGCCGGACTCTGTGCTGACAGCTCCGAGCCTGGAGCCGGCTTCGGATGCTGAGTCTCCCTCTCTCTCTGCTCCTTCCCCTCTCGTGTTCTCTCTCCTTCTCTGTCTCAAAAATAAATAAACACTCAAAATTTTTTTACTTAAACAATGGTTAAGATGGGACATTTTGTTGTGCGCACTTTGCCACAATTTTTATTTTATTTATTTATTTTGTTTTAATAGAGAGCATTTTATCTTTTTTTTTTTTTAAAGTTTATTTATTTTTGGGACAGAGAGAGACAGAGCATGAATGGGGGAGGGGCAGAGAGAGAGGGAGACACAGAATCGGAAACAGGCTCCAGGCTCTGAGCCATCAGCCCAGAGCCCGACGCGGGGCTCGAACTCACGGACCGCGAGATCGTGACCTGGCTGAAGTCGGACGCTTAACCGACTGCGCCACCCAGGCGCCCCGCCACAATTTTTAAAAATTAAAAACTCAGGGACTTAGACCTCAAGATCAGTGACTCTCTTTCCCATGTGACCCTGTTCAAGAAGGTAGAACCAGTAAGCTATGGGGTATGTTAGTAGGGAAGCCAAGGTCTAGCTTCTGGGTGACTGACCTATAAGAGAAGCAGAAGAAGGACATGTCTCTGGCAAACGTGTTGGGCAAGACACGGGCCAGCTCGGTCTTCCGGTGCCCAGAGCTCACCTCAAACACGTCCCATACTCGGATGGATCTCTTATGCCACCCAAAGGTGGACCTCAACCTATTAGCACAGAGGTAGCCTTGATCCAAAACGTTCATCAATGAACGTGTCAGGGAGCTGGAAATCTGGGTGGTCGTATCCACGCCTAGAGCTCCAAGGGGCCGGGGAGGCAAGGACCGTTACCCGGTAAAAGCAAATCGGATCCACTTTGGCATCTGGGGACGTATTTCTCAAGATCACCTCACTCAGCTTGCAAGGTGTTTCTTGCACAAACTAAGGGGGCTTGGCCTCACGGGCCACCCCAACTGTATAGTTGAAGCAGCCCCAAGTTTCTTCCTTAGGTGTAGCTGAGCCCACTGAGGAGAGCGGGACAGGGGGCCTATCTGTACCGACAAGAAATAGGCCACCCAGAGGAGATGACTCCAGTGTGCCTGAGGTGAGTCACCCTCAGACATCGGTGAGCGGGAGGAGGGAGCTGTCCAGGTCAGGGGGGTCTCTCTTATCCCGTCACCAGAGACACAAGATAACACGGGTCCAATGTTGGTAATGGGGTCATTCCACAAAATAATTATTTCTTTCCCCTTAAATTCACATCAGGCTGGCCAGAAGCCCCTGGGCTGCCTGGAATATTTATTAAGAATGCCCGACATCGTGGCCATCCTTTTTAGCCACTGGGGCATGTATTTAGACTCTGCTCTTGACCTCCACCATGGACCGTCACCCAGACTGCAGCGTCGGTGGTTCTGCCTCTGACCCTGACAAAAACCCGCGGATATCTCTAAGACTCTGCTCCACTGATGTCTCCTCGGCCCCTGTTCCCTGAGCCAAGAGATTCAACTGTTTATGAAACACAGTATTGTATTCCCTCTCGGTCATCTCAGTCATGGGAAATTTTTGTGTGGTGATGCATAAATCCCAGAAAGTTTGGTTTAAAAAGTTCTCTAAAGTGTGGGTGGCTCCTCAAGTTTGTCCAGATTTACTGAATATCCTATGTCCAAAAAAAAAAAAAAAAAATGAGTCTCCAAGCCCCCGAGCTAGCAGAGTGGCTGGAGAATATTACGTTTCGACTCAGTTAAGGACAAGCCTCCCATGATCCAAAATCCCTCTAATAAAGCCCTTACAATACATCCCCGGATAAGTTAACTATTCTCTTTGAGAAGTCTTTCTTTGATGTTTTACTCCATCAACAATCATTTCACGAGTGCCTGTGTATCGGAATGTGACAATTCGCCTGGTTCCAGTACCTTCTCCCATCTCCCCGTCTCCTCGTCAAGAAGACTTTCAGGGCACCCGGGGGGCTCAGTGGGTTAAGCATCGATTTCAGCTCAGGTCATGATCCCGTGGTTTGCGGGTTCGAGCCCCGCATCGGGCTTTGCGCTCACAGCCCAGAGCCTGGAGCCTGCTTTGGATTCCGTGCCCCCCTCGCTCTCTCTCTGCCCCTCCCCCGCTCATGCTCTGTCTCTCTCTCTCTCTCTCTCGCTCTCAAAAATAAACATTTCAAAATAAAGACTTTCCATCATGACTAGGCAGCCCTTGAAGATGATGAGTGCAGATACGTGTATTGATACGGAAACGATGAAGGAGCTTTCAAAATGGTACCTACTCGATGCCGTTTTTTGTAAATACCTAAATGGTGTGTGTTTAACCCCACTTTTGTAAATACATATTTAGAGATAGACAATAAGTAGATCAATAGCCGTGTGTGTATTTCAATACAACTCTGAACGGACATATACAAAACTGTTCACAGCCATATCTAACAGCTTTAATTTTCTTTTCTTTTGGCTGCCTTTTCCTGTTCTTTTCTAGAGTTAAACACATACTCCACGCGAAACCAAAAACTACAAATGAGTTTTCAAGAAACAAGCACAAGAGGGGATGGTTAGTGGATGTGATGGCCATTTAAAGATGTTTCTCTTGTCCCTTGGGCTAACCGGCCTTGGTAACATGAACTCTATCACCAAACCCACTAATTAGCATACATTCAGGCGTGTTATTCATATTCGCTGTGCCAAACTTGCCTGGCTATTCTATTCCCTGCTCCGGATGAACTTCAGATTCAAAACTGGTCTTTTTCTTTTTTTCAATTTTTTTTTAACGTTTCTTCATTTTTGAGAGACAGAGCACAAGCGGGGGAGGAGCAGAGAGAGAGGGGGAGACGCAGAATCCGAGAGGAACGCCATGTCCGGGGAAGATGCTGCAGCCGTCCAAAACAAGAAATCTCTTGGAGGCGAATCAACTTGTCTTAGGTGCTCGTGACGGCTCCTGTGGGCACCAAATCAGCATTTCAAAATTAAGCCAGCTGGGAGGACCGGCCATTCGTCCCCCAAAGGGGCCACGAGAGCCAAGGCCCGGAAGTCCCTTGGATCTGGTTGCTTCCTTGGGACACCACCTTCCGGGAAAGGAAGATCTGAGCTCGAAGAACTGGGCATCTCCCCAGAAGCTGCTTGTCCCTTTCTGCCCCAAAGCCTGTGCTTCCCCAGGAAGCCTGCCAGGTCATGGGGGCCATTTTCCTAACGTCCATGGTCCTGGGGCACAAAGTTCATACATTGCTGTATGCAGGCAGACACATCAGGTGCCTGCCTACTTTCCTTCTGCTCCCCAACCTTTAGCGGGGCGCCTCCTGCATGGAAAGCCCTGTGCTAAGTGCTGGGGTTCAAAGGGGAGAGGGGAGCAGTCCTTGCCTCACGGAGTGGGGGCGGGAGGAGAGGGGCTTCCGGGGTGGGGCTGGCGGGAGGGAGCTTTACGCACAGAGGATCAAATGTCCCGTGGAAAGTGCTAGCCACCTGGTGCGATCCTCTAGCCCAAGGAGCACCAAGGCGAAGCAGGGCCAGGTCTGGAAGTGCTGGGAAGCTTCCCGGGGCAAGTTCACGTGCATTCCATCACAGGACTTGCTTTATGGCGTCTTGGTCTATAAATACCTCCGGCCAGCACAAATGCACTTCCGCAGGAGGATAGAATTTCAGCACTAGAAGCCGCGTCACGTTCATTAACCCCGGCGCCGGTGTGATGCTAGAAGCCCCTCCAGGATACAGGCCCGGAAGCGTGGTTTTTTTGATTCCTCTCAAGACAGCGTGCTCACTACCACCCGGGGAGGGGTCAGGACTACCGGGGCACCCGCGCGGAGGCCCCGCTTTGCAGAGCCTGCTTCCAGCTTTAGGAGAGCGTGAGGGCTGTGGTATAATGTCCCCTGTATGTCTGGCCTGTCCGGCATGCCCAGGGCCCCAAGCGCAGGGATCCGGGGGCCTGAGGCTGCATCTCAAGTGTCGGAATGGAACTGCCAGCTGCCGGCGGTCGCTCTGAAAGCACGCGACGACTCAGGGCACGGCAGGTGCCTCTCAGGGCAACCAGCACAGCCTGGCACCCGTGCCCCCCACCCCGCAGCGTGCACCCCTCCCCCGCCGTGGGGCCTGCGGTAACCAGAGCTTTGACAGGCCCTCCGCTGGCCTCTCAGCTCAGCCTTGGGGGCATCCTGCTTTATTTAGACGCGCTGTTCACCTTGCTTTGGAGAGTCGTAAACTCTCACTTTATTTCTCTCTTTTTTTTAACGTTTATTTATTTTTAAGAGAGAGACGAGCACTCACAGGGGAGGGGCAGAGAGAGGGAGACACAGAATCCAAAGCAGGCTCCAGGCCCCGAGCTGTCAGCACAGAGCCCCACGCGGGGCTTGAACCCATGAACTGTGAGATGGTGACCTGAGCCGAAGTCGGACGCTCAACCGACTGAGCCACCCAGGCGCCCCTCGCGTGGTTTTATTTCTGCCACTGCCCAGGGATCTTCAGCGTCCCCCTGCCTTCCCTGCTGACCTCTTCTGTTCTGAGCACCTATGACACCTTCAGCCTGGGCCTTCCTAGCACATGCACCATCCCGTCCTGCCTGCTATTTTCCACCTGCCCTCTGGGCTACCCCCCTCCCACTAAGCCCCGAATAGAGAAGAATCTCGCCCCTCTGGGCTACCCCCCTCCCACTAAGCCCCGAATAGAGAAGAATCTCGCTCCAACCGCCTGAGAGGCTTCGAAGCGCGAAGTAGGTTTCAACAAATGTTTGGTGAGCGGAGACGTGAATGCAGTTTGAACCCTGCTCTCCCTCAACGCACCCAGATGTCACAGGTCCCCGGGGACAGGGAAATGAAAACAAATGACTGCAAAGGAGCGGGACGGGGGGCGGGGGCGGGGTGGGTTTGGAGACACTGAGTCCGCAACCACGAGTCCCCGGTAAACATTTGCTGGCTTGGTAAACAAAATGTGCACACAGTCTGTTTCTTCTCTCCCTGCGCATTGGCCATTCCGTCCAAACAAGGAGCCGGCTGCCTTCCCGACAGCATGCATCTTGGTTTTGCGCTCAAATAAGGAGAAATGTTGTCCTGAAAACCAAGGCATCTGTGAACGAAGCATCTGTGTGTGCCGTGACGGGCTAGATGGCTTCTGGAGATTTTCCTTTTGG
This sequence comes from Leopardus geoffroyi, assembly GCF_018350155.1. NCBI lineage: Eukaryota > Metazoa > Chordata > Mammalia > Carnivora > Felidae > Leopardus > Leopardus geoffroyi. The sequence goes on from NC_059330.1 coordinate 8,793,548, forward strand.
CTTGTTTTTTTCTTTTTGAGAAAGAGAGAGAAAGAGAAAATCCCAAGCAGGCTCCATGATCTCACGACCGTGAGATCATGACCTGAGCCACCCAGGTGCCCCTGGAGCTTTTTCTGATCGCATCCCCGTGTTTTATGGAAAAGGACAGAGATTCCAAGTGATTTCCCTGAGTTCCTGCAGCAAGGTGGACACAGGGCTGGAGCTACAGATGACCCCATCACCCAGCGCCAAACCCGCCCTGCCCAGCTCCCTCTCCTAAAGACCCCCTCTTTTTACAGCACCCCTCAAGTGATCTCCCGGACAACGTCCTTGCTTTCCAGGGCCTATTCAGAAAAAAATGCGGCGCGAGGCCCCGTGGGACTCAGCTTTCCCGGTGATGACAGATCCGTGGCCCTCCAACCTGTCCCTGGAGGTTCTCCAAATCACGTGCTCCTGATCGCAGCCCCCCACCCCCGCCCACCCCACGTAAGGCTTTCTCCTGCGTCCACAGTGGAAGCTCACAGAAGTGAAACTCTTCCCTGATCGGATTGTATTATCAGTCTGGTGAAGATATTTCCTCCATTGAAGGAGTTGGGGGTGGGGGGCGCCTGGGTGGCTCAGTCGGCTCAGTGTCCGACTTCGGCTCAGGTCGTGATCTCGCCGTCCGTGAGTTCGAGCCCCGTGCAGTTAGAGGTGAGAGTACGGACAGCTGGTCTACCGGGGAAAGCGATGCCAAGCATTCGTTTCATGCCACCAACACCCAATTTTTACCAGGCCCTCCTGGGGATGACTGTGATGGTTCATTTCTCTGTGTCAATCCGACTAGGCTGCAGGAGGCCCAGAGAGCTGGTAAAATGTAATTTCCCAGTGTGTCTCCGGAAGAGATCACCGTCCGAATGGGTAGGCTGAGTGCGGGAAGACCCGTCCTCGCCAGGGCAGGGGGGTTTCATTCAACGTTCCAGGAGAACAAAACAGTGAAGGAAGGGTGAATTCTCTCCCTCTGCCCGAGCTGAGACGACCACCACCTCCTGCCGTTGGAGCCATCGGTCCCCTTAGTTCTCTGGCTTTGGGACTCACACCAGGGCTTACTGGGTCGGACTCCCCATTCTCGAGCCTGCAGGCTCAGGCTGAATTATACGGTCTTTCAGCTCACAGAGGGCAGATGATGGGACCTCTCGGCCTCCATAAGCACACGAGCCAATTCCTATAATCAATGTGCTCTTGTGCGTGTCTCCATATGTCCTACTGGTTCTGTTTCTCTAGAGAACGCTGGCTAATTCTACGATAAGGCGGAGAATCCTGGGAAGGAAGAAGAGGGACCTTTTTCAACAGAGAAGAACGCTTAACTGAAAAGACAAGACCGAGCGAGAGAGCAAGGCAGGAGTGGCTTCCGATGGCCCAGTAGGGCCCCCTAGATGGTCCCTGGAGCCCTGGGGTGCTTCTGCACTGGCGCCCTCGAGGGCGTCCCACAGGCCTGGCCACTTACGGGTGTTTCGGTCCCTCTTGCCTCACCCCCAGGGCAGGTTCTGCAAAATACCTGTTAGTTGAGCTCGACACTGAAGTGCCAGGGAGGGCTGAGGGCTCGGTCACTCCTCACCCGCCCTTGTCCCTTTCAGACACTTATCAATGTGGTCTTCAAGAAAGGGGTGAAGGATTGCCCGGCGCTCGGCTCCCAAACGCCAGGCTCTGGGCACCTCTATTCCTGTTCATGAGGTCTGGATGGTTCTGCGGCTCTAGATGCCTGGGGGAGGGGAGCGGAAGGCGGACTCGTGCCTGCTCAGCCCAGGTCAGGGTCGGGCTGGGTCGGGGTTGAGTCCGGGGCTGTCCTGTGTCTGCTCCCCGGGGGTCCTCACACACCCTCCAAGATGGTCTCTCAAGAGGCCGCAGACAGCACCCCCGGTGCCAAGCGGCCCCGGGGTAGGGGTGCACAATGGGGGCCTGTTCCTGTGGACGCCAGGAATATTCTAGGAGAAAAAAAAGCAGAGGGGAAAAAAATGTCTAAATATCTGCTTTTGCTTCCTACGCCTCACCCACTCAAAACATTAACTTCATACCAAACTCCCACTGAATCAGTGTCCAGGGACTTTGGGCAGGCCCTTGGGCAGGCCAGGAAGGGCCTACAGTAGCTCCGTTGGGCGTTAGCCCCACAGCCTTGACTCCATGCTTCGTGCTTTGGGGATGTTGTTGTTGTTTTTTGGGGGGTTGGTTGGGTGGTTTTTTGGGTTTTTTTTTTGGTTTTTTTTTTTTTTTTGGTTTGCTTAGTTCATTTTTTTTTTTTTTCCTTTTTAAGTATTTGATGGAATTGTTTGTAGCAGTCATATTTCAAGAGTGCCAAGGATGGGATATTTGCGTTCTTCTATTTTTTTTTTTTTCTTTCCAGTGAAAAAGGCAGAACTTCAGACAGCTGCAGGACTTGGTAAATTCAAGTTTGGACCCTCCCTATCACACCTGCTAGAAATAACGTCAGCCACGGCACCCAACTCAACAGATTTGTTTGCAGACAGGGTTACGAGTTCAGGGGAAGGGAAGGAATAGGGCTTTTAGGCTGCAATCACCTGGTTACGAAATTCAACCTTTGGGAGGGAAGACAGGCCTGTCAGTTAACACAAGAAAGGAGTCTATATTCCACGCGCCCGTCTGGTCATCTAAGAAAAAAAAGGGTGGGGCGCCTGGGTGGCGCAGTCGGTTGGGCGTCCAACTTCAGCCAGGTCACGATCTCGCGGTCCGTGAGTTCAAGCCCCGCGTCAGGCTCTGGGCTGATGGCTCAGAGCCTGGAGCCTGTTTCCGATTCTGTGTCTCCCTCTCTCTCTGCCCCTCCCCCATTCATGCTCTGTCTCTCTCTGTCCCAAAAATAAACATTGAAAAAAAAATTTTTTTTAAATAAAAAAAAATAATAATAAAAACAAAAAAAGAAAAAAAAGGGTGATTTTACTACCTAAAAATCACATAGTTCTCGCCAAAAGGCTCGGTGACAGAAAAACATTACAGCAAAGCCCTCTGGGCTTCCTCTTATCGGCTGGTAAGAGAGATTTTAAAGTTGCGTCAATGAAAACAATTTGATTCTGGCACATAAACAGACAGACAGATCAATGCACCAAAATCGAGAGTCCCGAAAGAGACTGGAAAACACAGAATAATTTAATGTGTAAAAAAAGGGCAAATATCCAGCCACCGAGGGAAAAGTGGATCATTCAGTAATATTGTTGGAAAAACCGACTCACCGTGGCGGGGGGACGTTCACCTGAGTTCTGTTTCATATCCATATGCTAAATGTTCTTGTGATATGCGTTTAAAAATGAGAAAAGTTATGGAAGTACCAGGAAAGAACAGGAGATCGTTTTTTATGTAACCTTGGAAGAGGAGACAGCTTTTCTAATTAAGAAAAAACCCGGGGGAAGGGACACCTGGGTGGCTCGTCAATTGGGCCTCCAACTCTGGATTTCAGCTCAGGTCATGATCTCATGGTCATGGCATTGAGCCGGGCATGGGGCTCTGTGCTGGGCACAGAGCCTGCTTGAGATTCTCTCTCTCTCTCTCTCTCTCTCTCTCTCTCTCTCCCTCTGCCCCTTCCCCTGCTTGTACTTTCTCTCTCTCTCTAAAAAAACAAAAAACAAAAAACAAAAAACAAAAAAACTCAGAAGGCATAAATAAAAATATTGATGATGTTGACTGTATAAATATTTAAAGTTTCATCCCTCCCAAAAACACCAAAATGATGTCAGAATACAAATGGAAAGATGGGGAAAACATTTGAAAGACAGGTTATGGATAAAGGACCAATATATGAAAGGCTTACTATGAAAACAGGACTCATAAACCACAAGTCAAAGGCCAACAACTCGGGGCGCCTGGGTGGCTCAGTTGGTTGAGCGTCCGACTTTGGCTCAGGTCATGATCTCACAGCTCATGAGTTTGAGCCCCGCATCAGGCTCTGTGCTGACAGCTCAGAGCCTGGAGCCTGCTTCTGCTTCTGTGTCTCCCTCTCTCTCTGTCCCTAACCCACTCGCATTCTGTCTCTGTCTCTCTCAAAAAGAAATAAACAAAATAAATAAACAAAGGCCAACAACTCAATTTTTTTTTAATGAGCAAAACATAGAAACGAGATGTTCACACACACACACACACACACACACACACACAGAGGGAAATAGAAATGACATATTTTAAAAATGCAAAGAGGGGCGCCTGGGTGGCTCAGTCAGTTAAGCATCTGACTTCGGCTCAGGTCGTGATCTCCCGGTCTGTGAGTTCGAGCCCGCCGTCGGGCTCTGTGCTGACAGCCCGGAGCCTGGAGCCTGTTTAGGATTCTGTGTCTCATCTCACGCGCCCTCTGCCCCTCCCCCACTCGTGCTCTGTCTCTCTCTGTCTCTCAAAAATAAAAAAATGTAAAAAAAAAAATTTTTTTTAATACAAAGAAAAAAGAGAAAGCGAGTTAAGGTCTGTAAAAATGTTAAAAAAAATGTTTTGTTACAAATTAGGTCGACAAAGATGGAAACTCTTTTTTTTTTAACGTTTTTATTTGTTACTGAGAGACAGAGAGAGACAGAGCGTGAGCAGGGGAGGGGTAGAGAGAGAGAGAGGAAGACCCAGAGTCCCAAGCAGCCTCCAGGCTCTGAGCTGTCAGCACAGAGCCCGACGCGGGGCTCGAACTCACAGACCGCGAGATCATGACCCGAGCCGAAGTCGGTCGCTTCCCCCACAGAGCCCCGCGAAACTTTGCTAATTCATACACGCTGCTGCTTAAGATGTGCCGAAGTCAACGTTCTCATCGACGGTGGAGGGAAGCGTAGACAGCTGTGACCCGTTCCGAATGTCTGTCCAAATAAGACGCACGTTTACGCCAGCGGCACTTCCAGGATCCCGTCTTGCAGATGTCCTCGCTCACGCGAGCTGAGACACAGGGCCACTCTGCAGCTCGGTCTGCCATAGCTAGAGACTGGACTCTGTCCAGATGTCCACCCAGAGGTTTAACCGGCTAAATACCGGTGACACACAGTATGAAGTTTCACATAACAGTGTACTCCGCGGGGGCACCTGGGTGGCCCAGTGGGTTAAGCCTCCAACTCTGGATCTCGGTCTGGTCTTGATCGCAGGGTGGCGAGATCAAGCCCCACATCGGGCTCTGCGCTGACACCGCGGACCCTGCTTGAGGGACTCCGGCTTTATACCGAGAGGAGATGTGACACGATCTGACCCCGGGTTTTAAGAACCAACTGAGAAAATTTCCAAACAGATGCACGCCAAGCCGTAATGGGGGTCGCCTCCAAGAAGGGGAAGAGTAGGGGGCGGGCAGGGAGGTGTGAGAGAGAATTCATCTGTATTATATTTGGTTTCTCGGTTTTACGGTGCCCTAAATGCTTTTTCCGTTAAGAGCCCCTTTGCCCTGTGTGAAATGCAAGATCAAAGAACATCCCCCAGGAAGGGACCCCCTCATTCCCGGATGGCTCAATAATCAAGGGGTTGCCTGGGTGGGTTGCAGTCCACGGCATCAGGAGAAGGCTCCCAGGTGGAGGGTTGCAGGGGCCTGGGGTGGGACGCGGGAATCCGAGGGGGCACAAACTTCCTTCCACCATGGATGCTGCCATTCGATGCCTCGCACACAAAGATGGAAAACAACAGAAGGAAGCAGGGTGGGCTAAGAGATGAGCTCAAGGAGTTGCACCAAACCCACGTCCTACCTCTCCTGGAGCCCGCTTCGGACGTATTGAACTCGAATGCTTGAACAAATCACTGGGCCTCTCTGACCCTCTGTCTCTTCGTCTTCGAAACGATTGCATGAGAGTAAAGGATCTCTATAAAATCATCTCAAGCGAATCCGTTCACTCGATCATTCTACACTTCTAAAGCAACTGGTGGTTGGCATAGCCCATGACCCCACTCAGGAAAGGATTACCGGAAATGGAGTTCTGAAAGGCTCTGAGCAGGCCCAGCTTTGTTGCAATAAGGGCACAACCTTTCACACTGATGACTTTTTAAAATTACCTGTGAGTTCCTCAAAGGCAGGCCTTATGCCCCGCTTTCCCTCACCGACCCTATCTTTAAGGTTCAGCGTTGAGTTATTGATAAGCCAGGTCAACGAGAGAAGAAATCCAAACAGGTCTCAGCCTCTGCTTATGGATTTAGCTGTTGCTTTGCCCCAAACTCTGCTGTGGCCGTCCGTCGTTCTAGGAAAGAGGTTTGCCTTTTGGTTTTGTTTTTTCCGAGGTGACCCACCTTTACCCTCTACCTGCCCCCACCCCCAGCCTCCACTGGGGTCCCTCAGCCTACCGACCTTTGCTTCTCAGAGTGCTTGCCAGGGAACCTGCATTGGAATTATCTGAGAAACTTGTTGAAAATGCAGATCTCTGGGGGCACCTGGGCGGTGCAATCAGTTAAGGGCCCAACTCTCGATTTTCGCTCAAGTCGTGTTCTCACGGTGGTGAGATCGAGCTGGGGGTGGAGCCTGCTTAAGATTCTCTCTCTCCGTCTCCCTCTCCGTAAATAAGCAAACAAACAAATAAAATGCAGACCTCTGGGCCCCATCCAGACCTACTAAGTCATGCTCTCTCCACGTGGGTCCCGGGACTCTGCATTTTTGGCACATGCATAAGGCACCTTGTAAGAACTCTGAGGTGCGAAAAACACCGCTTCTGCCCAGCCACCCTGACCTTCGTTGAATGGCGCGAATGGGCTAAATTCCTTCCCACTAAATGATCGAAGGGTCTGTAAAGCATTACTCCAAAATTTAGCAGCTTAGCGCAACCGACACGTATTACGTCACAGCGTTTCTAGTGGTGAAGGACCCGGGGAGCAGCGTGGCTAGGTGGTTCGAGCGTAAAGTCTCTCATGAGATTTCAGAGGGGTTGGCCAAGGCCGCCGTCCCTTGAGGGGGCCAGGGGATCCGCCTTCGAGCTCTCTCACCCGGCTGTTGGCCCAAGTCTTCACGGACTTCTCCACAGGGCTGGTCACACCATGTGAGAGTTTGTTTCCCCCCACAAGCAAGGGATCTGAGGCAGAGAGTGGGCCACCCAAGACCAAAGTCATGGTCTTTTCATAACCTAATCTTCCCTTCGGCCATATCCTACTCGTTAAAGTAGGCCACTACGTCCGGTCCCCCACTCAAGAGGAGAGAAATCAAGTTCCGTGGCCTGAAGGGAAGGGCGTCGAAGGATCTGTGAATGTTTTATTTTTTTATGCTTATTTATTTATTTTGAGAGAGAGTGAGAGCAGGGAGGGGGCAGCGAGGGAGCGAGACAGAGGATCCCAAGCAGGCTCTGTGCCGTCAGCTCCGAGCCCAGCTCGGGGCTCGAACCTACGAACCACGAGATCGTGACCTGAGCCCAAGTCAAGAGTTGGACACTTAACTGACTGAGCCACCCAAGCGCCCCTGTGGACGTATTTCCAAAAACACTGTTCTACTTCAGTGTCTTCACCAATGCGGTTAGTTAAGTGAAAGGCCTCCTCATCCCCCGAGCACACACACACACACACACACACACACACAGCTTTCCAGGCTAAATCCTCCTTGCCCTTCAAGTGTCGAGTCAGGCATCCCTTCCCTCCTGGGCCTCCCTGTGTGGTCACACGGTGGCGGTGCAATTGCACAACCCCAGGTGACACAGTTCGCCCGGGAGTCGTTGTAGATTTGTGTGTTTGTTAAAACAATTTTTCAGCAGGTGGCTGAAACCATAAGAGGCCTATACTCTCGAACGTCTCTCCCGATTTTCAGGGACGTCTTTGGCTACAGGCCAGTGAAGAGCCATCTCAGGAACCCCGCAGCCCCACCCCGCGTGGCCCACTGCCAGGCCCCAGACTTACAGCAGAGCTCCTACCTCGGGCGTCCCCCACGGGGAGCCACCGGCTCAAACCCAACATGCTGGCTGAGGTCGTGGCCCTGTGGGGGCTTACCAGCAGTGATGATGTTAGCTCTGGTTCCTCAGGGCGGAATTCCATGACCGTTTGCTGGGCACACGCGTCCCCAGGTGGGTGGTTGCCCCATGCCCTCACTGGAGGAGCTGTGAGCCACCAAATCAGAGATGACCCAGGGCAGGTACTGTGAATCAGGCGGGGCTCGTGGATGCCTGGGTGGAGAGGCCACGCTGTCTGGTGAGGACAACTGAGGCCTGGGAGTTAGATGCAATTCCTGTGCTCGCGTGAGCCTAGGACATTCTCTTAGCCTGGGTCCTCCCCCTCTCGGGGTGCTTGAAGCATGAAGTAACGTGCGTGAACACGCTTGAGAATTCATGGGTTTCCTACAAACGTAAGGTGTTACCACACTGAGCCAAATCTGAGGGCAGGTTGGAGAGAAAGGAAATCTAGAGCCCCGAGACTTTGCAGAAATCAAACCAGCAAATCGAATCGGGAAGGATTGATTACGGTGGGAAGTCACCCAGCTGTTGAGAAAAGTGAGTTAGATCTCTACCTGTCAACTTCAAAGACGTCCATGAGGCAACATCTCACTCTTACGTGAGAAAAGCCAAGGAAATGTATTTTGTGGGGTGCCTGGCTGAGTCAGTCGGTAGTGCGGACAACTCATGATCTCAGGGTTGGAAGTTCAAGCCCCACATTAGGTGTAGAGATTACTTAAAAACAAAATCTTCAATTAACAAGAGAGGTATTTTGTAAGATCCCATCTTTCTAAAAACAATGATTTTTTTTTTTAAAGGAAACGTTAATTCAGCCATTTCTACCCATAAGGCCAGGGTTGTCGTGTCACACGCTACTCAGGGAGTTTCATTCTCATTAGAGTCTATGTGAAACTGCATCCCTACACCCATCATTGTGAAGTGGTGCAGTTCTCAGCCTGCGCAACTGTACAAGGATCCCTGAATAAGACGCTGTGCAGGGACTTAGACGTCATAAAAAGAAGGGCGAAGTGGCCACCAACCCTGCCTTGCTTCATTATTATCCTCTTTTGCGATCACTTGAGCACCGGGGTCTCTGGTCATCCTGTTTGAGTATTCGGGAGGGCATAATTCTCCCACCAACAGACACTTAGATGTCTCAAGAGCCTACGGGAAAAGCAGCTTCAATCTGGGGCTCCCATACGTGAGAGCCGACCCACCTCAATTTCCTCAGGAACAGCCCCTCAAAAGTGGCCAGGACATTCAAGGCTGTGGTCATGAGAAGACAAGGGGAAGGACCCCTCAGGAAAGACTTGGCAATCCATGGCAGCCATAGTCAGAAGAGGGAAAAATTGGGATCAACCTGTTTCTCCATCAGGAACGGATGAAGGACATCTGGCACTTCAAAGCGATCCCAAAGGATGGGGGCAACTTACGTACCTCAACAGGGACGGTTGTCGAGTGAAAAAAGCAAGTTGCAGAATATGCAGAGCGATCCCATTAAAAAATAACCGTGTGTATTATGATATGCATATATTTTGTATATCCACATACTAAATAAAACTGTATCCGCATCAAAGAAAGAGTCTGCAAGGAGATATGCCAACTGTAAATAGTGGTTGCTTGCTGGAGTGGAGAGAGAGAGAGAGAGAGAGAGAGAGAATGAGCAGGGGAGAGGCAGAGAGAGCAAGGAGGGAGACTCCCAAGCAGGCTCCCCATGGTCACTGCACAGAACCCGATGTGGGGCTCGAACTCACGAAACCATGAGATCATGACCTGAGCCAAAATCAAGAGTTGGACACTTAACCGACTGAGCCACACAGGTGTCCCTCAAAGCATTTTTTTAAAATAGATCTTTCTGGGGGCGCCTGGGTGGCTCAGTCAGTCAAGCGTCCAACTCTTTTTTTTTTTTTTTTAATGTTTTTATTTTTGAGACAGAGAGAGACAGAGCATGAGCAGGGGAGGGGGAGGGGCAGAGAGAGGGGGAGACACAGAATCGGAAGCGGGCTCCAGGCTCTGAGCTGTCAGCACAGAGCCCGACGCGGGGCTTGAACTCGCGGAGTGTGAGATCATGACCTGAGCTGAGGTCGGATGCTCAACCGACTGAGCCACCCAGGCGCCCCAAGCGTCCAACTCTCGATTTCGGCTCAGGTCATGATCTCACCGTTGTAAGATCGAGCCCCGCGTCAGTCGCCATACTCGGTGTGGAGCCTGCTTGGGATTCTCTCTCTTCTCTCTCTGCCCCTGTCTGACTCTGTCTCCAAAAGGAGGAGGAAGGGGAGGAGGAGGGGGAGAGGAAGAAGAAAAGAACAGAAGGCAGCTATTGACTGCAGAAAGTAAGGTGTAGCTGGTTCCGGTATCTCCAGGAACAAGGTCGAATTGGGTCTGGATTCTGACTCAATGGAGAGGCACTGAGATCCGTGCTGGAGGTCGAGGGGGCCCTCACCAGGGAACAGAAATCGGGTCGAGGCTTGTAGGCCTCCCAAAGTAGACGCTCCTCGTAGCAATTGTTATTTACTCGGTTGTGCTTCTGGGATCCTGAGTCTTCAGAGAAGTTACAGGCTGGGGCTCAGGAGGCTTCAGGGGTCCCCAAAGGCTCGGCTGGGGAGAAGCAAGACAGCAGGGACCCAGGACCTTGAAGCAGTGCTTCTGGGGGGAGACGGATGGCCAGGGTGACAGGTGGCCATGAGGAAGTTCTTGTGGAATATGCAAGCATTATTCCGGGCTGCCCTCAGAGTACCTGGGACCCTCCCGCTGTCCTCGGCTTGGAGGCCCAGACTCTCGGTGTCTGAACATGAAAGGGATGTGCCTCTCCTGAAGTTTATAAGGTCAAGGTCATCTTGGGCACTCACACCTCCGGGAGTCCGAACCACTGCAAACAAGCCTCATCTGACTTTGAAATGACAACAAACTATTAAATAGATAACGAGGTCAAAAGGAAGGGAAGAAAGAGGGAGGAAGAGGTGGAGAGGGGGAGGCGCTCCACGGGTGCAACCGATGGAGGAAGGAGATAGAGGAAGGCCAATGTCGAGCAGGGGGAACCATGAGAGACCACACACGGCTTTCTCCCCGGTTCCAAATGCACCCTTTGCCCCAAGTCTACAGAGGGGCCTACACACGCCTGGAAACGCTGGTGGGAAGCAGGGCCGTCTGTCAGGGACAAGACGCAGAAAGGCAGAATTCATCTTTTTGCTCTGGAGACCTGGGGAAGTTGCATTCGGGCTCAGCGGGCCGGGGGCCAATGCCGGAGGCCTGCCCGAGGTCTGGTGGGGACCGCAAGGGGGCCCCGAGGTCTCCTTTGAAGCTGCCCAGCCCAGGCCTCCAGGACAGAAAGGCGGGCAGGCAGGGAGTGTCGTAGAACGAGCGGTGTGCAAATGTGGACACTGCCCCGTGCTGCTGTAAGGGGTCGTGAGGGAGAGGCCCTAACCCAAAGCACGCCCGAGCTAGAGGACGGCTCCATGGTGCGACAAAAACAAACACAAAAGTCGGGGCCAAGCGTAAACTAAAGGCAGATCTGCAAAGTTCGAGAAACTCACCAGGCCACTAAAAAAATTTCAGCTTGGCCCCAAATTTGCCATGACCTCACTTTTTTTTTTTTTTTTTTTTTTTTATGAGCAGCTGTCCCGATATTAATCCTGCTTCTTGCCGTAATCCCTTTTCCATGACACCGGAGAGAACACGTCGGGAGCCTCAGTGTGAACCATGCTATCGGGACTAGAAAGAACTTTATCTTTTTACATAATTTTTTTTTAATTTTTTAAAATGGTTTATTTATTTTTGAGACAGAGAGAGACAGAGTATGAACGGGGGAGGGTGACAGAGAGAGGGAGACACAGAATCCGAAGCAGGCTCCAGGCTCCGAGCTGTCAGCACAGAGCCCGACGTGGGGCTCGAACTCACGGACCGTGAGATCATGACCCGAGCCGAAGTCGGACGCTTAGCCGACTGAGCCACCCAGGCGCCCCTCTTTTTACATAATTTTTAAAGTTTATTTATTTATTTTGCAAGAGAAAGAGAGCATGCTCACGAGCCGGGAGGGGCAGAGAGAGAGGGAGAGAGAGAATCCCAAGCAGGTTCTAGGAAGGAAGTGAGTTGATGTGAGACAAGCTGGCTCCCCCCAGCCGGAAGCTCTTCCTAGAGGGGCCTGGGTGGGGGGGGGCGGGAGGAGGGGAATAGCAATTTTTATTTCCCCTGGGATACAGAGCCCGGAAGGAGAGATAGGGGTCTTGACCCCAAGTCCTCCAGTATCTTTTTCGTGCCACTGTTTATTCTGCCCTGTGCCGTATGCAAATCGGGTCATGGTCAGGATCAAGGCACAGAGCACGGGGTAGCATGGGTTCCACCTAAAATTGAGGTGTTCCTGCATGCCGCCTATCAGCAAAGCCCCAGAGAAAACTCACATACGCGCTCCGTCCAGGAACAGGCCTGGCCCAGCCATTACCCGACAGGTTTGGGACACTGTCGTGTGACCTCGGTAGCTGGCTGAGGCTCGGGGTCCCCGGTAAGAGGTTGGGATGGGGGAGGAGTGGCGAAGGAGGCAGAGAAAGGGTTTCCTGATTACTGGACGAACATAAACCCAGGCCTGAGCTTCAGTCGGGCTCTGACCGCATCGGATCACAGCAGATCCCCCGTCCCCGTGCACTCCCCGCCTCCGATCTCTCGTTCGGTCCTCTCTTATCTGGCCCCGATAAAGCGCGGCCTCTGAAAATGCGCGGTCACTCGAGAAGGGTGGGGATACCAAAGAGCTTCTAGGAACGAATGACTCAGCCAAGGCTGAAGAGAGCCACATGGTCCAGATGCAAACATTTGCACACACACACACACACACACACACACACCTCACCAAAAGCACTTTGGGGATCTTTTCACCGCCTCTGTCGCCGGTGGGGCGAAGTCACAGGCCCGGGATGCCCGCTTGCGGTGTTCTCTCGCACCGTCAGTCCCTGATGGGGATTCCTGTGCCGGATTCCCTGCTCCGGGGAGCTTGTCGGCTTCCTCCGAGGACCCTTAGCAAAGCCCACGGGTCAAAAGCCCTACCTCAGGGTACCTGTTTTGTTCTCCCTGTCCTAACAGATGGCTAAGGGGACCACCGTGAAAGTCGTTGTCTCCTGCATAAGGACCTCGGGTCGAGAAAAGAAAACGGTTCGTGCTGTTAGTCCCATGCACTGCTACTAAGGTCCCTAATTCTTGAGGTCCATAATTCCAGGCCTCCTATCCCAGGCAGACAGCTCCCAAACTACCCCCAAACATCTGGCTTGCATGCACCTGCATAGCGGGTTTCTGCAGTCATCTCCTTCAGGGCATCTCATCTGGCAAGTGGCCTGATCTTCAAGACGTGCTCTGGGGCCCCGGCTGAGACACTGCAGAACGTGGGACCTTTTGAGGCCCGTACGGACCCGCCAGAGTGAAAACGACCAGCAGCCCAGGTTAAACCGTTGAAACAGCAACGTTAGAACTTGCGAATGGCATCGCCGTGTGCAGGAGCCCAAGGTTTTTGTTCAAAAACAGCTCCCCGGTATGTGTCAGAACGAGGCCTTGGTGACAGAGCAACCCGGAAGGGCCAACAAAATACACAGTCGGGTGTTTCCTAAACCTACTGCAGCAGGGAGACCGAGAGAAGCCGCTCCCCTGCCAAACGGAACGTTCCAGATGCTGAGGAGATAAACTGCAAGAGGCTGTGGTCTGGGAAACATCAGAGAGAGCTAGTTCCCTCCCGGCGACGGAAGTTCAACACGCTTGGAGGAACTCGAGATGGCCCAGACCCCTCCAGCTTGAACAGGCTGATGAGGTTACACTAGGAAGAATCCCCATTTCCTTCCATGGCCCCCGCCCCCAACACCAGAAGGGCTTCACGCCTGCTCTCTCTCTCTCAAGTTTTTACGCACAAAGCTTTCCCACCAAGCAATCGCCGACCCCTGCCAGACCCAGGACCCTGCGTGCTGGTATGTTGTGAAACCCAGAAGCTCTCCTCCCCCTTTTCGTGCATACTCTGGGGCTTTCTCGGGTTTTAGCAAAAGAGCCTTTTAACGGTGCGACTCATGGGCCTCCACCTCCATCGCGCGCAGGGAGGTCTGGACCAAAGAGCAAATCTAAACAACAGACTCCACAGATCATTCAGGATCCCCTTCCCCCTCCCCCAGTGACCAAGGCTTCACTGCTGGGTCCAGCTGGTCTCGTCCGAACACGGCTTCTTCCCTGAAGCCTCCTCAGTCCCAAACGTGGTCCTAGCCGGTCAAACCCCCACGGCGGCTGGGCCCGTGAACCCCGGCTTGGGCCCGAACACAGATCGCCCGCTTCAAAACAGAATTAGACCTGTTCTTTCTTACAATTGCCTCGGGCTGGGGGGTTGGGGCAGCGTGTCTGGGCTGTAGTCACAGACACAAGCAATTTTCATGATGACCTAAGGTGTCACTGTCCTTCCGCTCGTGCTTGTGTTGTTACAACGGGCTGAGAATTACCTTAATCTAAACGATGTTATCTGGCTAAAAAAGAAAGAAAACCATTTTAATTTAGAGAGCATACAGACACATTTGTAGAAAGTATTAAAGACCTAGAAACCTTTGTCTCAAACCGTAACTGCTCTGCCCTCAAAGGGATTGGAAGAAGTAATCCCAAATCTCCATCAACTCTCACGTTCCATGTTAGACATTTGGGGGGACTAGCTTCGTTCACGAGAACCCAAGAGACATCCCTGGTGCTCCCAGGATAGGTAAATATGCTCCCAAAGACACTCCAGATATGTTCTGGCTATCAATTCCTGTCAAAGGATAGAGGAAATAGTAAGTCTCGTTGGAGAAATGTATCACCTGCCTCCACGTCTATAAATGATCCGCGGATACAAAATGCAGTCATTCAGCTGGAAACCATAGCTGGAAACCACCTATATTTGTGCAAGAGTTGGTTCTGGCCAAGGTCGGATACCCCAGGAATCGGTCCGGAGCTCCTCATTTGTGCAGCTCTCCCAACACTACTCACAGCAGCCAGAGGTCAGTGCCGACGTTTCTGCACGATTCGTGTATGCAGAGAGTGGCCACGTGGATGGCAAATCCAGCTTCTTCGAATGGCCCTCATAGCGACTTGCACATCACATCCTCTACGCCTCTGCTGAGGGAAGCGAGGTGGGTGTTCATTGCTTCACAGATATGACTATAGAGGTCAAAGAAGAGACGAGCCATCAGTGGAGCCATGCTCAAGAGACAAACCCCAAAGGTAAGATCAGCTAGGTCTCCCTCTCTTGACAAGATCCCCCCTTGAATCTAAAGACAAGGCCTGACTGCTTCGAGACTCAGGTTGACATCAGTTGCCCTGGGGCCTCTTGGGAACTGCTCAAAGCACGGGGGGGGGGGGGGGGCACCAATTTTAAGTGTGGTCTGACAAATGACAGCTGAAGGTGCGGCCAGGAATTTCTCCCCTGCCAGCTCGACTCCACAAGGCAAGCCTTGGAGAAATACGGGAGAGAAAACTCCTCCATGGTTCAACAAGGGATACGCACGTCCCCACGGCCACTTTGTAAACCCTCCGAGGAAAACAATCCCAATGCCAAGTTCGGGGGCCAGGTGCAGCAAGGTGGAATCACTCAGAACCCCGCCATGCTAGTTTTGAAGCTTAACATTCTCTTGGCCTCGAGTCTGTCCTTTTATACTTTGCTGGGAGAGGCTGGGGTTGGGATTCTGCAGCCCGCACGCCTGCTCTCTTCTCTGATAGGCTCTACCCATCGGGGGGACTGGGGAGAGGGGGCACGAAGCTGGAAAAGGAGGGAGAAGCTCTCTCCGGGCCTTCTTCCTGTTTACCTCTATTGGCTTCCCGTCCCTGTTTCCACTCACAGGGCTCCTTGTTCACTCAGGCGGGGTCGATCCCTTCCAGAAGCATTGGACTCTGGCGTCTTGGTTTTCTCAGCAACCACGGAGCCCGCCTCAGCCAGAGATCTTCTCCTCCTCCGATTCAGAGGTACCGGCCCCGCAGGAACTTTTCTCCGAGCTCAGAGACCCCGAGAACCTGCTGAGGAGCACCCCTGTCCCCCGCATCTCAGAAATCTGAGATCCAGCCCGCACACCCCTTCTCCAAGTGCCTAACTTTAACAAGTCCGATATCTTCCCTTGTGCAGCCTTGTGAAAACTGCTTCCTACAGGTGCTACTGCCCCTAATACCTGTGTGGCCTCCCCCTGCCTTTTTCAGCCACCTGGTTAGTAATTCTTCACATTACATTATCTCTGGCATCGCAACCGGGGTGATTTCTGTCTCCTGCCTAGACCAGGACTGATTCACCCTCAGTTAGGTTCTAAGCATCTACGGCAGGAACTACAACATGGCACTTCCCATCCCTACCAGATGGTGACGCTGGAGAGGGTTCCCCCACCCCCCACCCACGGCCCACATTCTGATCTGGTTTGTCTCCGGCCAACCTCTGCACAAGCAGGGGCAAGTTCACATTCAGAGGACGTAGCAAAGTTGGTGACAAATGGAGCTTCGCTGCTGTACTGTCTTGGGAAGGGAGGGCGGTGGGTGGCTGCAGGGATTCCCTGCTAAATATTCGAGTGTGTCTCCTTGTTGGCTAGAAGTGAGCTGTATGGAAGGATCCTCATCGTAGGTTTTCGAGAGAAGATGATCTTGTTATAGTTTGCAGTGGGGTTTTCTCTGGACTCCGTATGAAAGCGCATCGGTTCGGGCATGACGGCGGGCCCCAGGCTCGTCACCGAATACGTGCTCCATACCGATAACATGGTCTCTGACCTCCTGTCCTTGGACATCGTGTCTCCGGAGGACTTAGATGACTTTCTCCTTTTCAGCTGCGCGATGCCGGAAGGTTGGCTCTGCCTTGAGGCCCGCTGGCTTCCTTCAAGTGCTTGCATAGAACCCAGGTCCCTGGCTTTGCTTTTCTCAATGAGTTTTTTCACCATCGGGGACGTGTAGGTGACATAGGCTGGCCACGGGCTGTGCTTTTCAAGCAGACTCAGGGGAAGCCCGATGTTCTCTGTGAGTTCTACCAGCAAAGAGAAACACGGGTGATTTAGAGGCACTCGGGTACCACCGTCCAGTTCTTCAAAGAATCGGAGGGTCTTGGAACCACGTTTTGAACGTTTCCCCCATCATGCCTAACGGCCCTTACACCCCTTGTATTCAGCGGGGATAAGAGCGAATCCAAAGATGGGAGACAGAGTGACATTCCAGAGCGTCTACCAGCTGAAGAACAGCGTGGTGGTAAAAGGCGGGGACCTCGGGAGGCTGGCAGGCTCAGCCTCAGACCTTCGTAGAACGTCAAATTGTGCGCACTCTGACCGTCTAATGTTTTTTTCACCGATAAAATTGGTTACCGGAAGGCAATTGTAAGGATTAGCCAAAACGATACGTTTGAAGGGCTTGGAACAGGTTCACGCGACAGGTCAGCCCTGAGACACGCGGGCTGTGCAATTAGACCGGTTGAGTCCAAACTCCTTCTCTACCTGCGAGATCACCGTGAACCTCGAGCAAGCCCGGTAGCCCTTCTAAACCGTAGCTGCCTCCTGGGTCAAATCGTGGGCCGAGCAAGATTTGATCTCATAGAGCCTTCTTGCGGGTTACAAGAAATAGGTTATGCAAAGCTTTTACTGAAGCGGATTAGCTTGCACAACTAGCAAATGGGGGGCACTGAACTCAAATCTAAGGGGATCAAAAATCCTCAAGCTTTTCACTATAGCGCTGGCCAGAGGTTTTGAGCATTTGGGGCTGGGAGGCTTTACTAGAAAGTCTGTTCATTAGTGTACCAAACAGCCCGTTCCTTTAGAGGTTGGGGAAGGCAAGGAAGTTAAAAGGTTGGTCTCGCCGTGTCCAACCTAAATTCGGTGAAAAAAAAAAACAAAAACAAAAACAAACACTAGCCGTGGGGATAACCAGAGAAAATGCAGATTTGACAGTTATTCCCGGGCTGCCTGGCGGACGTTTCCTGAGCTGGAGCTCGTTTAGGAGCAGCTCTGTCAATAAAGAACGGATTGTGGAAGGTTCCATTTCCCTGCAAGAACTGTGTATTATCTGGCCCAAGGAAGGCAAGATGTGCGACATCACCTTTCACCAAAAACAAAACAAAACAAAACAAAACAAAACACGCACACCCAAGCTTCCAAGTATAGACTCGAGGGCTCATTTCTGTGCCCTCAAAGCAAATGCAAAATGCAAAGGTCTCGGGCCACCTGGCTGGCTCAGTCAATAGAGCCTGCTACCCTTGGGCTCGAGGTCGTGAGTTTGCGCTCCGTGTGGGGGTACGGAGATTGCTTCAAAATAAAATATTTTTATTAAAGAATGCAACGAGCTTGCAGGCCGAGGCGTTTGCTTGTATCTGGCAGAGGCGAAGGTCATGATGAACCACAGTCCTCCGCGGCTATACTCTCTCTACGCGTATAACAGGAGCCGCCACCCGGAGCCCCACCCCTTTGCCTTCCCTCCCCAGGTCTGGAAGCTTCGACCAGCCCTGCAGCAGGAGCTCCCGTTGCTAAGCCCCAAGCCCTACCTTTGTCTCTCTTCGCCTTTCTTGCTTCAATCACCTCCATCATTAAAGAGTTCTTCTTCACATTCAAGGCCCAGATACCTTCGGGAAAACACACTTGTTAGCCAGGGTTACCACAGGGCGATCTTCAAGAAGAGGACAGGTCTCCCGTGGAGCGGGGGAGAGGGCAGGGGAGCTCAGCTCGGGAAGTCCCAGTAGATGTCACCTTTGTTACCAGAGTCCCATTGTGCTGTTACTGGGCCGAATTTCCATCTCCTGGCTACGCTTCTCAGCCAGCACGGAGGAGAGGGAGGGGCAGACATGGGCTACAGCCCAGAGTCAAGATGCAGGTGCCCCCAAGTACAGGCTGAAATAGAGAAGTCTCAATGCTCTATGGGGCCACGCGTGTGGGTAGTTTGATGGGACCTGTGGTCTAGTGGTTCTCGAACTGGAGGACGGCTGCCTCTGTATGAAGGGCTTGTTGGGACACAAGTGTTGAGGGGCACCTGGGTGGCTCAGTCGGTGGAGCGTCCGACTTCGGCTCAGGCCACGATCTCAGGATTCGTGAGTTCGAGCCCCGAGTCGGGCCCGGAGCCTGCTTCGGATTCCGTGTCTCCCCCTCTCTCTGCCCCTCCTCCGCTCACACTCTGTCGCTCTCTCCAAAGTAAACGTTAACATTTTTTTTTAAAAAGAAAAGAAAAGAACGCAGTGTTGAGCGCTCCCCGCCGGAGCTCCAGATTCGACAACCAGCATCCTAAACCAGAGGCGGGGCGGGAGATGCTGACGGTTTGTAAGGTTTTATCGTTAACTACCTAGTGACAGGAAACAGGTCCGGGAGAGTTTAGTAGTTCCCTTCTAGTTAGTGCTAAGACTGGAAACAGGCGCATCGGAGAATTTTTGTCCAAGGATTCGTTATTTGGTACACTCAGGGCTGTGCATCTCTGGGGTCCTTGAACATCTGAACTTGAACGTCTGAAATGCCATGGAGCATTTCTGCTGTGGGAAAAGTCTCAGAGGCTTTTGAACAAGTTTTCAGGTGATGCTCGTGCCAGCGGTCAGGCGACCACACTATGGGAACCATCAGCCTAGAGCAGGGCTTCTCAAACCTCAGTGAAGGCTAACACTGCCAGGAGAGCTTGTTAAAACACAGCGTCGGGGGTGGGGGTGGGGGGGCCCCCTATGATTCTGGTTCACTAGGTCTGCTTTGGGGACCTGAGAATTTGCATTTGCCAAGAAGATCCCAGGGGACAGTGCTGGTCTGAGGACCACACACTGAGTAAAGCTGCTTTAGACGGACTAATGGTTCTATATCTTTCTTTCAGCTGCAACATCTGTAGGGGCTGCCCTGCTGTGTGTGAAACACTCCCCTGAGAGAAGCAAATCTCCAGGTTTTCCGCCCCCTTTATTCTCCTAGCCAAGGAACCACTGTGGTATGCAAGTAAATGCGTTATTGATGGGGGCAACCTTAAATCCCACTATAGTTCTAAAGTAAGTTATTCCCAATGTCAGCATTTTATTATTACACACCTAACAAAGGATCGCATTCTAGACATTTATTCATACTCTAAAAAAAAAAAAAAAAAAGCTACTTTCTGTCAAATCGGCTCCGATCCAGGCTTTACAGAGGCCCCACTGTTCTGTCTTAGTGGCGATCTTTCATGACAACACATTCTTTAAGTCTGTCTTACTTATTTTGAGAGAGAGGGAGAGGGCAGAGGAGGGGCAGAGAGAGAGGGAGGGAGAGAATCCCAAGCAGGTGCCCTGCGGTCAGGGCAGAGTCCGACTCAGGGCTCAGTCTCACAAACTGAGATCATTGACCAAAATCAAGAGTCGGATGCTCAACCCACTGAGCCACCCAGGTGCCCCCATTAATGTGTTTTAATTTTTTTTTTCAACGTTATTTTATTTTTGGGACAGAGAGAGACAGAGCATGAACGGGGGAGGGTCAGAGAGAGAGAGGGAGACACAGAATCGGAAACAGGCTCCAGGCTCTGAGCCATCATGAGCCATCAGCCCAGAGCCTGACGCGGGGCTCGAACTCACGGACCGTGAGATCGTGACCTGGCTGAAGCCGGACGCTTAACCGACTGCACCACCCAGGCGCCCCTGTTTTAAAAGCCACGTCCTTTCAATAGCCACTACTGATGTTTAAAAATACTCTTACTACAAGAGCAATGTTTTCTCGATACGATTGTTGAAAATCTGCCCAATAGCCAATACCACATTTCACAGTACAGGGCATTCTTGTGTTGTCCCATTTGTCGCTTTTGTTTAACACTGTTCTAGAAGTCGTAGCTGTTGGGGTGCCCGAGTGGCTCAGTCGGTGAAGCGTCCGACTTTGGCTCAGGTCATGATCTCGCGGTTCGGGAGTTCGAGCCCCGCGTCGGGCTCTGTGAGGACAGCCTGGAGCCTGCTTCGGATTTTGCGTCTCCCTCTCTCTCTCTGCCTCTCCCCGACTTGTGTTCTGTCTCTCTCTGTCTCTCAAAAACAAATTTTTAAAAATGTAATAAATAAATAAATAAATACATAAATAAATAAAAGTGGTAGCTGTTAGCCTAACGCCCGAAAAAGAAATTAGAAGCATGCCTACCTGTAAGAAAACACAGTTATCATCGTTTGTAGATGACACAACTTTTTAAAAACCCAGAGAATAAAGTATTGTTTATTACAGAAATTAAAAATCGCTTCCCTTCATATACAAAGCTCAAAATATGAAACTATATTCTCCATAGCAACAAGAAAAGTGAAAACTACCTAAGAATCAGTGACATTTAATTGTATATGCATCTGTACACATTTATTTATTTATTTATTTATTGAGGGGGTGGGGGGAGGGGAAGAGAGAGAGAGAGACAGAGAATCCCAAGCAGGGCCCCTGCTGTCCGTGCAGAGCCTGACACAGCGCTCGATCTCACAACCATGAGATCATGACCTGAGCCAAAAATCAAGAGTCGGACTCAAACGACTGAGCCACCCAGGCATCCCCATGACGACACATTGTTAGGAGAAGTCACAATATCGTTTTTTCTGAGGTCACAGAAGGAACAACTCGTTCACATAGACCGCTAACCTACGGCTTTGTGTAATAATAAACGACAAAAAAAAAGAACGTTGGAGCAACTCATCTCTCCTTCTAAGACCCACCATGGATCTCAGAACTGTGGGTCACCCATCCCAAGTTCCCAGTAATGTAGAGGGTGTCGCCCCAGCGATCACCCGGCCCATGCCTGTTCCCCTCCAAGGAAAGAGATTTCTTGACTTATCCCCTTGTCTACAGAACTGTTAGTGTTGATGCAAGAACCAGGACGCTACAAGCCCAAGGCAGGGAGTGTTTGAGATGGCCTCAGAACTCATGGTGAGGACTTGTTTGTCTGAAAATAAAAGAGACACGTACACATAGTTGACATTAAGTCTAAAGACAAGCTGTGGGCTTTTACAATCTCCTTCGACTCTGGCACAAAGGTTCCATTTTGTCTCCCTATAAACGAAATGCAAACCAGCAGGCTGCAGACAGAAACAGCATTGATGGGAGGGGCAGGAGGCATAACATTGAAGTGCTTTTCTTATTTCTTCTCTAGGCACAAAGGCCTGTGTTCAGTCCACTGGGTTTCCAAGCCCATCTCCTCCCACCCGAACCCAATCTCTTGTCCTACCATTTCCAGAATCTTGCCTGATATGCTGGCCTCGGCCAGCCTTGCCTGAAGGGCCTCCAGACACTTGCCTGGAATCAGACACAAATCTGTGACCTTGGTCACGTTCCTTGACATGGTCTTAGGACCTCCATTATCTCAACTTAGGAGATGAATGTGAATTCCTGTCCTATTTCTCTTACGGAGGTATGGATGTTATAATAAGCCGTCTGCAGCTTAAAGGGTTTCCAAGTCATCAGTCCTCCACCTTTGCTGCACATTGGAATTACCGGGGATCTTTTACAAATTCATATGCCAGGAAGCACCTGGGTGGCTCAGTCGGTTGGGCGACTGACTTCAGCTCAGGTCACGATCTCGCCGTTTCCGAGTTCGAGCCCCGCGTCAGGCTCTCTCTGCTGACAGCTCAGAGCCTGGAGCCGGTTTCAGATTCTGTGCCTCCCTCTCTCTCTCTCTCTCTGCCCCTTCCCCACTCAGGCTCTGTCTTTCTCTCTCAAAGAGAAATAAACATTAAAAAAAAAAAAAAAGTCCTATGCCTGGCAGCATTGGGATTTAGTCGGAATGAGACGCAATACAACCATCAGAATTCGAAAGCTTGGTTCTAAGGTATTGCAAGGTTTGGGAACCACCATTCTTAGAGACCAAGTCAAAAAAACACTGAAGATTTAGAGGGTATTAGCCACTTAGGAAACTTAGCCTTATTAGGAAACAGATCAGGGGCATCATTCAGCCCTTTCGTTGTTTTAAGACATATTTTCATTGATGCACTCTTGAATAGATATGGATCCATATATATATAGTACCGAATGTCAGTGGCCTTTAAACATTTAAAAGGACCCTAGATTTCCATTACCACCTGCCAATACGAGAATTTACTTCGATCAAAGGACAGCCAGAGCCTTAAAGTACTGAGCTAAGAAAACCGTGGCTGCGGGTGGTAATCTCACGCAAAGCTAATCTCACCCTCTGTCTGCGGCCACAAGCCGCATCCTTATCTCAGGAAACCATCTTCCAAAGGGATTTTGTGGATTCCAGGCAGGACTGAGAGATAATCGCATTGATACCAGTCAACTCCGCTCAGACTTTCTAGCCCGCTAATGCTGTGGAGGCGAAGCCATTCGCACACTCACGATGATCAAAACGTTATCGTAATCCAGTGTTTCCTAAACTGTGTCCCACAGAAAGCAAGAATCTCTCAAGATGTTAACCGATGTTACTTACTTAAAAGAGGGGGGAAACGGGGCGCCTGGGTGGCTCAGTCGGTTGAGCGTCCGACTTCAGCTCCGGTCCTGATCTCACGGTCTGTGAGTTCAAGCCCCGCATCAGGCTCTGTGCTGACAGCTCGGAGCCTGGAGCCTGCTTCGGATTCTGCGTCTCCCTCTCTCTCTGCCCCTCCCCTGCTCTCGCTCTGTCTTTCTCTTTCTCAAAAATAAAGATTAAAAAATTTTTTTTTCTTTTAAAAAGGGGACAGGGGAGGTCCGTGCCAAGGGTCACCCTGTAAACCCACATAGATTATTTAATCCAGGGGACACCATTCACACAGTCTATGTTGTTATGCAATATAAATACAGCAAGCCTTCCTTCGGCCAGGGAAGTTTGGAAAATGAGCTAACAAATGCCTTCAGTACAGCAATTCTCTGAGCCTCTAAAAATGTTGCCTCGCTCTGTCACCCTCCAAAAGGGGGAATTGTTAGGCAGTACCCCCTAACCTCATTTGCCCAGGGAAGGATCCATCCATCCATTGGGTAGAGCATGTCCTAGAACTAGTTACCAGGAGAACATCGGTGTGGATTCCAAAGCAACGTCCTTCCCCAGCCTTCTTTTGGAACCCAGAGCACCATAGACAGTGATAACATAAGAGAATGGAAGGGTGAACTTGCTCAAGGGATAGCCGGGTCTTCAATGACTCACTTCCTCTGAAATCGGCCTCAGAGGCTTGGTCCCCCAAAAGTGCCCATACGGAGCGGAACGAGCCAACGTGAGAGCCTTGCGCTCCGTTGGGAACTAGCCCTATTTTCCTTTGTTCAGCCCCTTTCCTCTCTCCCCTGCTCCAGTCTGCAGGCGTCTTGTCTTCCCACACCCCAGAGTCTGGTCTGGCCCCAGAAGGAGAACAATTTCCCAAACGGGAAGCGGATGCAGAGTTTTGTTTCACCTCTGCGCGTTATCCCCCTCAGCCTTGCCTATCCACCCCTGCCCTCTGTTTCCTTTTCTGCCTTCTGGCTACTCTTCATTTCTTTGGGCTGAAGAGGAAGCTGCCACTTAGGCTGTTAGCATCTTGGAAGGTTTACCTCTAAGATCAGCAGAAATGTTCCCGGTGCAGTGCGTCCCAAGTGGCCCTCCCGGGAGACACATAGAACACCACCCCCCCTACCTTACAGGCCAAGTGCATACTCTGACCCCCTGTATTCCAGGAAAATACAGTGCACACCCAACGAGCTTCCCAGGAGCCCTGCCTCATCATGACTCCCTCCACCTCTCTACCCTGCCTCCCTGTGGACGCTACGGAAACTCTTGCCATAGCCTCACCTCTCCTTGATGGGTTCCAGGGGGGCACCTACAACATACGGGTTTGATGTGTCTTTAGAAACACCGAGGCCAGGAGTGTGGGGATCCCAGAACTGTTAAGCCAGAGGAGAGCGAAGGTGGGGAGAAGCAAGCTGGTCTCCCCATCTCCTTATGCAATGGTATGCTGGCCACCTTCCCCCCCCCCATCCCTGCCCCTCCCCAAACACACACACTCCGCTCTAAAGAGAGGGGAAACGAGCCTATTACTATACCCTATTAAGTTGCACACAGTGGGTGGCATAGTTGTTAGCTATGTCCGACTTCGGCTCAGGTCGTGATCTCGCGGTTCATGAGTTCGAGCCCTGCGTCGGGCTCTGTGCTGAGAGCCCCCGAGCCTGGCGCCTGCTTCGGATTCTCTCTCTCTCTGCCCCTCCCCTGCTCACGCTCTCTCTCTTTCTCTCTCTCTCTCTCTATCCTTCAAAAATAAATAAACATCTTCTAAAAATTAAAAAAAAGAAAAGAAAAGAAATGCCCATCTTCTAACACAGACCTGGCATTCCTGATCCATCGTTCATGGTGGGTGGGAGGGGGGTACACTGCTTCTCGAAAACGCTTCTGTACGCTACCTATTTCCTCTTACAGTCACGTGTGTGCCTTGAGAGACTCAGAGTGGCAACAAAGTTCAAGTACCTACGGCCATAGACTACCCATTCATTCACTCACGCATGCCTTCAACATTGAGTTCCAAACACGAGACTTGTAATGCCTGTGAGTTAGTTCTGTGCTCACCCCAAACATCTGGCGGATTCTCCACATTCGCCTCTTGCTTTGGGATCTACCCTTCTCAATGTCAAAGGCTCACAAGGCAGATTTGTTTTCTGCCAAGGCCAATAACAAATCAAACAAGAATAATCCACATTGTCTTGATCGTCAAGAAAAATAAAGCGGAGAAGTTCCCTGTACATAGGCCAACGCGAGGCACGGCAGCCGCTCTGCAGATGATTACCGAGCAGCTCCGTGTACCGAGTATTGTGCTGGGTACTGGAGACACAAAACAGAACGAGGCACAGCCTTGGTTCAGGGAACTCACGGCCCCTTGAAGTAGACAGAGCACAAGCTTCCTAACTCAGCCGGGTGGGGAGGGAGGTCAAGAAACAAGATTCAAGAAGAGAAGAGGTTTGTGGTGAGTCTTGAAAGACAAGGGAAATCATGGGCATGATTCAAATGCCAGCCTCTAGTGTTTTCAAATGTTGACTGATGTGATCAGGGCCCACATTCTTCTTCCAGTAGTCAAATCTTGTTTTGTTTTGTTTTGTTTTGTTTTTACATTTATTTGTTTTTGAGAGACAGAGAGAGACAGTGTGAGCCGGGAAGGGGCCGTTAGAGAGGGAGACACAGAATGAGCTCTGAGCCATCAGCACAGAGCCCGACGCGGGGCTCGAACCCACAGACCGTGAGATCACGTCCTCAGCCGGAGTCGGGCACTTAACCGACCGAGCCACCCAGGCGCCCCCAGTATGCAAATCTTAAAGCCTGTTTCCAGTTCTGCATACGAACTACAGTGTTGAGCTGGCTAAACGACCGCTTTACAAATTCACTACTGGAAGAAGCGTTGGGCGTTGGGCCTGGTGACGTCATTCCGGTAGAACCACGGATTTGCATTTCATATTTACCCAAGGAATAGCCAACCATAAATATTAAAATTCCCTTTTAAGATGATGTCACATGAAGACCCATTAGGCACAAAGCACGTGGGATCCTATTATCTGGAGATCAAGTTCCAAATTTCAAAACGAAACTTCCAGAACAAACCAAACAGGCAACACCAGAGGAGAGAGCTTTTCAACCTTTCCCTTCCGTGGACGTTTGGGGGACACTTGTAAATGGATAGGCTAGACAGGTAGGAAAGATGTGGAAAAACAGGCAGCGAGAAACAGTCTTATAACTTCACATTCAGGAAACCAGATAAGGAAGGCTCTCAGCATTTTGTGCTCGGAGACCCTCTCTCTGCCAGACAGCCGGCTCGTGAGCAGCGGGACTATGACAATGTGTGGCCCCACAACGTTCAATCAATCAGAAGAAGGAAGTCCTGCTTCCCCAGAACAATGGGGTCATTGTGAACCCAGCAAACTCATAGTGGAAACAGGCAGGGATTTCCCAGGACTGGCCTCAATCAATGGGCCAGGCCACCCCCTTTTAAAATGCTCAACGCACTAGGAATCCAGGCCGGCGTTTGTCTTGAAGAAGGGGACTTGTATTTGAGGCTTGGCCTCAAAGCAAAGCACGAAGGTAGCTGCCTTCCGTAGGATTCAGTTATTCCGTCAGCCTATCGCCCGTGTGTCGTCAAGAGGACACCGTTATCCCCGTTCCCACCAGAAGGTAAACAAATCCATCCATCACGCATTGCACCCAACTCTTGGGTCACAGAGAACTCCCGACCACGATGAAAGCAAAGCTCTCAAACGTCTGGGGGGAGCTGTGGCCGGTGGGGTGAAGGAGGTTAATTCCGCCGCCGTGCCAAAACAGCTCTATCCGATTAGCGGCGTCCCAAATTCCTTCCCGCACCGTGGCCAGCCCCCTCCTGCACTAGCAGATTGTGGGGAGGAACCAGAAAAAAAATCATCAGCTTTCCTAGAAAAGCAATTCTAGGCATGAGTCATGTCGATGACGGCCAGTGGCATTTTGCTGTATTTATTCCCACGTGGTCTCGTAACAGAAATTGCGTATCCGCATTATAGAAAGTTTGGAAAGGGTTATTTTTTGAATCTCGTAATCCCATTACCATCACACAACATTTATCTTTGTGCTCTCCTTCCTGGCTTATGTGATTGTGGCCGCAAAATGTACGTATCCTTCTGAACCCATCGTTTTTGCCCAAACATCTGATTGTATTTTCTCATGTTCTTAGAGATTCCTCATAGTTATGTTAGAGGCCGCCTAACAATCCATCAGAATCTGGGGCGCCTGGGTGGCTCAGTCGGTTGAGCACCCAGCTTCAGCCCAGGTTTGTGGTCTCTCATGGCTTGTGGGTTCGAGACCCACATTGGGCCCTGCGCTGACCGCTCAGAGCCTGGAGACAGCTTCAGAGTCTGTGTCCCCCTCTCTCTCTGCCCCACCCCCTCTCACATCCTCACTCTCTCTCAAAAATAAATAAACATTTAAAAAATCATGCCTGCATCTGGGGATTTTAAGACGTTTCCAATTTTAGCCACAATAAGTGATGACACTGTCCTTTAAAGTGGAGAACTAGGGGCGCCTGGGTGGCTCAGTCGGTTGAGCGACCGACTTCGGCTCAGGCCGTGATCTCACGGTCTGTGAGTTCGAGCCCCGCATTGGACTCTGCACTGACAGCAAGGAACCTACTGGGGATTCTCTCTCTCCTTCTCTCCCTGCTCCTCCCCCACTCGCAGGCATGTGTTTTCGCTCTCTCCCTCTCTCAAAATAAATAAACATTTTTTTAAATTAAAAAAGACTACCTATGCTAGCAAGGAGATAGCAATGAGATCAATGACAAGTGCTGTAAACTTTCAAAGTCTGGGGCCTAGAGTTCAAAGCGTAGGACTTAAGTGAAAGCCTCTCAACGAATGTCACCCAACCTCCAAACGAGGAGGGACAAACTATTCCAGCCAATTGTCAGGACTCTGGGTGACAGCTGAAGGAACCAAAGAACCTCAAAGAGCCAACCGGTTTTCTAGAAAAGCACAATGGGCATGAGCTATTTAGTGAAGGCCATTTAGTGAAGCCATTTAGTGATGGCATGAGCCATCAAGAAGCTGTCAAATCACGTGCCCTCAAACTATAAACTCAACTCCTCCTTCCCTCTCACACCCCAAATTCAGGCTCTGTTCTCCAAACACGTCCTGCTACCTCTATTCTCTTTCCTTCCGGCTCATCCTCCATTCGGCGGCTGCAAGAAGGATCATTGATCAATATATCCATTCATCCATTCAACAAATATTTACTGAGTGCTTGTTCAAGCACTACGCCAGGCATGACATTCTAATCAGAGAAAAACCGAGAAGGTCCCGGTCTCGGGAAGGTCACGCTTCTGTTCAAAACGTATTTGCTACCTATTTCCTAGAGACAAAATGCACCCCCCCCCCCCACAATCTAGTCCCAGAAACTCCTTCCAATCTGAGCTCCTGTCACCACGACTGTCCCCCTGCGCACTCGAGCCCTGCGCGTGGGTCCTTCTCATGGGCATGTCCTGAGTCCTTCTCCTCACTTCCCACTTCTAATGGGCCGCATGTCCCCCAAAACCCAGAGCACAGCTCAACCATTCAGAGAAGCCTTTCCTAACCCTCCCAAGGAGAGACTCTACCTTTCCCCTGTGCTCTTGGAAGAAGGAAAAAAATGACCCTATTACAAATGGCATCCACCACGTTACGGGAAGAGACTGCCAGGGATCAAAAGGTGTGGGATTTATTTGGAGCCTTGAGTAAATGGACAAAATTGTGTTCAAAATCCGAAAAGCTGAGGATCAGAACCCGAAATTTGGAGAAACCAATTTCTCCAAAATTTGGAGAAACCCCCACCCCTATACATCCGTGGGACTTCCTGCCAAGAACGCTTTGTCAAATCACCACCAAAGGATAGACCCTCTCTCCTCTCAATGGAGGGCTGTTTCTCCCCTCGTGACCCGCAGGTTTCTGGACCCGGAGGTGGGTGTTCATCCGCCTCGATCCCCACCGCCATTCTCAGACCAAGTTCCTCCCTCTCCTTTGAAGCTCATCCTATCAGCCTATACCCCCTTCCCACCTGGCTGCTGCCAGCCTCTGTCCTCAGCCACTGACAACCTCAGTTTCTGGAACACTGGTTTCCCTTTGTACCGTCACCCTTATCGGCAACAGTGGTTTCTTAACATCTCAGGAATGACACATACGTGCTGCCTTCCCTCCCACTTCCCTTTTGACCCTTGTCAACAAAACACCTCTCCCCTGCAGCCCAAGCTTCTCCCTCCTTACCTTCCAAAAGTGCTCATGGGTAATAGCTGACCCCCCTCGTGTTCCTGAAACATCTTCCAACTTGGCTTCCAAACAGACTTAACGCCACTCAGACTCCTTTTCAGTCCCCACACAGATGATTTCTGGGCTCCCTTCTTTTTTTTTTTTTTTTTTAATCCCTGCATGTCCCCAAGATGGCATCGCTGAGTTCTGTTGCCTCAAAGCTCATCTATTTGCCAAATCTTGTGGCCAGTCCCCAAAGACCAAACTTATATATCCAGCCTCCATCTTTGTCATCATTTGCATATCTTAACAAGACCTCAAACTTTTCAGGGTTCAAACAGAGCTCTCCACCTTACCCCCGGAAGTCTTCCTCTCTGGTCTTTTCCATCTCAGGGAAAGCCATCACCGTGTGCCACACTGCCCGGTTCGAAACTCTCAAACAATCTCTGTGCTGACAGCACGGGGCCTGCTTGGGATTCTCCCTCTCTCTCTCTGCCCTCCCCCTGCTCGCACCCCTCTGTCTCTGTCAAAATAAATAAAAACCTTGGGGAAAAAAAATAAGAAGATTCACCGGCGAAAGCGGGGCATCACCCTAATAAATACGACACACGGGTAACGGCTCCTGGCAAGAGCTGGGTTCCATTCCTGGCACCTTTGCTCACTGCTTTTAAGTGAGGGCAAATCACTTCCCCTCTCTCTCCGAGCCTGAAGTCTTTCCCATCTGTAAAATGGGAATGACTCGCCTCCCTTGTAGGATTCTGATGAAGGTTACATGAGACACTTCGCGTGCCCAGAAGTGGATGTGAGTTGCTGGATGTGAGACGTTTTCCTCCCTCACAATGATCACAAATTAGATGCGCGCCCCTCCCCCCGACAGGTCCCTTTATCTCTCCTTCCACGGCTGCTCCGGGGACGCTTCCCTTGGCGGGTGGCCAGCCCTGCGCGTGGGCTCACACACGCCTCACCAGTCAGGGTCACGTATCCCCACTGCATGCTACCGAGCTGGTACCGCTCTCTCTCCCTTCCTAAATTGTGTTTCTTAAAGCTCCGAAGGAAGATGTTTGACTTCCAAGCAACTCCTGGCCCTCACGTCGCCTACTTTGAGGACAGACCACGGTCAAGACCTAAGGCCACACCTGCTTACCTTGTTCTGATCTCTTCTGGTCCTCCCGTCTCCCATCCGGAAGCTCTTACAAATCTCTGGTGCAGTTCATTTAACTAGGTTTCTGGAGGGGTTGGGGGGAAGGAATGACAGAGGTCAACTTGTAAAACATAAGATAGTGTAACTGTGTAACTAACAGGGATAGTGTGGGGGGGGGGGGGAAGCAGACAACTGAATATATAGAATACTGTTCCCTCCAGCTGAAAGAGAAAATAGCCAACCTCCCAGAGGTCAAGGAGGAAGCGGGGGGCGGTGGGGCGGGGGGGGGGGTGCCTCTTGAAATTGGGGAGAAAGATAGGGGCACCCTGGGTGGCTCGGTCGGTGAAGCATCCGACTTCAGGTCAGGTCATGATCTCACCGTCCGTGGGTTCGAGCCCCACATCGCAGCACAGAGCCTGGAGCCTGCTTCGGGTCCTGGGTCCCCCGCCCTCTCTGCCTTTCCCCCACTTGTGCGTGAGCACGCTCTCTCTCTCTCTGTCTCTCAAAAATAAATAAACGTAAAGAAAAAAGAAATTGGGGAGAAATATTTAGCTGCTAGCTTCAAACGAATCTTTCTAGGCACAAATAGACACAAGTAAATGTATAGTGAAACATCACAGCCATCCACATCGAAAATATGTGTGGGGAACATGCCAGGAAATTTTGAAGTTCTGACAAAGGGAGTTTTTGTGGAGTCAGAGGCCCAATGAAACAAGGAGGCCTTGGCACGCGGGAGGGAGCCATCGAATGCTTTGAAACTCCGGGAACAGGCCCCTCATGGAGGGCATTGTGTGGACGTCCTCTGCCTGGCGAAGGCCTGGCCTTCGAGAGGCACCCCCGTGCAATCCCTGCAGGAAAACCAACTCTCTCCTGGCTGTTCTTGCTGTGTTCCTGTGATCTCATTGTGTTTCAACATCTCAAGAGGGCAACTGACGAGAGAATCGGCCAAAGCTCTTAAAAAAGGCGAGGCTGCGTGTTGGACAATTGTTTGCAGCAGAGCATGGGGTGGAACGGCGAACACGAGCTCAGGACAGGCCGGCTGCTCCTTGGCTGGGTGACCAGAAATAAGATAGGCTCGCTTCCTGATCCCCGTGTGCCCATCTATAAAATAGAGGCAATCCCAAGAACTTATCCTTGGATGGCCCCGAGGATGCTGGTCATGCGATAATTCCCACAAAGCATCAGGCACAGGGCCCAGGCACGTGGTAAGAACCCACTGCGGGGCGGGGGATCGTTATCATCACCACGAACGCAGGACACTGTGACAGCTCTCACAAATGCCAAAACGAGGTGGTCCGGCTTTCCGGCTGGAGACACGGGCCGAATGTGGCTCATCAAAAATGGGACAATAACCTGAAGATCGGGGAAGGGGATTGGCGCAGGGAGAGGGCAGAGGTTGGGCTCAGGGGACCCCCTCGCCCCCCACACAACTGCTGCCCTACTGCCGAGCCCACGTCTCACCCACCCTACCCCACTTTCCAGGCCCCAACAGCCCAGCTTCTATTTCTGTTCTCAGGTCACTGCAGCCCTGATCTAGAGTGATTTAAGGAGCAAAACAGGGCCGAGAAGTCTCGCCAGATTCCTGCTGAGAAGCATCTGGGGACTCGGGGCTGCAAACAACTTTAAAAGGGACGCCGGGTGGAGCACAGAGCTGGAGTCAGGAGAACGGGTTCGAAACCCCAGCTTCATTTCTTTCTGTCCAATCTCGAGCAAGTTACTTAATCTATCTGAACCTCCGTTTCCTCATATCCAGGAGGAGAAACATCCTGCCTCATGTGAGGACGCGAGGACGATCCGATTAACTGAGACGCGAGTATTCCGTGACCCATGAAGATATTGATAACATTCTGCTTTTGTGTTGAAGACCATGAACTCCTGAACGAATGGCAGAGCTTTCACTCTCTGGTTTGTGACCGGGGCTCATTTCGGTGACAAGAATACGGACTAACATTGGCGCCCAAGGTGAGCACCAACCAGGTGAACTCTGGGGGAAGCCGCCCTGTCGTGGAGCTTTACTCGGAAGTGACAAAGACCTCGGAGAGAGGGCTGCCTTGGGCTCTTCCCTTAGAAGGAAGGTGGGACGGGATGGGAGAGTGGAGGGTAAGTGCATCTAGTTTCGAAATTTAGAATCAGTTGCCCCTGAGAGGTCTTCAGAAGGCTATGCCAGTGAAGGGACCCACCCCCGAGGAGAAGTAGGGGGGACCACAGAGTTCCTTTCCCTCTGCCCCTCACAGCCACTGGCGTATCAGAACTGCTGAGGTGTCACGGCCCACAGGTTGAACGGACTCAAAAGCAGCCCGGCCCAAAGGCCTGCGGTAGGCAGCCTCCAAGATGGCCCCCAATGATCCCACCTCCTGGTATTCACATCCTCACTTTGAGTATAAGCTACCAACGCGACTCCCTCCCAACGCGGTAAAATGGTGTGACGTCACTTGTGAGACTAGTTTACAAAAAACTGTGCCTTCCATCTTGAGCATGCTCCCTCTCCCTCTTGTTCTCCCAGTCATTCATTCTGAGGGAAGCCGGCCGCCATGTTGCGAGCCGCTCTCTGGAGAAGACTTGTGGTCAACACCAAACAAGGAAGCGAGGCCCTTAGTTCAACAGCCTGTGAGAAACTTAATTTTGCCAACAGCCATGTGGGTGACCTTGGGAGTAGATCCTCCCCCGCCCCCTAGTTAAGCCTCCAGAGGGGACCACAGCCCCAGCCTAAGCCACGACTACACCCTCATGAAGAGACCTTGACACGGAGGCACACGGCCGTGCCACACTCGGATTCTTGACCCACAGAATCTGCGAGATAACAGATGTTTGTTTTAAGCAACTGAGTCTTGGGGTACTTTGTTACGCAGCAAGAGATAACTGATACAGGGTCCTTACCAGACATGTTAAGGAAACCCCAGAGACGGAGACGGGAGAGAACGTCCTATCCTTCCAGCAGTGGGAGTGATTTCGCCGCCTCAATCCCACTCCCATCTCTACTAGAAGCAATTTCTGCTGGAAGAAGGGAACGTGTACGGTAAAGAATTTATGGCTACAAAACACCACAGAATTAAGGCCATCCTCTAAAAGCCAATTTTGATGAGGCCGTTTTGATACAGCAGAAGTCTCTCTCTCTCTCTCTCTGCCCCTCCCCTGCTCATGCTCTGTCTCCCTCTTGTCTCAAAAATAAATATAAACATTAAAAAAAAAATTTTTTTTTTAATGATGCGAGTGTCCAGGCCACCCTCTGCCCCATGCCCTCCTGGGACTTGGGCTGCTCCGATTAAATAGGCTGACAGGCACCTGCCCAGAGGCTGGAGCTTCCCCGAGAACTCTCCAGAGAGCAAGTCCTTGGGGGGTCCCCTGGGAGACACCCCCTGCATCACGCACATCTGAGAACGTTAGCATGGAGACACTGCTCATGTGCGTGGTGCAAGTCAAGAGCACCCTCATCTTTGAACTTGGTTTCCTGAAGTTCTCTGTCGTTAAAGCCGTTGATTTATGAACACGTAATGAAGAATGCCTCCTCCCGTGGCCCCACGTGGTTATATGGCCATCCTCCGGGGCAAAAAGGATTAGCAATAGCTCCAAGTTGCCACAGTCCCCCAACCCCTGCAGAGATCCATCCAGCTCCGTAGGGGACAGTTCCTTCCAACTCAACATCCTAACCCTCATGTCACTGGGGGGGGGAGGCTCTCCGTGCCTCAGTTTCCCCCTGTGTAAAAGTAAGGATTCGGGTCTCCCGTCCCCCGTCCAGCCCTGACCTCCTCACACCGCAGGCCCCAGGAACCGGAATTCACTCCGGTTTCCCAATATCCCACCAAATGAATTCCTTATGAGCACAACTTCTGGGTTTATACTAACGGAGAAAAGACTGCAAGGCCTGACCTTCAAAACTCAGCTTGTTCTCACTCCTTGCTGTGTTTCAAAAAAAAAAAAAAAAAAAAAAAAAAAAAGACAAGCTAATTTTGCCCTCTCGGGTGGGAAATGTGCAAGGCTCCGAGCTGGGACCACAGCAAACCCCCCTCCCAGGCGCCGAGCCCACAGACAGTTTTTCCATCCACCGAGTGGAAATTCTAGACGCAGAAGGTGCCCAGACCGACCCCACTTCTGCTGCCCTGCCAACTGCCGTAAACCTGTTTCTGTCCCGTTGGACTTGCAACACGGAGCCAGAAATCTGGAAGAATTTAACACCCGGTCGGTTCAGACACAGGAAAACATTGTTCAAAGTAAACACTGGAATCCCTCCCTCATCATCCAGGAATGTACAGCCAACAGGGTTGAGATCAGCAGCTTCTCAGAAAAGCCATCGCTTCTGCTACTCTGCTTGGGGCTGTGGCCCAGGAGGGCCAGGAGGGGCTCCGGAGCTGTTTTCTGACTACGACACGGTCAAGGCTGGGCGGTCGGCATGCGGGGACCTCTCCCCTCCCGGGCAGACATGACCGGTGCTGCCCGCAGCCCTCCAGCCACAGAACTTGCTGCTTCGCCACAGGACCCAGCCCACATGCAAACGCCCTGTCCTGTCCCTGAACTTGGGAGAGGTGAAGTGCCCTTGGAAACTGAGAGGGGCTCGGGATGCTCCGGGATTTTCCATTTCCTTTGCCTGTGGCAGGCTGTGAAAGGGGCACTCTTCCTCGACGAAGAAAGAAGGCTCTGTGTGCGCGGCCTGGGTGCTGGGCCTCGAACTAGAAGACGTGTGAGCTCCGTGGGATGTGGCCACCAGCGTTCATCCCGCCTGGACTGAGACTTAACTAATTCCATCCCTCCAAAGCCCTGTGCCAGGTCCCCACCCCATCTCCCCCGGCCCTGGACAGCGGAGAGGGAGGACTGGCTTCACCCAGGGGCCGCATAAATGGATCCAAGAGAGACGTTACACATTAAATCACTTGTGTCACGTGTCCCTCTGCCTCAAATTCTGCCTAAACTCCACCCACGGAGACGAGGGCACGAACCAAGTTGTTCAAAGTTTTCCGACAATGTGTAGGATGAGACCTACGGGCTGGGAATGGTTCGAGGGGGAACAACGCAGAGAGTTCTTGATGGCTGCTTGGCCACCCAAAACTCTGAGGCTGCCATGAGGATGGGAGGGCTGCTGGGGAGCTTAGGGGCAACAGCAAATCAGGGGACAGCCTGTCTTTGACCCTGACCGCCCCATTCCTAAGCCCGGAGGGATCCACAGAAGGGGCATTTAATTCCCTCACTTAACACGGATTGAGTGCCTCCTACTGAACCAGGTGAACAAGACAGATGCCATCGCTCCTTTCAGGGAGCACGGAATCTGGACCAGAGGTCATCAAGGGTGGTCCAGGGACCTCGGCGCCCCCAGTGGTGATGGCATCGCGTGGGGGCTTGTCAGCAATTTCTCCGGTCCCACCCTGGCCAACCCCGCATCAGAAACTGTGGGGCGGGACTCGGCCACCTGCCCTCTAGCGAGCCCGCAGCCAACACGGATGGGCGAGAAAGTTTGAGAATCACTGATCTGATCCGTCCGCACCTCAATGGATAACAGGGAAAAGACTCGTGTCAAAGGTTACGGGTCTGATGCGGAAAAGTCTTAGAAATGGTACGTTAACATGCTCCCGGATTCAAAACAGCTGTGCCCCACCGTGGTGCCATTGGAAAGGTTTGATGCCAGCAGACAGCCCGAGGTGGGACTCAAACTCGCGAGCCGTGGGGTCATGACCGGAAGTTCGATGCTCAACCGACTGAGCCACGCAGGCGCCCCCCCAACTGAGCTGATTTTTACATTAAAAAAAGAAAAAAGCTCAGTTTTACTCATCCGTTCAGCAAATCGCTTCCACGTTGTCAAACTCAGCTATCTACTGTGTATTTAGGACCGAGCTCGTCTGACTTCTTGGTAGCCACGGATCCCACCGGCCACTCTTGGGACGTCCCCTTCTCTCTTCCGGTGTCGCCAGCTCTTTTCGGCTCCTTGCCAGACACTGCCTCTCTGCTCTGCCTGTATTAGGAGAGAGCCCAGCGCTCTGTCCTGGCTGTCCTTCTCTTGCCCGTCTGCACGCTCTCCCGTGGGGACACCATCACTCCGCCACGACTCGTACACGTGTGTCTCCAGGCTTCCCTGAGCTCTCCCCTAGACTCCAGACTCATGCATCCAACCTCCTGCCGAGCATCTATTCTTGGATGTTTTTAGGGGTGCCTCAGAACCCTGTTCAACACACACACATACGCACACACAACAAGACCTGCCCCTCCCCATTGTGTTAAACCTTTTGCCAAAACCCAGGGAGTCGTTTCTCCCCTTCATCCTTAAGATCCCGTTCATCCCCAAGTCATGTCAACTCGGCCAGTAGAAATACCCCGAACCCATTGTTTTCCCTGCATGCTATAATGAGAACAACCACCAGTAATAATGATAATAACTCATAGAGCTCTGCCCATGCTTTTCCATATTAACTCATTGAGCCTTCCCCACAAACCTATGAGTTAAGTGCTGCCCTTTATCCCCTCTTCCAGAGGGTAAAATTGAGACACAGAGAGGTTCAGTTACTTGCCCAAAGCCACCCCTTTTGTGGAGGGCCCAGGATTTGGATGTGGGCACCAGTATCCACGCGATTAAACACACGCTCCCAGGGTTGCTTCTGCATCCACTAGGATACTCACGTGGCCTCCAAACTGGCCTCCCTGCTTCTACTCCTGTCTCCGTACGATTCATATTATACACACAGCAGCCCGAGTGGTCTTCCCAAAACACACACCAGTACTCACATCCCTCCCCGAGGGTTTCCACACAGCCCTTGGAGTGAAACCCCAACAAACTCTGACCACGGAGTTAGGAGTTTGCCTCTGCCTCTCTCTCTCTCTCTCCCTCTCTCCCCCTCCAATCACATCGCTCTTCTCTCTGCCCTCAAACTCCCCAAATTCCAGCTATCCCTCCACCTACGACGGTTTTCCCTACACATTTTCCCATAGCTGGCTTCTGATCATTTAGATCTCAGCTCAATGGCGCCTTCCGAGAAAGGCGTTCCTTAGCTTTCTCTCTAAACTAGCCCTCAGCCCCCTTCCATCACATTATCTTATTTCATTTTCATTACAGCACTTACCACCATCTGAAATGATCTTAAATTTGTTTGCCATTTCTTTTCTGCCTGCCCTCTCAGAATTTCGGCTCCATGGGACAAAGGCATTTGTCTGTCTTTTTCCACATATATCTCAGGACCCAAAACTGTGTGAACGCTTACTGAGAACGATGAATATGGCTGAATCCCTACCTTTCTGGGGCCACCACCTGCAGTCCCACTACAGGACGAGGTGGGTCACAACCAAAGGAGACACAAGGTGTCATGAGACGGGAGTGATGTCTCACCCAGCCTGGGAAGGTCAGGATAACATCCAGGGACAGAACTGACTTCATTTCAGTGAGTAGTCATTCTGGGGCCAGACCTGCCACGTAGAGAGTCGGGCAAGACCGGTGGTCTACTTCCCTGGTACTAGAATCACCTAGAAAGCCCAGTAAGACACAGACTGTCAGGTACCAGCACCAGAGTCTCTGGCTCAATAGATCTTGGCTGGAGCCCGAGAATGTGCAAATCTAATAAGTTTCCAGGTGAAGCTGATGTTGCCAACTGGGGGGGGGGGGGGGGGGGGGGGGATTGTGAGACAGTGAACCAAGTCAATGGCAGTGAAAACAAACATGAGGGACAGAACATGGCCACAGCTAACGGTAGGGATGAAGGAGTGAGATGGGTCTAGATGATGCTCAGGTCCCTGAGTTAGGGGATGGACGGAATTAATAGAGAGGGAGAGCAGGCTTGGGGAAACCTGCTTTGTTTCATTCGGGGCATTATAGAAAAGCCAGGTGGTCATGCCCAGTGAACCACTGTCCATTCGAACCTGGTATCCAACAAAAACGACCATGGTTACAGATAGACAAATTTGACAAAAGACGAGGTCAAAAGTTAAGTTGAGAAAAGGGATGAGAACTGAACCATGGAAAGAAATCAGGACTTAAGGCATGGGAGGAAAGAGCAGCCCACTTGGAGACTGGGCAGAGATCCCAGACAAGAGGAAGGAAAAGTAGGGGAGTAGTCTCAAGAAGCCAAGGGAAGGTATCTGCCGAGAAGACTGTAGTATAATTTTTTTTAAAAAATGATCTTTGTCCCTCGTTCCTGGCACAAAGCTCCTGAAGCCTTTAGAATTTATTGCCTCTTGTATACTCATGAGATGGCACGTAGGGGAGCCTAGATAGCTTCAAGATGGCGGCTTGGTGGCCAGAAGAACCAACCAGGTAAGTAGAGGGTTCGAACTTTCAGCCCCACCCCCAACCTCCGTGAAAGGGAGAGGGGCTGGCAATTGAGTTCAATCACCAATGGCCAATGATCTAATCGATCATGGCTACCTAACGAAATGTCTATAAAAACTCCTAAGTGATGGGGTTCAGGCAACTTCCAGGTACTGGAAAGGTGACGTGCCTGGAAAAGACATGGAAACCACCCCCATCTCTTTCACGCGGCGGTTCCTGACTTGTATCCTTTATAATAAACTGGTAAACCTAGTAAAGCATTCTCCTGAGTTCTAGGAGTCATTCTGGCAAAGCGTCGAACCGGATGAAGGGGTTGTGGGAAATCCCGAATTAATAGTCAGCCAGGGGAACAGGGGGGACTTGAAACCAGCATTTGAAATAGGGCAGTCCACGAAAGTTGACGCTAGGAACACACCTTTGAGGGCAATTCTGTCAAACGACAGGGTAAAAGCCAGAATTTGGAGAGCTATGGAGTTAAATGGGAAAGGGGAAATCAAGGGCGAGGATTATATTAACAAATCACAAATGGATTGTGCCAGTGTGTGTGAGCACTGGCTCAAGACGATGTGTGCTTTGTTTCGTTATTCCTCACTATAGACCTATGAGAGAATATCACCACTCTGTAGAAAAAGAAACAAGACTCAGGAAAATGAAGCAATGTTCTCAAAGTCCTACGTTTAGTAAATGATGAGGTTAGAATTGAAAACCAAGGGGGTGCCTGGCTGGCTCAGTTGGTAGAGCGAGCGACTCTTGATCTCAGGGTCGTGAGTTCAAGTCCAACATTGAGCATGGAGCCTACTTTACGTAAATTGATTAGATTAAAAAAAAAACAAAAAAAGAAGTCAAAACAAAATCAGATTCTAAAACCAGAGTTTTCAACTAGCATACCTGATTACATAGGTAGAAACTCAAAGAAACCTACAAGGTTGCTGGATGTAAACACAGCATATCAAAATCATTTGCATTTCTAAACATCAGCCATAAGCATAAAATGTCTAAAAAGATACTTTGTACAATTGTTTCAAAGATATCAAAGTTTGGGGGGGGCGGGTTGCGCCTGGTTGGCTCAGTCGGTTGGGCGTCCGACTTGGGCTCAGGTCATGATCTCACCGTCCGTGAGTTCGAGCCCGCGTCAGGCTCTGTGCTGACAGCTCGGAGCCTGGAGCCTGCTTCCGATTCTGTGTCTCCCTCTCTCTGCCCCTCCCCCGCTCATGCTCTGCCTCTCTCTCTCTCTCTCTCTCTCTCTCAGAAATAAACATTAAAAAAAAAATAGAAAGCTCAGAAAAGATCCGCTTTATGGCTCCACAGAGCAGTGGGTGAAGGACGGTATTTTCATTAAATGGTGCTAGATCACTTGATCCACATGGAAAAATAATTACCTTGTCATAATACCGAAAATATCGAGTCCAGATGAGTCGTACCTCTAAATGTTACGAGTAAAACAATAAAGCTTCTAGAAGGTAACAGAGGAAAATATCTCCATGCCCTCAGAGTAGAAAAAGATTTCTACTGTTAAACATTTTTTTTAAATGTGTATTTATTTTGAGAGAGAGAGAGAGAGCAAGCAGGGGAGGGGCAGAGAGGAAGAGAGAGAATCTTAAGCAGGCTCCCCTCTGTCAGCACAGAGCCCAAAGCCAGGCTCGATCTCACAGTGAGATCACAACCGAAGCAGAGATCGAGAGTCAGATGCTTAACTGACTAAACCATCTAGGCTCCCCTCAAGTTAAATTTCTGTTCACCGGAAGATACCACTGAGAGTATGAAAAGACAAGCATCCGTCCAAATGGACTGTGGTACTCCATATAATCAAAAAGAGTGTGTATACAGAATGCATTTAAAAAGTTTTTTAAAAAAAATTTAAGTAGTCTCCATGCTCAGCACAGAGCCCAATGTGGGGCTTGAACTCATGACCCTGAGATGAAGACCTGAGTTCAGAAGAGACTCAGACACTGAACTGACTAAGGCACCCAGGTGCCCCAGAATGTATTTTAAAAAAAAATTTAAACCCTACAATCAATAAGAAAAAGACGAAAGAAAGAAAGAAAGAAAGAAAGAAAGAAAGAAAGAAGAAAGGAAGGAAGGAAGGAAGGAAGGAGAAAGAAAGAAAGAAAGAAAGAAAGAAAGAAAGAAAGAAAGAAAGAAGAAAGAAAAGAAAGAAAGAAAGAAAAAGAAAGAAAGAAGAAGAAATGAAGGAAGGAAGGAAGGAGAAAGAAAGAAAGAAAGAAAGAAAGAAAGAAAGAAAATTGGAGCGTCTGAATGACTCAGTTGGCTAAGCGTCCCACTTTGGCTCTGGTCATGATCTCACGGTTTGTGGGTTCGAGCCCCAAGTCAGGCTCTGTGCTGACAGCTCAGAGCCTGGAGCCTGCTTCGGATCCTGTGTCTCCCTCTCTCTCTGCCTCTCCCCCACTCATGCTCTCTCTCTCTCACTCTCTCTCTCCCTCAAAAATAAACATTAAAAAATAATAATAAAATCTTTCTAAAAATAGAAAATTAATAGAGACTTGAAGAGGCTCGTCACAAAAGACAATATCAGGGGCGCCTGGGTGGCTCAGTCGGTTAAGCGTCTGACTTTGACTCGGGTCATGATCTCACGGTTTGTGGGTTCGGGCCCCGCGTCAGACTCGCACTGACAGTGTGGAGCCTGCTTGACATTCTCTCTGCCCTTCCCCGACTTGCACTTTCTGTCTCTCAAAAATAATAATAATAAATAATAAGGAAATAAAATTAAGATCTAAGGATGGGGGGGAGGGGATGGGGGGAAGGGGGTGGGGGGGAAGGGAGTGGGGGTGGGGCGGGCAGAAATGGAACAAAAGCTGCCAAAAGGAGGGGTGGGGTGGACGTGAGTGGGGGGGGGGCGGTGTGCACCTGCATGAAAGATTCTCTTTAGCCTCGGTGAGGAGACTCAGACGGAGGGGTGAGGCAGAAGAAGATACAGACGATCAAGTGTATTGGAAAAACCAGCGGCCATGGGTGGGGGAGGGTTGGGTCTTTGGGAAGGTGAGTGAAATAGCAGTGAAATTAGCAGAAGAACAGAGTGCCGGTGGCCCCACCTATCAAAAGAGATCTGGCCATCAGCCAGTGACTTTCAGGCTATAATTAGCAAATTGGCCCCTGTCTCCCTCAGGCCAAAAGCAAGCATCTGAAACCGGAACAAAATCATCCTTTCCTCGCTGATGCCCTGGCACGTTCCACAAGCCCCACCCTCTGTGGAGCCGTGGGTTCTCCTCCCCATCTTCTCTCTCTGCAGTGGAGAACCCACCATGCCATTTACTGGAGGCCGTGGACATGAACGGACCCGTTCCAACCCAAAATACCTCCTCCGTGACACCCTCCTCTGAGCCTGTCTTCCGACCTGCCTGTCTGTCCTGTCATCAGAGTTGTGGTGGCCTGGGGAAACCTGGGAGTGGGGAAGCGCCATGGGGTCCTGGGGAGGCAACAGGGCTAAGGGTCCAGCCAGGGGCCAGTAGCTGGTACAACTGAGCTGAGACGCACAGCCTGGCTGAAGTTTGAACCGATCGGGACCAAGTCAGGAGCCGGCAAAGTG
Source organism: Leopardus geoffroyi (assembly GCF_018350155.1). NCBI lineage: Eukaryota > Metazoa > Chordata > Mammalia > Carnivora > Felidae > Leopardus > Leopardus geoffroyi. Next base: position 8,835,828 of record NC_059330.1, read on the forward strand.
ATGTCAGGAGGTCAAGCGGGCAATCGGGTCAGAGGTCATACAAGGGCCAGAGGCCGGGGACCCGGGGACCGGTGCCATGTCGGAGTGTGGCGTGGGAGTTCAGAGCCTGACCATTGGTGTCCAATGGTGTCAGGTTTGAGTGCTGGATCTGGCTAGCCAGTGGTACAACTTTGGGCTGGTTACTGACCTCTTTTGTCCTCTGGCAAAGTGGGAATTGTATAGACAGGAAGATGTCGAGAATGAGCGTGGGGTTGGGGTTACGAATGCGGATGGGCACAGAGTTGGAGATGGAGGTGGGGACGAGCCTGGGGACGAGCCTGGGGACGAGCCTGGGGATGAGCCTGGGGATGATCCTGGGGACAAGCATGGGGATGAGCACAGAGGTGAGCCTGGGGACGAGCCTGGGGATGAGCCTGGGGATAAGCATGGGGACAAGATTGGGGATAAGCCTGGGGATGAGCATGGGGATGAGCCTGGGGATGAGCATGGGGACGAGCCTGGGGACAAGACTGGGGATGAGCCTGGGGATGAGCCTGGGGATGAGCCTGGGGACGAGCATGGGGACAAGCATGGGGACAAGATTGGGGATGAGCCTGGGGATGAGCCTGGGGATGAGCCTGGGGACGAGCCTGGGGACAAGATTGGGGATGAGCCTGGGGATGAGCATGGGGAAAAGCCTGGAGATGAGCCTGGGGATGAGCATGGGGACGAGCCTGGGGATAAGCATGGGGACAAGATTGGGGATAAGCCTGGGGATGAGCCTGGGGATGAGCCTGGGGACGAGCCTGGGGACAAGATTGGGGATGAGCCTAGGGATGAGCATGGGGATGAGCCTGGGGATGAGCCTGGGGACAAGATTGGGGATGAGCCTGGGGATGAGCCTGGGGTCGAGCCTGAGGATGAGCCTGGGGTCGAGCATGGGGACAAGATTGGGGACGAGATTGGGGATGAGCTTGGGGACGAGTCTGGGGATGATCCTGGGGACAAGCATGGGGATGAGCACAGAGGTGAGCCTGTGGATGCACCTGGGGATGAGCCTGGGGATGAGCCTGGGGACGAGCCTGGGGACAAGATTGGGGATGAGCCTGGGGATGAGCATGGGGAAAAGCCTGGAGATGAGCCTGGGGATGAGCATGGGGACGAGCCTGGGGATGAGCCTGGGGATGAGCGTGGGGATGAGCCTGGAGATGAGCCTGGGGACGAGCATGGGGGTGAGCCTGGAGATGAGCCTGGGGATGAGCATGGGGACGAGCCTGGGGATGAGCCTGGGGACAAGCACGGAGATGAGCACGGAGGTGAGCATGGGGATGACCATGGAGGTGAGCATGGGGCCCGTGAAGGAGGGGGATGGGCACAGAGAGGGAGATTGGATGGCTACGAAGCTGGGGCTGGGCCTAGGCAGAGGTTCAGACCCAGGAGCCAGGCAAGCCTTCAGGTGTGAGAGGCTGACACATGTGTGTCCTCGAGGATCCTGAGCCCGTCAAAGACTGAGACGGGCTCCCAGCCCAGGCATGAACTTGGCTGGACTTGGCAGGGCTGAACTGAGGGTATGGACCCGCGGGAGGTCGCGAGCACTACCGCCGCCCAACTGAGTGCTTGCTGCCTTGGCAAAGCTGGCCTCCGTCCGCCCCTTTGCAGGTGAGCGCTCCTTCCGGGGGCGGTGACAGCACTAGATGCTGGGGGTACGCATGGCCTCGGGGCTGGGAAACAAGTCCTGGGACCGGCCCCACCCTCCTCAGCCTCTCCCATCCAGCCCCACTGCCTGCCTCCCCGCCAGCATTTCCCAACTGCCCCTCTCCTCTGCTCCTCCCCTTCTGTGTCCAAACAACCCGCATCTCCCCATCTCTAACAAATTCTTCCCTTGACCCCGAGCTTCCCTGACTTCTGTTTTGCTCCTTTTCTCGGCCACAGTTCCCCAGGGAGTGGCCTCTTCCTCACCGCCCCCACCCAAGTTTCTGCAGCCTGGCGTCCGTCCTCACAGCTCCATGACCACCTCTGGGCAGGAAGGAGCCCGTGGGGTGACACGTAAGCAGAAGGCACAGCGATTGGGGACTCCGGGAGGCGTGGGTGGGCAGGCCACGCACACAGAGACACGCACGTGCCCACACATAAACATTCAGACACCCAGACACCCAGACACACGTACATGGAGACACAGACATGCACTGACCGATTCCAATATGGCACCAAGGGGCTCTCGCTTTGACCAGAGGGAGCGAGGAGGGAAGCCCAGGGCCGTCCACTGCTCAGCCTGGGGACTCCAGACCCCCAGTGGTGGCAGCAACAAAAGGCCAAAGCAAGCCTTCTACAACTGTTACGCCCAGAGCAGACCCGGGCTTTGCGGGGCCTGAACATTGCTCAGCTGGGGAGGAAGCCACCGTTGTGCCCTGCACAAGTCCAGGCGTCAAGCACGGGGGAGGCATCCCTGCAGTAACGTCCGCTAAAACGGAGGGAGAAAAGTGCCCGCCAGGGGGTCTGGAGGCTGTGACCCCGGGACCCAAGCATGCAGGGACCAGCTGTCTGAACACAGTCAGCAGCTCTCCCCCAGACAAGTGGCAGGGTCTGAATTTGAACCCAAGAACTCTGGCTTCTCATATTCTTGCCTTTCGGCTTTTCTCAGACGGACGCAGTGTAGCCGGATCAAGCGTAGAACCAGAGAGGCCGGCACGGAGGGGCCTCTGGGGCTGTGGCCTCCAGCAACACCACGATGGGGTGGTTGCCTGGGTGCTGGGCCCAGCAGAAGGTGCCTTTTCTCCTCACTACCCCGTCCACACCGCACTGCCTTTACCGATCATAAGGTTTACTGAGTGTTGCTTTTGTTTTTATTTTTTTAATTTTTTTTAACAGTTACTTGTGAGAGACAGAGAGACAGAGCGTGAGCAGGGGAGGGGCAGAGAGCGAGGGAGACACAGAATCCGAAGCAGGCTCCGGGCTCCGAGCTGTCAGCACAGAGCCCGACGCGGGACAAACTCGAGAACCACGCGATCGTGACCTGAGCCGAAGTCGGACGCTCAACCGGCTGAGCCACCTCGGAGGCACCCCGGTTCCTATAGATTCCTGATAGTGACTTTCATGACTTTACCAGTCCTAGCTTAACTTTCTCTTGGAGCTGAGCTCTGTCCAGAGTCTGAGCATCTCTGGGGGGACACGACACGCGACCCCCGCTGCTCATTAGAAGACATAGCTGGATCATGTAGGGGTGTGTGTGTGTGTGTGTGTGTGTGTGTTGTTTTCTTGTTTAAGTAGAATTGTCACCCTGAAAGCACAGTAGAATCACCTGACCATTTTTTTTTTTTAATGTACCCGTGCCCGAGCCCTCTGCAAAGTGAATCACGGTCTGAGCGGTGGGGCTGGGACATCAGTACGTTGGACAGAGTCCCCGGGAGGCCGTGGGAGCAGAATTGAGGCCACTCCAGGAAACGACCGCCTGATGCCCCGGGAACCTGCAAACAAACGGAGGGGGGAGGGGCGCTCCTGTGAAGGACGTGCCCTCCTGGTAGCCGCGTGTGTGCACTTTCACTTGGACCCTGGACTCTCCCCATCAGGGACACCTGCCGGTCCACCCGGACCAGTACCTGACAGGTCTCGGTGATTCCCCACGCCTCCGCCAGTATCTTGGTGGTTCTCCTGCCCCGTGCTTATTTCTGGCCCGCAAATGTCCCCCTGGTCCTGGATTCCACTTCCCCGGTGATCTTCTCGCTGCTGCCGGCCATGCCCTCTGCCAGCCTCGGGGGGGGGGTCCGAGAGCCCGACACATCCAGGCACATGGGGGCATTGTGACATCCGCAGTCGCCATGCCCCCCAACCTTGAATCTTCTGTCCTGGTTCTCTCCCTCCTCGGCGAGCCCCACCGGCTCCCAGCGCGCAGCCCTCCAGCCTTGGTGCCGGGACAATCCTTCCTGCCCCGCTTAGTGAAGGCCTACTGTGTGCTGAGCCTTCCATCAGGCACTCTATGTCCACGATCTCGTTTGAGGCCTCTGATGGCAGAGCAGCAGACGAGCTATTGATCTCACTCATTGTAACGCACACTTACTCTGTGCCACACCTGGCCAGGTGCAGGGACGGATGAGACCAACGGTCAGCTTCCTTACTGCCAACAATCATCTAGAGCTTATGAAGACACGGCGCATTATTGGTCCCAGCCCGGAGTTTCTGATCAGTACCCGACGCGGGCGGGGAGCCCTCTCCGGCCAGCCCCTTACAGCATTCTTGTGACACGAAACGCTCTCTGGATGAACAGGAGGAGAGAACTGTTGTCCCCAAGCAGCTGTTTGGAATCGGCCCCTCTTCCGCCACTCCGGCGACCCGACCACGTTGGCAGCGGGCTGGGTGCTCACCTTCTAGCCTCACCCGTGACCCCAAATCTGAAAGATCCTCCAAGATCCCAAGAGGATGGGGAGATTCAGAGCCGGCTGGGACACAAGGCACGGTCATTGCGGGCGTCAACCTGGGACAGCTTCTGGGAGCCAGGCGGGACTTGGCTATCTTACCGAGGAACCGTGCGTCCTCGGGTCGCTCGCCTGACTTCTCTGCGCCCCGGTTTCTTCATTTGTGAAGCGGGGAGTAAAATAGTAGAACGTACCTGTTGGGTCCGTGCAACAGAGTTCGGACGTTGGGCCGGTTAGCACGTGAAAACTTGAGGACGGTGCCCGGCACGGGGTACGCGCACAGGGGACCGAGAGCCGTAAGCCTCGACCCCAGGTGCCTTAATTTACTCTCCACTGAATGAAGGGAAGGAGCCCATGCTCAGCACCTGGATGTGGGGAGGTGACAAGGAGGGCCAGTGACCAGGCTGGTGAGGTACACTGAGGGACACCCGCAGGCGTCTCCAGGCTGGTGGGCACCAGGGAGGCACAGAGGCCTTGCACACTCACTTGGCTCGTCCATCTCACAAGCCAATAGAAGCCGGTGGGTGAGCCCAGAGGCACTTCCTGCTGACTCGTGGGGCATTTGCTGCCCACAGAGGACGGGGAAATGCACCTCCCTATAGCCGACAAAGGCCAGGCAGGTCCTGTGGGAGGAAAATAGATCTGGCTCCCATCCGGGCTCCAGTCCAGGTCACCTGCGGCACTGGGCTTACCAGCAACTCAACCCCTTCAAGCTGCCAAAAGCTTTCAAGGCTTCTGCTTTGGAGGTTCTTGCGAGACCGTGGGGTAGGTCAACCGGCCATCCTCCGCACTCCAAACCCATCCCTGCTCCTGGCCTTTGCACGCAAAGACGCCCGCCGTCTCCCCCAGACTCACCAGGAGACGGGACGGAACGGGCCTAGACCTCATTTCCTTCCTTGCTCATCCATGCCCTACGGCCCCTCCGAACTGCCAGGCCCAACGCACTCCAGCCTTGCTTGGAGTGGCCTCCATGATGCCCGAGGAGAGGCTGGGGCCATGGCCCCGCTGCTGTGGGAGTCACAGGGTGGGAAAGACGTGCAGATCTGGTGTCTGGAGAGAAGGGACGATCGAGAAGACAGAGCAAGCCTTTTGGAGAACGACAGAGACAAAGGAAGGGTCCGAGCGGGGCTTCGGCTCATGGGCAGTCAAGGCAGGCTCGTGTCATGGCGGGGAGAGGAGTTCCCAGGAGGGGCGGGGCCCATCCCGGCTCTTGTCCTTACGAAGGCTCACATTGTCTCTTCTCTGGCCAGTCTGAACCTTTTCAAGCTGGTTCCTGAGTCCTTTTGATAGGAGCCTAGATGTGTTCGAGAGCTCCCTTGCTGTTTATCTGACAGGCTAGTTCTGGGTGCATCTAAAAGAGCCCTCTCTCTCTCCGTGCAGAATGGTTGATGGCTGACGGAGGCCACACGAGACTCGCGCCCACGGCTGGCTTTGGTCACCCCGTCAGCGCACCCCAGATGTCCTCCATTGGCCCTCCGTGTGGGGCTCTGCCAGGGACAGCCCAGCATGCTCCATAGCCTAGCCTCTCAAGGCAGGTTTCCAGAGATCCGTTGCTCTGCTGCAAAGCACATTTATTTCACGTGAGCACTTGTGGGTCTGGAATCCAAGGAGGACTCAGCGGGACGGTTCTCCAACCCACGTGGCATCAGCCAGGGCAGCGGGACTGGAAGGTCCATTTCCAAGATAACTAACTTCTTTATTACTTGCCTGGCATCTTGACCCGCCCTAGTCTCTCCCTTCCTCTCTCTCTTTCTCTCTGTCTCTCTGTCTCTCTCTCCGTGGGGTCTCCTCCTCCAGGCCTCTCCATGTGACTCGGGCTCCTCACCAGCCGGGTCGTCACAAGAAGCAGGAGGTGGAAACCACAAGGCCAGTTAAGGGCTTCTTCTAGAATTAACGCAGCTTCACATGTGCCCGGCTCTGTGGGCCAAAGGAGCCACAGCGTTTGCCCAGATTCCCAGGGGCCGTGCGATAGATCCCACCTTCCGGAGGAGCGACGAGGACAAATTGCGGAAGGGCCCGTGAGGTGAGAGGGATGATCGTGGCTACCTTCAGAAAAGAAGGTCTGCCCCAGGAACCCCCCAGGGTCAGAGCGCTGGGAGTCATTCACAACCCTCTCTCCTCACTCATTCACTCATCCACTCAACAAATAATTCCTCAGTTGGGGTAGTTAACTCTTGCCATGGACTCAATACAGAATTTCTTAGAAAATGAGAAAGGTTTGGGAATAACTTCAAGTTTTTAAATCGAATTTCCCGTTAATGCCCAGCTTATTCTGTTTCATCTCATAAAAAGCAAACCTCGCCTGTCTTAGGCAAATTCCTGTATCACCTCCTCTAGGAAGCCTTTCCTGATCTCCCTTCAGGCATCGTTGGCAGCCCCCACCACACCTTGTTCACACACTAGCAGTGCAATGCCTACATCTGATTTGTAGCCGAGGTCACATTCACCCCAAATAAAGACGGCCTTTCTCACCACCCTTGCAACCAGGTGGCCGTGGCGACTAAGTTCTGGCCCATGAAACGTAAGTGGAAGTGATATGTGCAACTTTCAGGAAAGGCGCCTAAAGGAGAAGTGTGCTTTTTCCTTTTCTTTCCTCTTTCTCGCTGCCTGGAATACAGGCACGATAGCTGGAGCTAGGGCAGCCACTTTGTACCATACGATGACTTTGGGAATGGAAACCACTCACAGCAGAACAAGGTAAAAAGAGCTCGAGTTCTTGACACCGTGGAGGGTCACTCCCACCCTGGAGCCAGTACGTAAAGGTTTTCACATGAGACAGCAACGAGCTTCTATAATGAACCTCTATCTGGCTTCAGCCACTGCTTGCGATTTTCTGCCACTCACAGTTGAACCTAATCCTAACTGATAAAACTCCTACCCAGGGAGTGGGGAGGCAAAATGTAACGCAAATGTCTTCTCCACTGAACCATGTACGGACCCTCCGGCTAGTGGTGGGGAATATTAACTCTGCCACTCAATGCTACTTCCCAGGCAGGAGAATGGGTAAGGTCAAATGATGACATCATGGCCTGAAACTGAATGCATCTGGTGACATTGTTTATAATGTCAAGAGTCTGGAAATGAACTCAATGCTGATATAAGAGGAGGAAGGGGGATGGATTAAAATACGGGATACGCAGGGGCGCCTGGGTGGCTCAGTCCGTTAAGCGTCAGACGCTTGATTTCAGCTCAGGTCACGACCTCACGGTTAGTGAGTTCGAGCCCCACATCAGGCTCCACGCTGACAATGCGCAGCCTACTTAGGATTCTCTCCCTCCCCCTCCCTCTCCCCCCCCCCCCGCTCAAATTCGCCCTCTCTCTCAAAATAAGTAAATAACCTAAAAAAAATTTTTTTAATATATAGAATATCCACGTAATGGACATTTTACATCTCTGTTTACACGAACAAGGCAAACCTCTATACACAATGATCACAACACATATTTACGCAAAAACGGCAAGGTCTTTAACATACTCCAACCCCAAGGGAAAACGAGCAAAATCAAAGAAAACAGGTTATGAATGGAAAAAAAAAATGGGCAAAAGGGAGTTCATTGTAGGCACAGATGGGAGGTATGCGAGGGTTCATTGTGCTTGCGTTTCTGCTCATTTATACTCTGCAAAGACTTCTGTAATAAAAGTGAAAACCAAAACAAAACCACAGCGTTCTGGGCTGTGTTTTCATTTTTTGTGGGTTTTCCCTCACTTTTTATTTTAAAAGTGTCTTCAAAGCGTGGCCCCTTTCAAAGAAAAGCCAAAAGGAGGAGAGGGGATCCACGCGCGTGTAAATGTTTGAATCCGCACGGGTGATCGGCTTCTGGAGGGCTGCGGAATTCCAAAATTCCGACGGCAGCCAAGGAGAGAAAGGAAGACCACAGACCAAGATGGGAGCCTTGCTTTGGGTTCTGCAGATTTGCTTTACCACGTGCCTGCATGACTTCTTTGTTGTGGGAAAACGAATTCTTTTTTTTTTAATTGAAAAAAAAATTTTTTTTAATGTTTATTTTTGAGAGGGGGCGAGGGGCAGAGAGAGAGGGAGACACAGAATCAGAAGCGGGCTCCAGGCTCCGAGCTGTCAGCACAGAGCCCGACGCGGGGCTCGAATTCATGGACCGTGAGATCATGACCTGAGCCAAAGTCGGACGATTAACTGTCTGAGACACCCAGGCGCCCCAAAAAACTAACTCTTAAAAGGAAGTATGTGACATTAATCCATGTTGTGGGACTGTCGGGGAGTAAGTAAATAAGAAATCCTCACCCCTTCATCCTGCCCCCTTTTGCCTCCTGTCTGGCTAATTCAGATCCAGACTTCAAGTTCCAGGTCAAAGGCCATCTTCCACAGCGGGGCACAGAACTCAAGGGCCACAAGGAGCAGGCTGGGAACATAAATGTCCCAAACAAATGAGCCTAATTCATGAAGGAGGGTGACTGCCTGCTCGCAAGCGTTGAATTTGGGGGCGCCTGGGTGGCTCCGTCGGTGAAGGGTCGACTTCGGCTCAGGTCATAATCCCACAGTCTGTGCGTTCAAGCCCCACATCAGGCTCTGTGCTGACAGCTCGGAGCCTGGAGCCTGCTTAGGATTCTGTGTCTCCCTCTCTCTCGCCCCTCCCCTGCTGACGCTCTGTCTCTCTCTATCTCCCAAAAATAAACATTAAAAAAAATTTTTTTAATAAATAAATAAAAATAAGTAAACATTTAAAAAATTTTTTTAAAAAGAAAAACACAGGGGCGCCTGGGTGGCGCAGTCGGTTAAGCGTCCGACTTCAGCCAGGTCACGATCTCGCGGTCCGTGAGTTCGAGCCCCGCGTCGGGCTCTGGGCTGATGGCTCGGAGCCTGGAGCCTGTTTCCGATTCTGTGTCTCCCTCTCTCTCTGCCCCTCCCCCATTCATGCTCTGTCTCTCTCTGTCTCAAAAATAAATAAACGTTGAAAAAAAAAAAATTTTTTTTTTAAATACAAAAAAAAAAAGAAAAAGAAAAACACTTACTATCTGGTTAAAGCTCGAAAACATTAGGCTAAGCGGAAATAGTCATGAAAGACACCATATTGTACGATCCTATTTATCTGAAATGTCAGAATAGGCAAATCCCCAGAGACAGAAAGTAGAGTGGTAGTTTCCAAGGATGATGGGGGGGGGGGGGGGAGTGAGGGATGGAACAATCTGGAAAGGAGCAGCCAAAGTCTATGGGGTTTCTCACTGGGATGATGACAGTGCCCTAAAAGTTGACTGTGGGGACGTTTTCACAATTCTATTAATATATGAAAAACCACTGAATGGTACGATTTAAGTTGGTGACTTATACGGAATGTGAGTTATATCTCAATAAAACCATTTTCTTTAAGTCATCTCTACAACGCTACGTGGGGCTTGAACTCATGACCCCAAGATCAAGAATCACATGCTCTTCTGGGGCCCCTGGGTGGCTCAGTTGCTTGGGCGTCCGACTTCCGCTCAGGTCATGATCTCACGGTTCGTGGGTTCGAGCCCCGCGTCGGGCTCTGTGCTGATGGCTCGGAGCCTGGAGCCTGCTTCAGATTCTGTGTCTCCCTGTCTCTCTGCCCCTCCCCCGCTCATGCGCCATCTCTCTCTCTCTCTCTCTCAAAAATCAAATATATAAAATAAAATAAAATAAGAAAATGTCAAACAGCAAAGACAGTAATAGTAAACACCAAGTTATCTAGACACAGTTCTTCCTCCGCCAGCTCCCCTGGCACTTTCTCACCAGTTCCGGTGCCCCCGATCATTCGGGGTGCCTGTTACTTCTCTTAAGATGTACCTCAAAACTCCCCCCTTTGAATCGCGTCATCCAGCTGGAGCATCAGGCATATCTCACCCGGCCACCGCTCAGCTTTTGAAGAGAAGAAGCAATATTGTAATACAGTTATCCAGAATAGCCAACCCACAGGAATTTCTTTTATCTTTGGAACACTTTACGTAATCTATTTTGCAAGAGACCCACTCGCCTAATTCCATTTTTCGTTGGCAACTCTTCACACAAGTTCTCGGTCCCAGAAGAAAGTCTGGAGCTACCCAGGGTGCCAGCAGAGGGAACAGGAAGCGAGACAGGAGAAAATAGAGATTCTCTGAACCAAGAGCCCTGAAGCACTGAGAGGAAGGGACCCTGTGTCCAGCTGGCGTCCGCTGGGGACCCTCACCGACCCATCAACTGGGGCCATCTACTGTTCATCAGTCCCAGAACCGAGCGGAAGGAAGGACTCCACTGTCTCGTAAGGAGTTGGAGGCACGTAGGCAAAATCTTGCCCCACGGAAACTAAAACCATTTAAAATGGATACATATCGCAGGATTTCCCTCTGAGTGTCAGGGGGACGCTCCAGGACGCTCACCGTTCTTGGCTACATCAGGAACACTCACGCTGCTGCCCCCATCCAGAATGTTCTCGCCTCTGCTTTGCAAAGCTCTACCCATCCGTCGGTGCAAGCTTCACCTCTGGGAGGCTTCCTCTGATCCCCCCAGGCAAAGCTCCCCACTCCTTTCGGACCTCCCCTAGCAGGCCATTCATACTTACCCCACTGGGATATTGGCGGCCCTTCTCATTTGTTTACTCCAGTGGGTCAGCGGCTTCCAGAGGGTAGCGGCTGTGTTTTAGTTACCACTGTATCCAAGGCAGGAAGGGCTGGCACAGGGTCGGCCACACCTCCCGCTGTGTACGAGTGAATGACTACTTTTTAGAAATCCCAGAACGAATGCAAAGAGTGCAAGTATATTGCCCGGCCCTCTTAGTATACTGAAAAGCATTACTGATTTTCAAAGACTTTTTCTTGCCGTGATGTCTAGTCTAAGCAAAATTGAGAGCGTGGCCCCGAGATGTCCCATGTACCGCCTGCCCCTACAGATGCATCACCTCCTCCGTGATCAACATCCCCCAGCGGGCTGGTACAACCTGTTAACGCTTGGCGGACCTACACGGGCACCTCAGAATCACCCGGAGCCCGTAGCTTATCTTAGGGTTCGCTCCTGGTGGTGTGTGTTCTCTGGGTTTGGACAAATGCGTGACATACGTCCGTCGTTGTGATATCACACAGAATATTTTCACCGCCTTAAAAACACGCTGGGCTCCACATCTTTATCTGCCTTCCCCATCCCCTGTCAACCGTGGATTTTTTTTTTTTTAATTGTCTCCATAGTTTCGCTTTTTCCATATCACATAGTTGGAATCACAGCGTAGGCAGCATTTCCAGATGCTGTCACTCGTAACTGATACGCATTTATGGTCCCTCCATGGCTTTTCATGGCTTGATAGCTCATCTCTCTCTCTTTTTTTTTTTTTAATTTATTTCTTTTTATTTTAGAAAGAGAGAGCACGAGCAGGGGAGAGGGACAGAGGGAGAGAGAGAGAGAGAGAGAGTCTTAAGCAGGCTTCACGCTCAGCGTGGAGCCTGACTGGGGGCTCAATCCCACCACCCTGGGATCACGACCTGAGTCAAAAATCAAGAGTCAGGCAGGACGTTCAACCAACTGAGCCTCCGGGGTGCTCCAATAGCTCATTTCTGTTGAATGCTAAGAACATTCCGTTGTCTGGAGGTACCGCCGTTTCTTTAACTCTTCATCTACTAAAGAACAACACTGGCTGCTTCCAAGTATTGGCAATTATAAATAAAGCCGCTATAAACACGTGTGTGCAGCTTTTTGTACGGACGGAGGCGTGCGTTCACTTGGATAAATACCCAGGAACGAATTGCTGGTTCATATATTAAGAGTGTATATCACAGCACGTTTGGAAACTTGTCATTTCTGCGTTTGACAAAACTAGGAACCCTCAAGCGGCCTGTGGCCCTCTTGACCTACAACAGACCCTGCGCGCACATCCAAGTCCCACATAGAGAGTATTCAGGAAATAACCGCTGATAACGTGCTACTTTGTTGCCAAATTCCTTTAAGAGGGACCAGTGCCAGGAGTTGGTGGTTTTTCTATGAGACAAAGGTGATACCATTTCCATTTCCTTTCCAGCCCTAGATGACAGGATGCCGTGTGCCTATAATAATCCCATAAGTCATGTCTCTGCCTACTGACCCAACATAGCCGTGGTCTCTTCCCGGCATATTGCTCTCGTGGCCACTGATCACCTAAAAACCCCAGGCGGAAAGTATTCCTGTTCCGGGCAGTGGGAAGGGATTGCGTTCTGCTTTTTTTGCTAACCTAGGAGCCTTAGGAAAGACCCTTTCCTTCTCAAAGGGCACAATTTCTTCATGATAAAACAGAGATCGTGGGGCGCCTGGGTGGCTCAGTCGGTGGAACTGCCCACTTCGGCTGGGGTCACGATCTCGCGGTCCGTGGGTTCGAGCCCCGCGTCGGGCTCTGTGCTGACAGCTCGGAGCCTGGAGCCTGCTTCGGATTCTGTGTCTCCCTCTCTCTCTGCCCCTCCCCCATCGTGCCCTGTCTCTCTCTGCCTTTCTTTTTTTTTTTTTTTTTTTTTTTTTTTTCAACGTTTATTTATTTTTGGGACAGAGAGAGACAGAGCATGAACGGGGGAGGGGCAGAGAGAGAGGGAGACACAGAATCGGAAACAGGCTCCAGGCTCTGAGCCATCAGCCCAGAGCCCAACGCGGGGCTCGAACCCACGGACCGCGAGATCGAGACCTGGCTGAAGTCGGACGCTTAACCGACTGCACCACCCAGGCGCCCCTCTCTGCCTTTCAAAAATGAATAAATGTTAAATAAAAAAAATTAAAAAGTAAAATAAAGCAGAGACCATAATAGCACGTGTTCTCTTCGCTTTGCAAGGATACTTGGAGCATTAAATTAAAGAACAGATTTGGAAATGTTCATAAACTGTCCAAGGACCATGCCAATGTACGAGTTTTGCTATCAGCTTCTTCTTTATAAGTGGATTAGCCAGGCTTGGCATGGAGAATAGTTCCATCTACGTGCAAAATAAAACATTTGACACAGAATAGACTCACCACCATACAAAGCAAGAGCTAAGTAATGCACACAGTACTAGGCAAGCCCAATCTTACTATGTAGCAGGACAACCGTTTTTTTTTAATCCCATACGTCTTTTGGAAAATGAAAATGGAGATCCTTCATGCAATTTGAAGTTTCAAATAAATAAATACTAGAAATTAAATATCATGATTCCAGTATGATCCCCAGCTGAAAGCCACTCTTGGGGTTATCAGCTACTTCCAAATGGGGGGGATTGATAATAATAGCTAAAATTGGGGGCGGCTGGGTGGCTCGGCCGGTTAAGCGTCCCACTCGATTTCAGCTCACGGTCCGTGAGTTCGAGCCCTGCATTGGGCTCTGCGCTGTCAGTGTAGAGCCTGCTTGGGATTCTGTCTCCCTCTCTCTCTGCCCCTCCCCCACTGGCTCTCTATCTCTCTCTCACAACAAATAAAAATAAAACTTAAAAAATAATAATAATACTAGCTAACATGTACTGAAAGTGTATTATGCGCCAGGCCCCGATCTAAACATTTTACAGACGCGAACTCAACAGAGAGGGTGAGCGATTCGCTCAGACACACAGCTGGAGAGGGGCAGAGCCAGACTTTGAGTCCCTAAATTCTGATTGGTTTAACCAACTCCCCAACATAGCGCTGATCATGTGAATCAATTTCAGTTGGGTTTTCGCCCGACAATGGTTCTCAGACGCCCCCCGCTGGTACCCACTCGAGACCCCAGAGTACTCCTGAGTGACTTCTAAACAAGCCCACGAAATGGGTATTTTTTTCAAAGTCCTTAGATGAGGAAGCTGAGTCCAGTGGACCTGACCCCAAATTGTTCACAGCTGTGAAGCAGTCAGACTGAGACTCAAAGCAAGGTGTCCCGTGGGGCCACAGTCTTTCCCTGCCTTACGTGGTTCCCCCATCACAGAGAGAGCAGTCAAGTTTCCCTGGTCGTCCATAGAGTTGTTCAACCCTCGGTGAGAAGCCACTCTAAACTCTCATTTCCTGGGACAGAGCACAGATCACTTCCACTTTCCTGAAAGCTTGAAGGACTTTTCAACAAAAAAGAAAAAAAAATTCAAAACACCCTGTGTTTGATGCATCTGATGTGGTACATTTAATGAGTAAAAAAATTTTTTTCACAGTGGTAGCTAAAAGCTACCGTACATAAAAGGATAGAGACTCTCATGGTATTTGCTGGTTCGAGGTGCCAAGGGACTGGACATATGTTAAACCATCGACAGTATGGGAACCGCAGCAGCCAAAAATGACAACTAAAAATCAGACTCGTTACTGGACTTTGTGTCCCTTTGGAAGAGGGTCTAGGTGACATATATCCCAAGGAAGCCTGGTGAAAGATGCCAGGCACATGGGCACAGTCCCCACGGGTAACATGAAAACAAGACCTTTGTCAGGGCGCCTGGGTGGCTCAGTTGGGTAAGCATCCCACTTTGGCTCAGGTCATGATCTCATGGCTTGTGGGTTCAAGACATGTATTGGGCTCTGTGCTGGCAGCTCAGAGCCTGGAGCCTGCTTTAGATTCTGTGTCTCCTTCTCTCTCTGCCCCTCCCCTGCTCGTTCTCTCTGTCTCTCTCTCTCTCTCTCTCTCTCTCAAAAATAAGTAAACATAGAGAAGAGAAAAAAAGAAGAAAGAAAGAAAGAAAGAAAGAAAGAAAGAAAGAAAGAAAGAAAGAAGAGAAAGAAAGAAGAGAAAGAAAAAAAGGAAGGAAGGAAGGAAAAGAAAGAAAGAAAAAAAGAAAGAAGAGAAAGAAAGAAAGAAAGAAAAAAAGGAAGAAAGGAAGGAAAAGAAAGAAAGAAAGAAAGAAAGAAAGAAAGAAAGAAAAAAGGAAGAGAAAGAAAGAAGGAAGGAAGAGAAAGAAATAAAAAAGGAAGGAAGGAAGGAAGAAAAAAGGAAGGAAGGAAAAGAAAGAAAGAAAGAAAAAAGGAAGAGAAAGAAAGAAAATGAAAGAAAGGAAGAAAAGGAAAGGAAGGAAGGAAGAGAAAGAAAGAAAAGGAAAGAAAGAAAGAAAAAGAAAGAAGGAAGGAAGAAAGAAAGAGAAAAGAAGGAAGGAAGGAGGAAGGAAGGGAAAGGAAGGAAGAGAAAGAAAGAAAGAAAAAGGGAAAGAAAGAAAAGGAAAGAAAGAAAGAAAGAAAGAAAGAAAGAGAAAAGAAGGAAGGAAGGAAGGAAGGAGGAAGGAAGGGAAAGGAAGGAAGAGAAAGAAAGAAAGAAAGAAAGAAAGAAAGAAAGAAAGAAAGAAAAAGGGAAAGAAAGAAAAGGAAAGAAAGAAAGAAAGAAAGAAAGAAAGAAAGAAAGAAAGAAAGAGAAAAGAAGGAAGGAAGGAAGGAAGGAAGGAAGGAAGACCTTTCTCTACGTTGCATTCTCCCTAAGACGGGGCCGGGGGCTCATGGTATTGGACCCACTTCCCAAGAATGACACAAAGACTCCACTAACCCCACTGGAACGTAAGCTCCGTAACATCCAAGTCTCCGTTTCTCTTGCTTACTTCCGGGTCCTCAGAACCTAGAAGAGCGCCTGAAGGAAAGGGCTTCTTGCGATGGTGTGGTGGTGGACTTGCTAAGAAACCAGCCTGAGGGAGAAATGTCGACATCGGGCGTCGGTTCAGCCCCTGGTGCTCCTGCCGCAGAGGAGACCCGATCTGCGACATCAGCCGCCCCGGGCTGGGGTAGCCCCCAACTCCAGTTTCTGCGCCTTTCTGCCAGACCTCCGGCTGCTGGGCGGGGTGACCTGTGGCCTCAGGGGGAGACTTTCTCAGGCGGAGACTGCTACTGGTCCCCCCAAAAGGCATTCAGGGAAATAAGAAGAATCCCCTTTTTGAGGGGACGAATAGTAGTCAGGTTAGATGTTGTTTTTATCCTGGGATTAACACATGAGAAAGAAAGCATCTGCACCCTGAAACATTCTGTACCATAAGCATAGAGAAGACAGATGGATGATTGATTGATTGATCGATGATCGATGATAGATAGATAAGATAGAATTATATAGAATTCATATAAGTACACATATGTGTGTGTTTACATGTGTGTATATGGATATTTATGTTTATCAAGATACATACAGGGGCCCCTGGGTGGCTCAGTCGGTTAAGCATCCGACTTTGGCTCAGGTCTTGATCTCACAGTTCGTGAGTTTGAGCCCCTTGTCGGGCTCTGTGCTGACAGCTCAGAGCCTGGAACCTGCTTCGGACTCTGTGTCTCCCTCTCCCTCTGCCCCTCCCCTGCTGGCACTCTGTCACTCCCTGTCTCAAACATAAACATAAAATAAAATTAAAACAAACCAAAAGATACATACAGTGCTGCCTTCTCTCCCTCAAATCCAGTTTGCTGTTTTGTTGTCTTGTTTCTGGCCTCCTTCCTCCCGATGACATAGAAAACTTGTATGAAAAGAAATGGAAATCCCTGTCCTTTATTTGGATGGCCGCCCGCAAAATACAGGCTTTGCTCCGCGGAACTGAAACATGACGCACGGACAGATCTCAGACCGCATGAGATGTGTTCGGGGCTGGACTGCGTCCCAAATAAAGACAAAATGTTGGAAGCCCTAACCCCCAGCACCTGCGTGTGTGACCCTTGTTTGCAAACAGAGTCTTTTACGGAGGTAATCAAGTTAAAATGAGGTCATCGGGGTGGGCCTGAATCCCAAATGACCCGACTTTTAAGCCACCCGGTTTGCGATACTTTGTTGCAACAGATCCGGGAAACTAACGCGGATAGACACCAGCTAAAGCAGAAAACGCCGGGTCATCAGAACTCGATTTTTCTCGATTTCTCTAAGCTGGGCTCTCCTCAGTCTGGGCTCCACTCCCAGGCAAGCTGTCGCTACATGGTAACTCTCAGACACGACAGACCTACAACTCTCCTGGGTCAAGCCCTCTGGGAGGAGAGCTTCTTTTCGAAGGAATTCCAACAAAAGACCGAGAAGCCAGTGTCAGTGACGTAAATCTTGGGCGTAGGGCTGGCCTCCACCCACTACCCCAGGGTCTGAAAGTACGATGAGGATTTTTCCCCCCCAGGGAAAACCAGAGTTCTAATCTCCCCGCTCCCCACCACCCCTCCCACAAAAAAGGAGAAATGGGTACTAAATGCCAAGCATGGGAAGGTATCTGCAGAGGTGGGTGGGTCTCTGAACCCCAGGAAGGGGGTAATAAATAATTTCATCCAAACTGGAAAACCTAATGCCTGATGCTGTGACATTCTGTAACGGACACATGGAAATTTCATTACAAATGGACATGTAAAAAAAAAAAAAAAACAACCCACTACAATGGTCCTTTTATGAAGCTAGCACTAGATGTCTCTTAAAGGCTGTTTTTCTGTTCCTTCAGGGAACTTCTCACCAGGCTGGCCCAGTGCAAAGAGAACTGTGCTTTTTCTAAAGGGGGCTGTAATGACGAGCATGAAGTCACCCTATTTTGAAATCAGGATTCTTCAACAGCCAAATGTGTTTAAATCCAAAAGGCTCCCTCCCTGAATGAGATCACGGACAGAGTGAATACTTACAGCTGAGTCGGTGAGCTTTCTGAAAAAGCAGCATTCTAAAATGACAGATTCGAGGGGCGCCTGGGTGGCTCGGTCGGTTGAGCGTCCGACTTCGGCTCAGGTCACGATCCCGCGGTCCGTGAGTTCGAGCCCCGCGTCGGGCTCTGTGCTGATGGCTCGGAGCCCGGAACCTGCTTTGGATTCTGGGTCTCCCTCTCTCTCTCTGCCCCTCTCCGACTTGTGCTCTCTCTCTCTCTCAAAAATACATAAACCTTAAAAAATTGTTTTAAATAACAGATTCAACACCTGCAGCTCCCTCTGAAATTCTGAATCATTCGAACAAGGTCTGCTGCCTGGACGCAGACACAAAGGACACAGTCTCTTTGTTGGCCTTAAACCAGAGGCAAAGGTGATGGCCACGTGTGAGAGCTTGAGTGGATATCCACCACCTCAAAATCATCAGTGATACTTTATTTGCTGATTTGTCCACCCATCGACAGATTTTTTTTTTTTAATTTTTTTTTTCAACGTTTATTTTTTTGGGGACAGAGAGAGACAGAACATTAACGGGGGAGGGGCAGAGAGAGAGGGAGACACAGAATCTGAAACAGGCTCCAGGCTCCGAGCTGTCAGCACAGAGCCCGACGCGGGGCTCGAACTCACAGACCGCGAGAGCATGACCTGAGCCGAAGTCGGATGCTCAACCGACTGAGCCACCCAGGCGCCCCACAGGTTTGTGTTTTGAAGTCACAATAGATGCCACGCAAAAGAGAATGGAAACGTCAAGACAGAGGCAGGTAGACCTCGAGGAGGCTGCCGTAGCGGTCCATGTGATGGTGACGAACGGGAAGGGTGGTGGAGATGAAAAGAGTGAATTCAGAACCGTTCAGGAGGTCAAGGCCGCACATCTTGCCGATGAATGACACGCAGAATTGAGTGTGGGAAGGGATCAAGTCAACTCCCGGATTCCTGGGTTTTAGGGAGAAGTTAGCTGGTGAGCGTTGGTGCTGGTGTTTTAATCCTTAGACTTTATTTAATTTTTTTTGACAGTGGTGTTAGTTTTACAGAAAAGCAGAGAAGAAAGTACGATGAGCTCCAGTACATTCCTTCTCCCAGTCGGCACTAGTGTGCTACATTTGTTACAACTAATGAATCAATACGGGAACAGTATTATTAACTAAGGTCCATAGTTGGCCATACGGCTCACTCTTTGGGTTGTCGATTTCGAGCGGGTTTTTTTGTTTGTTTGTTTGTTTGTTTGTTTTTTTCAACGTTTATTTATTTTTGGGACAGAGAGAGACAGAGCATGAACGGGGGAGGGGCAGAGAGAGAGGGAGACACAGAATCGGAAACAGGCTCCAGGCTCTGAGCCATCAGCCCAGAGCCCGACGCGGGGCTCGAACTCACGGACCGCGAGATCGTGACCTGGCTGAAGTCGGACGCTTAACCGACTGCGCCACCCAGGCGCCCCATCGAGAGGTTTTGACAAACGTGTAATGTCACGTATCCACCATTGCAATGCTGCAGAATAGTTTTGCTGCCCTAAAGGTACCCTGTGCTTCAACTATTCACCCTCCTTCTCGCTCCTCAAACTCCTGCCAACCACTGATCTCTTTGTTGCCTCCAGTATTGTCTTTTTCTAGAATATCAGATCGTTGGAGTCATACTTCGTGTAGTCTTTTCTGACCAGCTTCGTTCACTTAGTAATGTGCATGTCAGTTTCCTCCGTGTCTTTTCGTGGCTTGATAGCTCATTTCTTCTTATCGCTGAATAATATTCCATTCTCTGGAGCAAGTCACATCTCAGGGTTTAATCCCCATACTTCCTGGGGTTAAGCATGTGTTTCATCAGGATTCATTGAGTAAATGAATTAAATGTCTAATGTGTTGTGTGGTGGCATTTATGTAAATAGCCACATGATAAGTTCACTGACTGATTCATTTTGAATCAACACAATTTAATACATTTTGAATTTCATGATTGACTGTAATGTGTTAGGCACTATTCTTGGTGCTGTGAACAAAACAGACTAAGATCCTCCTGGACCTTGTATCTCAGGAGGAAGAAATAATGAATAAAAGACAAACATAACATGTAAATTATATCGGATGCTGAAAGGATTCTCAAGGCCTAGGAGCAAAGAAAACGTAAAGCAAGGTGACTGAAGTGTCCAGTTCATGGTTAAATGGAAGGCCACGGCATGCATTGGCCAGTGACATTTAAACAAAGATTGAAGGACCGGAAGGAATAGCCTTGTGGATATCGGGGAAGAGCATTCCAGGAAGAAAGAACAGCCAGTGCAAAGGTCCTGAGGTAGGGAAGTTCTTGGAAAGTTCAAAAAACAGCCAGGAGGGGGCACCTGGGTGGCTTAGTTGGTTAAGCGCCCAACTTCGGCTCAGGTCATGATCTCACGGTTTGTGGGTTCAAGCCCCGCTGTCAGCACAGAGCCTGGAGCCTGCTTCGGATTCTGTGTCTCCCTCTCTCTCTCTGCCCCTCCTTCCCCAAAATAAAAAATAAATATTTAAAAATTAAAAAAAAAAAAAAAAACCAGCCCAGAGACCAGACAGCTGGAGCAGAGAAAGTGAGGGAGAAAACAGTAAGAGACAAGGTCCGGGGTGGGGGTGGGGAGGGCCCACAGTTCAGTGTGGGAGGTGTCGCGTTGGAGATGGCCCTAGGGAGCTAATGAATAGCGACGTCAAGTAGGCAAATGGAGGGGTCTGGGCAGGAGATTCAGTTGGGAGTCTTAGTAGATAGAAGATACTCAAAGCTGTGACAGTGAGTGAGATCACCAAGCGAGTGTAGACGGAAAAGAGAACCCAGATGCAGCCGTGGGATCCTCCGACCATTACCCCTTATACCTCCACTGCTACACCCTGTGCCCAAACCCATTATCATCTGCATCTCGACAGCCCCCAACCAGCCCCCCAGGCTCCGAGCTTGCCCACCTTCCGCCGACCCTCCACACAGTCACGAGGGTGGGGGTCCCGTTAAAGCCAGCTCCTGCCACTCCTCCGCTCAAAAACGCTGCCATGGAGAACAACCAAAATAACCATCAATGGGCAAATGGGTAAACAAAATACGGTGTATCCCCATACGACGGCATATTTCCCAGAAATAAAAAAGACCAAAGCATGGGTACGTCTTACAACATGGATCAAACCTTGAAGACATTGCGCTAAGTGAAAGAAAGCCCGTCTTACAACATGGATCGAACCCTGAAAACATTGTGCTAAGTGAAAGAAAGCCCTTCAGAAAAGATCCCAGGTTATGTGTTGCATGTATGTAACATGGCCAGGACAGACAAATCCATAGGGACAGACAAATCTAAGTGGACGGATGGCTGCGAGGGGTTGGAGGGAGGGAGAGAGGGAGGAATGGGGGGTGACTGCCAGCAGAGAAGGGGGTTCCGAAATTACATGGGGCGATGGTTCCATAACCCTGAATACGCTGAACACCATCGAATGGTAACATTTTTTTTTAATTTTTTTTTTCAACGTTTATTTATTTTTGGGACAGAGAGAGACAGAGCATGAACGGGGGAGGGGCAGAGAGAGAGGGAGACACAGAATCGGAAACAGGCTCCAGGCTCCGAGCCATCAGCCCAGAGCCTGACGCAGGGCTCGAACTCACGGACCGCGAGATCGTGACCTGGCTGAAGTCGGACGCTTAACCGACTGCGCCACCCAGGCGCCCCGAATGGTAACATTTAAGTGAGTGAATTGTATGGTACGTCAATTACAGTTCCACATGGCTATTTACAAACCCTGCCTCATACAGATGCCACGTCGTTCAAGGTCCCCGATCCCAGCTTGCACAATCTCCTTTCTGGTCTCTTCACCTCTTACCCTCCTCCCCTGACCCTCTGGCCCCAGCCGTCTTGCTGTTCCTCGTATACGTAACCCCAGCTCTTCGTAGCCGTCATTCCTTCACCCCCTCACCCCACGCAGGTCCTCATCAGACGCCACCTCGTCAGCTTGCCAACGAGGCTTTCCGTGGACCCCGCACCTGCCTATGGTGGCAGGACTCTCCACTCCCTTTACCGATGGTCTTGCTTCCTTGTTCCTCATTTTCCTTCTCACCACCTAGCCCGCTACATCCTTACCCCATTGTGTCCCAGCTGGAAGGGGAGCTCCCACGGTGGGGATTAGCGTTGGTTTTCTTCACTGCTGAACGCACGGGACTTAGCACGCAGCTTGGCCTCCTGAAGGTAGTCAATAAATATATCTATCTGCAGTCCAGAAATGATTGTCTCAGTGTGTCGCCTTACGTGTGCCTTCAGATTTCTTTCCTGGGGTGTTTTCCCCCCTGCAAGCTTTCTGCGATGGATAAGCATTACTTACAAAGGAATAAAAGAAAGTTAATAATGAAAAAAAAAAAAAAATCTTGCCACTGCTCTCACTGCCCCGGGGGTGAAATCCTCAAGTCCTTAGCAGATCCTGGCTTTTCTAAAAGCCAAACTCCCCACCCTTCCTTGCGTCCTGTGAGCCAGAATGAGTCCTGTGTGGCTCTGGATCCCCGGGATGAAAGTAAATGTTTTTGGGAGGGGGGGGGGGGGCGGCAGGGAGAGGCAAATGGTTACACAGGTTGTGTCTTGTTCGTTTTGCTAAGAGCCTTCAATATCCTTCTGACCTGGAGGAAATCTAACAAGCCTGTAGAGCCAGCAACATGGATTACTAGCCCTTTTCTGGTGGCTCGTCTGGAAGGATTAGAGTTCCCTGGAACAAGTCTAAGGAACACCACCCTAGTCAAACAGGACTCGTGGCGATCCAGAAGCATCTCATGCTCCACCAGATGACGCTGACAGAATCCTCAACCCTTCCCTGGCTGCCGAGACGCCACTGTTGCTTCAGAACCCAGTCCAACAACATAGCTACCTATCAAGTTTTCCCCCATCGCCTGCTCTGGATTAACATCTCACGCCCCTGTGTTTCTACAGACCTTTATTTATGTGATGAAAACTCGTGTTATAGTCATCGCTTGAGCTCTAAGCAACTGTTTCAGCGTCTGTCTCCAGCACCAGACCGTGAGCCCCTGGAAAGGCAGCGGCGATGCCCACGCCCCCACCCCGCCCCCCACCTGGATTTTCCAAGGGCCCAGCATGGCTCCAGGCTCTGGGAGTGTTTGTGCTCCGGGAACTGAGTCTCTGGAGGCAGCTGGGCCTCCCAGATGGCGAGGGGATCAGTGGGAAGCAGATTGGAGGGGACCACCGCATGTCGATCTTCTCCACCCTCCCTTCTGGGTGCCTCCAGCACCCCAGGGGTGAGTGTCCCAGAAATGGTTTTCTTAGCTCATCTCTCTTTCCTCGTCTTTGGAATTGCTTAAAAAGGCCGGGGGAGGGGAGTCAGCCCAGTTTTACCGAGACATAATTGACGTATAATGTTGTATTCATTTCAGGTGTAAAACACAATGATTCGATATTTGCATATGTTGTGAAATGGTCACAATAAGCCCAGGTAACGTCACAATGTTTTTTTTTCTTCTGCTGAGAATTTTTAAGATCTCCTTTCTTGGCAACTTGCAAACGTACATGACGCTATGGTTCGTTATGGTCACCATGCTGTGTAGGTGACATCCCGGGACTTATTATCTTGTAACTGGAACTTTGTACTTCTTAATCCCCTTCATCCATTTCTCCCAATCCCTACCCCCAACCTCTGATAATCGCCAATCTGTTCTCTGTATTTATGAATTCATTTTTTTTAACGTTTATTCATTTTTTGGGAGAAGGAAAGAGACAGAGCGTGAGTGGGGGAGGGGCAGAGAGAGAGGGAGACACAGAATCCGAAGCAGGCTCCATCCAGGCTCTGAGCTGTCGGCACAGAGCCCGACACAGGGCTCAAACTCATGGACCAGGAGATCATGACCTGAGCCGAAGTCAGATGCTTAACCGACTGAGCCACCCAAATGCCCCATAATGTTTATTTATTTTTGAGGGGTGGGGGGGAGGGAGGGAGGGAAAGAGAGAGGGAGGGGGAGGAGACAAAACTTGAGGGGAGGAGGGGCAGAGAGAGAGGGAGACACAGAAACTGAAGCAGGCTCCAGGCTCTGAGACATCAGCACAGAGCCCGACGCAGGGCTTGAACTCATGAACCACGAGATCATGACCTGAGCCAAAGTCGGACACTTAACCGACTAAGCCACCCAGGTGCCCACTGAGTTCATTTTTCTTAGATTCCACATGTGAAATCATGCAGTTTTTGTCTTTCTCTGACTTATCTCATTTAGCGTAATGCCCTCAGGGTCCATTCATCTGTCCCAGATGGCGGGATTACCTTTTTTCTGACTGAATAATACTCCACAACTTTATCCATTCATCCACCGATGGACACTTGAGTTGTTTCCGTATCTTGGCCATTGTAATAATGCTTCAGTGAACTCAGACGTGCAGAAATCTTTTCGAGTCAGTGTTTTCATTTCCTTCGGATAAATGCCCAGCAGTGGAATTGCTGCATCGTGCGGTAGTTCAATTTTTTTTTGTTTATTTATTTATTTTGAGAGAGAGAGAGAGAGCATGATCGGGAGAGGGGCTGAGAGAGAGGGAGGGAGAGAGAAAGCATCCCAAGCAGGTTCCACACTGTTAACCTCGGAGCCTGAGGCGGGGCTCGAACTCACCGGTGAGATCATGGGTTAAACCAAAACCGAGAGTCGGATGCTTGACCGACTGAGCCACCCAGGTGCCCCCCGGGGGTTCCATTTTTAACTTTCTGAGGACCCTCTCCACACTCTTGCCCGTAGTGGCTGCACCAGTTTACATTTCCACGTATGGTGCACAAGAGTTCCCCTTTCTCCACACCCTCGCCAACACTTGCCTTTTGTTCTTCCTGATATTGGCCATTCTTACCCGTGGGAGGCGAGATCTCTCGTTGTGGTTTTGCTTCGCATCTCCCTGAGGACAAGTGATGCACTTTTTCGTGTACCTTTTGTCCATTCATATTAAAAGGGCTGTTTTGGGGGCACCTGGGTGGCTCAGTTGGTTAAGCGGCTGACTTCAGGTCAGGTCATGATCTCACGGTTCATGAGTTCGAGCCCCACATCAGGCTCTGTGATGATAGCTCAGAGCCTGCAGCCTGCTTTGGATTCTGTGTCTCCCTCTCTCTCTGTCCCTCCCCTACTCATGCTCTGTCTCTCTTTCTCAATTGGGTCAATCACTTAACTCTTCTGAGACTCTATCTCCTCAACACCAAAATGGAAGGGTTTCGGAGATCCTTAACAGCTCTAAAACTAAAGATCAACTTAAAAGGAATAGCCCTCGGGGTATAAATTTGCTGAGAACTTTCTTTTTTTTTTTCTCACATTTATTTATTTTTGAGAGAGAGAGAGAGAGAGAGAGAGAGAGAGCACAAGTGGGGGAGGGGCGGAGAGAGAAGGAGACACAGAATCCGAAGCAGGCTCCAGGCTCTGAGTTGTCAGCACAGAGCCCGACGCGGGGCTCGAACTGACGAACCATGAGATCCTGACCTGAGCCGAGGTCGGGCGCTTAACCGACGGAGCCACCCAGGCGCCCCGAGAACTTTCTTTTGAAACAGTCTAGTGACCATATAGCGGTGTCTCGTGTGGTAAAGCCCCATGGTCTCCACCGCCGTCAACAAGAAAAGGCAGACAGGATTTTCAACCGTGGCCCTTCCTCGATGGTCTTTGAGGACACGTGCGGTAATCTAGCTGGGCAGGACATTGGCGATCGGGTTGGAGAGAGCTTGAGTGTGCCTCACGCACGCCACCCCCCCCCCACATGGCCTCCCTGTGATTAGACCCTACCCAGAGAACCCGTTCATAAGGCAACTTAAAACACGGGGCCCTCACGTCCCACCAGGACCCTCTCTCCATCCCGGCATCTTGTCCTGATTTAGTTTGGAAAAAATGGTCACCAGAACGATGGCTGTGTTTCTCCTGCAGGCAAAACGTTCATGGGGAGAATGAGTCAATTCCTCTGGGACTTTCGGGAGCCTCTGAGCAGAGGGAGGAGGACAGGGTAGTGGAAACAAACAGAAATCCTAGAGAGACAATCCCCGAGCGTTTGTCATGGGGCCATTCGCAGGACCCTCCCTAGAGTGGTGAAGGGCCATTGATCTGGCTGGGGGAGGGAATGGCCCCGAATGGGTGACATCTCCAGCAAGGGAAGGCACAGAGGTCTGTGCCGGCTGAGATAAGAGGCTTCTCAGGAAGTCTGAGTCACCTTGGGCTGACTCTCAAAGCTTGAAGACCTCACAGCAGCTCAGCCTGGAGACAAGGCCAAGGCCTCCTCCCAGCCTGGGGGCCCTGGGAGTCAGCATTTCCTGTTGGCGTCCTTTGACCTGGGCGGCCACCACCCCTGGGAATTTTCCGGCCACCCTCTCCCGCGCACTGTGAGCCTACCGTTAACGGGTCTTTGTCCCTCTGCTCATCTTGCGTTTGTTTCCTCTGGAATGTTCCAAGCCCCTAGTATCGCCCTGTGCCAGGAATCTGAACATTCCAGGGTGGGAGAGGCTTCAAGTTACTCACTCCTCCATGTGATTTCCCAACGGAGGATCCAGAGACCTGAATTCTGGCCCGGGCCTACAAACTACTAACAGTCACGGTCAAGGCCTCTCCCGAAACCTCAGTGTCCTCATATCCCTAATGGGCAGCGAGGACTCGGTCGGAACGATTGGGGGAAAGCAGGCTTTTTGGAACTGGAATCACGTGAGGACCTTCATGCTTCCTGCAAAGGATTTCTGGCTGATCTCTGCCATTCCATCATTAGCTGGAAGAAGTTTAAGCTGTTATCGTGCAGGTATTCCTTCGTGTAAGTGAAGGATCCAAGCAGATTTCTGAGGGAAACACACCCAACAGTTCATTACACAAAGCCGCTGGTTCCTTCTGGGGGACGGAGTGAGCCTGGGGAAGAAGATTCCGTTCCACACATTTCTTAGGACGTGGCCCCCATGGCAGAGATTGTGGCACAAAGGAATATGTGTTCGAGCAACTCAGTCATCGGAAGTCAACCAATCCCACCCTTGACCTTCCACCCTTGATCGTGCAGCACCATGATTTCAGGGTCTCAACCGAAGTTTCTAAAGCCAGGAGTCGTGCCTGGTATCTTAACCCGATAGCTCAACGTTGATGGGCAAGCCACTCAACCCCTCGGGCCTCAATCTCCTCGGCTGTCAAATGGGAATGAGAAAAGGACTATGAGGAATAAAGGAGACTATATATACAGCGCCTGGCCACGTAAGCGTGCAAAACAGTAATAGTCATACTAAGGCCACCCACACCCAGTGATGTCTTCTCCCAGAACCACAGTTGAGCCATCCTCCTAACCGACACTCTATACCCTTCTGTGAGATGTTTCAAAACTGGAGGCAACATAAAATCTTTTTTTTTTTTTTTTTTTTTTTTGAGAGAACCAGCGGGGGAGGGACAGAGGGAGGGGAACGGCGGATCCAAAGCGGGCTCTGCGCTGACCGCAGCGAGCCCGACGCAGGTCTTGAACTCAAGAACCACGAGATTGTGACCCGAGCCGAAGTCAGACGATTAGCCGACTGAGCCACCGAGGCGCCCCAGTGTAAAATCATTCTTTTTTTTTTTTTTTAAGCAATTTATTTATTTACTTACGTTTATTTATTACTGAGAGACAGAGAGAGACAGAGCATGAGCAGGGGAGGGGCAGAGAGAGAGGGGAGACACAGAATCCGAAGCAGGCTCCGGGCTCTGAGCTGGCAGCACGGGGGCCCGACGCGGGGCTCGAACCCACAAACCGTGAGGTCGTGACCTGAGCCGGTCAGACACCTAACCAACCGAGCCATCCAGACGCCCCATAAAATCATTCTTGAATGAACCTAACCTCGATTTTTCACAGGCCCGTTCCTCAGACCCACCTGTGGTAAAGACAGAAAACCATCAGTCGCGACCCTGCCCCCTCTGGGGGGGTCACGTCACCCATGGGGGGGTCATTCCAAGGAACAGCAATGTCGGAACGCCCCACAAATGGACCCCTAAATGCCCCCCGCAAGAGAATTGGGCATGGAAGTGTGTTCAGACAGCAGAGGGGAGTGGAGACAAATGTTCTTGGAGACCTTTCCAGAAGGGAGCAGACCACCCCCCACCCACCCCCCCGCCCACCACCCAAGCCAAGTCCGGTCCTGGCTTAGAAGTTAATCAGCTGGAAGAGAGACAGCAGCTGACTGGGGCGGACAGCCCGCGTCCTCCCAGGCACCGGAGAGCAGGACACGGGGCCCAGAGCCCGCCCCTGGGTGGCTGCCAGAGACAATGCTGGGGGCCAGCTTCCACTGCTGAGCTGTCCTGTCCCCGAGAGCACTAGCCTTTGTCAAAAGAAGGATTTGTGCAGCTCAGACCCCACCGGGCTTGGGCATTGTGGACCTGTCTGTCTGCATTTCAACTCCGGGCTTCACCCTCTGCTGAAAGTGATTCTCCGGTCACACAGGCGTCCAGAGCGGAAGCAGCAGCAAGGTGCAACCTCACCCTTTTATGCCGAGAGCTTTGTGCGGCTCAGACCAGAGCCCTGTGCTGGGGGGGCGGGCAGTGGAGAGATACATAGGAATCAGAAGACCAGCCCCTGGGGGCGCCCGGGTGGCTCCGTCGGTTAAGCGTCCGACTTCGGCTCAGGTCGTGATATTGTGGTTCGTGAGTTCGAGCCCCGCGTCAGGCTCCTCCGTGCTCACAGCTCGGAGCCTGGAGCCTGCTTCGGATTCTGTGTCTCCCTCTCTCTCTGCCCCTCCCCCATTCACACTCGTCTCTCTCTCTCTCAAAAATAAATAAAACATTCAAAAACAGGTAGTGATGGAAGCAGTGACATAGAGTATACTTAGTATAACATGATAGAAACACAGACCACCTTGTAGAATAACATAACAATCACTACCCATAAGCATGGCCTCCGCGGGAATACGGACCGAGAATTTACGAGCGCTGTGACTAGGAAATCTGCAAACTCACCAATCTTCTACACAATGCCAGAAAATAGAAAACACGTGAACGGAAATTATGGCACTTCGTGTCTTAAGACTGAGTTTCACTGGAACAATGAATGATCCACCCCAGTCTCTAGTGGATTGTCAGTTAAGAAACTATTACCTCACTCGCAGATAAATCAATCGAATTTGGAGGGCGAGTGCAGAATCGTGTTCTCCGAGAAAAAAAAAAAAAAAAAAAAAAGATTTTGTCCCTAAAGGTGAAGAAGAAGCCAGGACATACAGGCATCATTCTAAGTGATATCTGAGCGGCAAAAACATTTCACACTATTTCTAAGATCCTGGGGGGGGAAAAGAGAAAATAAAACACTTTATAGATAATGACCAACGTTGGGCTTAGCATAAAATTGCGTGCTTTTATTTTAATTATTATGGACACCATAATATCCATGCGTAGGAGCCATTGCTACAGTGGTTCTCAACTGAGGTCAATTTTGTTCCCTCCCCCAGCCCCCCTCCCCCCTGAAAGGGGACACTTGGGGAAAGGGAGCAGGAGCGGGAGTGTGACTGGCAACCGTGTGTAGAATAAGAGGGATGCTGCTGGGACCTTACAGAGCAAAGACTGTCCCCCACAGCAAAGAATTATCTGGCCCGGAATGTCAGTAGGGCTGAAGTTGAGAAGCTCTGCTCTAAACCACTAAGGTGCAGAATGTGAATGAGCTATACGGGTAGGAAGAGAGAAAGAGAGGAGAGGTGAAGTGAGGCAAGGAGAGAGGAGGGGAGGTGAAGGAAAGGGAGGGGAGGGAGGGGAAGGGAGAGGAGGGAAAGGGAAGGGAGGGGAGGGGAGGGGTGGGGAGAAGGGATGGAGACGGGAGGGGAAGGAAAAGGAGGAAAATAAAGAGCTTAAAGACTTTTGCTCTGTCTTCTCTTGAAAATGCGCGATTTGGAAGGAGATCTGTTGCGAACGATAATTTTCTGATTCATCGTGTTCACAAAGCACCTTGGCGCCCGTCTGATGAAGAATCAGATATTTGTGCAGCCGTCCTTCCTACACCCTGCTTGATGAGCGCAGGCTTGGCCAACAGATCTCCTCCCGGCGTGACTCAGTGTTGAAATAAACCACGAAAACCGTGAATATGGTCAACTTGTGGTCCCTGAAAGTTCATCTTTTAAGCCTGTCTCCTGACGCCACGAGCCCAAGGTCGAGATTCTCTTTTGCCACCCTGCACGTGGCAGGGACTCCGTGAGGCCAGTTGTCTCTTGAGGTTTTGAAAGGCGTGCTTGAGCTCAAAACCTGTCGTCTTGATGAAAATCATGTCGGGAAAGGCCACTGCCGGGATGTCAAAGAGCTCACGAGGGTGGTCGGCTCGCCGATTGGCTGAGAATGAATTTTCCAGGCGGAAGCAAATCCCCACTCGGAGCGAACGCGGTTCAGAGGGGGTCTGCTACCTGCCAGGATCCCAGGTGGCATTCTCTCTCCTGCTGGATTTCCAAACCCCTCTGGGGCTCTCTTACCCCCTCCCCCCCCCCCCCCCCCCCCGCCACCTGCTTTGTCAACCTTGTGGAAGAGGGCAGAGAGCTGCCTTCTAAAGAAACCTAACCCTTCCCTTCTCCCTCATCTCTCTCCTCCCTACCAAAGAGAGTTTCTAGTCCCCCCTTCAGTGAGAGTGTATCCATTCCGGCGGGGAGGTGGCCATCAGGAGAGAGTAGTCAGTCACTCCTGCGCTGGAGGGAGGGGGGTGTGGCAGCTGAGCTCCTCATCGAGTCCTGCACGTCCCCCCCCCCCCCCCCCCCCCGCCGGGGTCAGGCAAGCAGCCACCTGTCTCCAAAGGAACAGGCAGGGGACTGAGGATCAGCAGACCTGAGGTCCCAGGGCCGGGACACCAGGGCACAAGTCAAGGGACTGTGTGATTTGGAACCAGATAGGGGGAAAGACGGTACATCAGTGGGTACAGGTGCAGATTGCGACATCCCCAGGACCGATGCCTCTCCCCCCGCCGCCCCCCTTCCCATGGTAGAGACTGGGTGACTGAACTCACATACCCTTCTGGAAAGACCAAGGAAGGGGGAAAACCTTAGATTTGGATTTAAGCAAAGAAAATAAAAAACAAAAATTAAAAACCCAACAACCAGAAAATTCCTGATGGGACTGAGTATACTCTGAATCAGCAAGGTTGTGTTTTCTACTCCCAGGTGGAATTGAACCTCAGATTCCAGAATCTAATGACGCTAATAATACTAATATAATGATGATGATAAACAGAGCTCCTTTTCTTGCAAAGCCAAGTGCAAAGATTGAAAATGTCCGTTGCCCTGTGCTCCCGAGCTCCGTGGAAATGTAGAGACTTAAAGCAAGGGGTGGATTTCTCTCCTGTAGCTGGGGAGAGGGGGGCGGGCAAGGTTCAAGAGAGGGAATACTTGCCCTTGAGGCATTGATGCGGGACCATTAACAACTGAAACCTGGGGACAGCTGTTCTCGCCTTGGCTCTCCTCTTAAAGACCACAATCACATGCTCCACGCCTGTGCTAGGGAAAATCTGGCCCCAGAGACGCCTGGAAAGCCCTGAGCAAAAACATCTGTAATTCAGAACATTCTCTTGGAATGAATTCTTGGGGCGTCGGGCCTTCAGAAACACTGGGACTTCCTTTCCAGAAACCGGGAACTGGGAAAGAGTTGTCATTCCAAGGCAGAAAAAAACCAGAAGTTGCGAAGTCTGATCCTGGAAACAGCGGGCGTCCGTATGCGAATCCCCAGGAAGCAGCCGGTTCGCAGGGCCCCCACGGGCCGCCACCGAAATGATTCCTTCTCTCTTGGCGAGGGGGAAGGGGCGAAAGGACGCGATCGTGGTATTTGCAAAGCCATCCTCTAAAGCTTCCTCCAAAGTTAAGCACACACCCACAGACAACAGCCGACCACAGTGCTCATCGAATCTGAGAGCTGAGAAGTGCTTCCAAAATTATCCAGTCTGGCGACCTCATTCTGCAAATAAGAGCTCAGAGACCCAGAGACGACATGCCCTAATCTCTGTTACCACGTTAGGTACTGGGAATGATACCGGAAATAAAACTGCCCTTGTAATTCCCAGCGCAGGCCGCTTTCATTCCTGGCTGACACTTTTTAAAAACAGAACAATTGTTGAGTTTGGTTGCTTTTTTTTTTTTTTTTAGTTTTTTTTAATTTTTTTTTTAGTTGGGTGCCTGGGTAGCTCCAGTCGGTTACACGTCTGACTTTGGCTCAGGTCATGATCTCACAGTTTGTGAGTTCAAGCCCCGCGTCGGGCTCTGTGCTGACGGCTCGGAGCCTGGAGCCTGCTTCGGATTCTGTGTCTCCCTCTCTCTCTCTCTCTCTCTCTCTCTGCCCCTTCCCCGCTCACACTCTGTCTCTATCTCTCTCTCTCTCAAAAATAAATACACATTTAAAAAAATTTTTTACAAAGAGATTGTTTTAAGTTGATAATTTTATTTATTTATTTTTTAACGTTTATTTATTTTTGGGACAGAGAGAGACAGAGCATGAACGGGGGAGGGGCAGAGAGAGAGGGAGACACAGAATCGGAAACAGGCTCCAGGCTCTGAGCCATCAGCCCAGAGCCTGACGCGGGGCTCGAACTCACGGACCGTGAGATCGTGACCTGAGCCGAAGTCGGACACCCAACCGACTGAGCCACCCAGGCGCCCCATTAAGTTGATCATTTTAAACAATAAATTTTAACAGAAGTTGGCTTAGTATAACTGTGTAACCAATATCCCCCCAAATTTCACCGGCTTGGCACAGTAAGTCAACTTCATGCTCAGGTCAGAGAGTCCAGTGTCGGTTGGCCAAGGGGGCTCTACTCCTGGCATTCATTCGAGGATTCGGGATCCTTCCATCGCGTGGCTCTTCCTGTCACCGAAACCCAAGTTCGGCTGCCGTGGTTCAAGGGGCCAATACTCGAGAGCCGAGTTTTGACCGGAAAGCAGTATGAGCTTTATTCACGAGGCCGGCCGCCCGGCGAAAAGGTGGACCCTTGTCCAAAGGCCGACTCTGAGGTTTCTGCCTGGACCCGAGATTTTTTTTTTTAAGGGGTTTATTCAGCCAAGGGGGTGCAGCGTGACATTTCTTGATTACGTGCAGGCTCGACGATGCCAGCTACAGGGTGACCGTAGGTTGTGCAAGAAGGTCTCTAGTTCCTTGGTACCCAGGCGTTGTGCGAGAATACCCTGTTCTTTCTGCAAAGGAGGGCAAGGTCTATAGATACGCAAAGGGACGTCAGTAGTCCCTTGTGTGACCTTAAAAAAGAAAAAAATATTTTGCTAGAAGGTTGCGGGGTTCATCCGAAAGCTAAGGAGGGGGCTTCAAACAGATTTGCTAGCCTCTGAGGCCTGGGAACGTCCTGGTCCTTGATTCCCCAAGGCCGGTGGTCTGCAAACCTCAAGGAAAATAAATTAGTTCTGTTACAGATCAAGGGCCTTAAGTCAGCAAGCGAGGAATGTGTTAACTTGAAGCAGGTTGAGCCTGGAGTGCTGTGACTTTCCCTCCTCGGGGGGGCCTTGGGGTCCTCTTGACTCCGCCAGCAGATGGGGAGAGAGGAGGAGCCTTGAAGATGACACAGCGGGGTGGAGGCTGGGGGTAAGAACCTGGGAGGGGCAGCATCATGGCTGCAGGGCTGTCCTGATTCCGGGGCTCCTGAAGCAGTCACGTGGTCCCCGCTAACTGCAAGGGGAGCTGGGAAATGTAGTCTAGCTCGTGCCCGGGAGGAAGAGGCAGTGGGGGTGGGGGAACACACAGCAAAGTCTGACAACAGAAGCTCAAGTCTCCCCACTCCCTCCTTGTCCCCAAGGAGTGCCTGGGGGGGGGTCCATGCTTCCCCACTTTGGAAGCCGTTGGTCTAGAGGTCTAGGTGAAGATGGGCCCCGTGGGGAGAGCCAGATGGGGGTATAGCTAACATGACTGACCGCTGAACCCTGTGCCCAGCACTCACCGAGCAATCTGCACGTATTAGCTCATTGAATCCAACCCACAGCTCAGAGAGCTCGATGCTATGACTGTCTCCGTTTTTTCCGAGGAGAAAACCACGGCTCAGAGAGGTTCCGCAGCCTGCCCCAGATCACGCAGCGGCAGGGCTGGGACTTGACCTCAGACGCTGGCTCCAGAGCCCGTGCCGTCGGCCACAGGGGGAGAACGGGAGATTAAGTCCCAGCTCTCTGCGAGCCCCGCAGGTGAAGAGCGGGCAGGGGAGGGCAGGCTGGGGTTGGCAGGGGGCGGGCGGTGCAGTGAGAGGAGGCAGCCCGGGGCGGGACCGCGGCCAGAGGGTGGGCACCAGGGGGATAGAGAATGAAGAACGTGGGGGCGCAGGCCTGCAAAGTCGGGCTGTTGGGGCTCACTGAGGAAGCCAGCACTGAGTCGAGGATTCAGAGCGCCCAGGCAGGTACTGTCCATTACCTTCAGGAGCCCCTTTCATTCTGGCCCCTCTCCTTGATGAAGCTTGGGAGGACCCCTGGGAAGAAGATGGCCCCACAGGGAGGGTCATGGGCTGCCCAAACCCCAGCTGCTCCCAGAGTTCACGCTCACTGCCTCCCCAGGGCAAACTAGGCTTTCCTCTGTCTTGTCCCCCGGGGTGTGGGGTGTGGGGTGGTAGTTCCTGCCGTGTGGGTACGATCCTTCACACTCAACCAACAGGAGGGGACCTCTGGCTCCTCCAATGGTCTGGCCCTTCAGCTGCCTTCTAAAGAGTACACCCTGCCCTGGCTGCCGCCTTGAAGGGACCTGCATTTCCCAGGTAGGGAAGCCCTGGGTTGGTGGCCCCAGGGCCTTGTCACCACCGTCCTTGCTTGGGAGTCCAAGCCAGGGAGCCTTTGAACATTGCTTCGGCCATAACTGGCTGTCCGATTTCTGACAAATCACTTTGAGGCTCTGTGCCTCCGTTTCCCGGTGGTCAGATGAGCCGGGAAACGTGCTGTTCCAAACCCCCAAGAAGATTCCTGAGTTGCTCTGTGTGGGTATCTTCACCTCAAGACCGGTGAATCCTTTCGAAGCGGACAGACAGACGGACGTTCCGCGGACGGTACGTCGGCTCATAATGTACACTGAGAGACAGGCATGCCCAGGGTCTGCCTCCGCAGAGGGGAGGCCGATCTCTACCGATGGCCGCGGTGCCTGAGAACGTCACAGAGGATCGTTGCTCTCATGCCGTTAACTCTCCTCCTGAGGAAATCCTCTGCTGGTTGAGGCTGCCATCTTGTTCAGGGCTCCAACCTGGACCATGGCACCAGCTTCAGGAAAGGAGACGTGTGGGGCTCTGTTTTGATTTTTTGTAATCGTCCCACGTATCAACCCAGCAGGTTACCATCCGTTTTGGCCAATTGGTATCAGGCACGATCTGAATGGGTACAAAGTGTTAAGTCCTACAGTACACTGGAATACCATCGGCCCACCCTATGGCACTTTGAAAGGCTCTCTCACGCACAGAATCCCTTTTAACCCTCTAGCCGTCCTGAGAGAGCCCTCTCCCCACCCCCACTGCATGGATAACAGAACCACAGCACAAAGAACTAAGTGACTTGGCCAAGATCCCAGAGCCAGTATCTGGCTGAGCCGGGGTTCGAACCTTGGAATCGCCTGACTCCAGCCTTCAGCTCCTTACATCTCGCTCGGCCTCACCGGGTAGAAAGAAAGGTTACACAAGCGAAGGAGAGGTGTGCTAAGGGGAAAGAAAAGAAAGAGGGGATGTGACACGACACGGTCGTTCAAGTTCTGACAGTCCAGGCCCCATGATGTCTGACTGTTCTTACGGCAGACTCTTAATTATTTGACCTCTTTGAATTTGCAAAGTTGTTCTTCGTTCTATATTTCATTCATCGTGTCAATGAGAATTTGTGGAAAATTACTATGGGTGGAAATATCTTGTAGACTCTTTTTAAAAATTTTTTTAATGCTTATTTATTTATTTTGAGAGAGAGAAAGAGAGAGAGAGAGAGCACAAGCAGGGGAGGGACGAAGAGAGGGAGAGAAAGAATCTCAAGCAGGATCCATAGCAGCACGGAGCCCGACGCAGGGCTCAAACCCACGAACCATAAGGTCATGACCTGAGCCAAAATCAAGAGTCAGACACTTCACCGACCGGGCCACCCAGGCGCCCCTGAAAATATCTTGTAAACTCTTAAGGATAAGTGCAATTATTCATTGTTAAGGCTCGTGGGAGATGTGAACGACGCAGAAGACGCAATTTCTGCCCTTTTAGAGCTTATAACCTGTTTCGCCTAAAATACGTACTTCCTGGGGCACCTGGGTGGCTCAGTCAGTTGAGCGTCCGACTTCGGCTCGGGTCACGATCTCGCGGTCCGTGAGTTCGAGCCCCGCATCGGGCTCTGTGCTGACAGCTCAGAGCCTGGAGCCTGTTTCGGATTCTGTGTCTCCCTCTCTCTCTGACCCTCCCCCGTTCATGCTCTGTCTCTCTCTGTCTCCAAAATAAATAAACGTTAAAAAAAAAAAAATTCAAAATACGTATTTCCTCTAAATATCCTAGACCAAGGCTTAAGCTTCCTCTAAGGACAGTGGGAAGGTACGGGCTGTAGCTAATGACTTTCTCTCAGTGTTTTCCCGGTGTCTGTCCCTACTCGTCACTGCCCCATCATCCCATTGACCCGTTTCAACTTGGGATTCACTTGGATCACTGGATCCTTTTCTTCTGTCCTCTGGTCCTCTTGGAGTTCATTCTGACCACTTGGAGATTTTATTTTTTTTAAGTTTATCTGTTTATTTTGGGAGGGTGGGCAGAGAGAGAGAGAGAGAGAGAGAGAGAGAATCCCAAGCAGCCTCCGCACTGTCAGCCCAGAGCCTGATAACGGGGCTCGAACTCATGAACCGTGAGATCAGGAACCGTGAGATCATGACCTGAGCCAAAACCATGCGTTGGATGCTCAACTGACTGAGCCACCCAGGAGCCCCCCACTTGGAGATTATTTAAGGCTATACCCACAATGCCCACTTCCCCAGTCTTGAGCTGACTTGGAGACCTACTGACCATTGTCTCTATTTCATCCAGTGTGTCACAGCGGAGAGAGTTCGGGAAGGTCGTAGGCCTGTTGCAAGGCTGCAGCCTCCAGCTGGAAGCCTCAGGACCGGCTACCAATAACCCCTGCTCAGGGAGTCCCCCGGGGAACGCAGGGCAGAAAAGAGGGCCTGACAAAAAGTGAGCTTAGCCTGGCCCGGTGGCTCGGCCTTTCTCCCGCCACACGCAGCAGCCTCGGGAGCAGTAAAAGAAATGACGTCATCCGCAGGGAGGCAGCCGGGCGTGTAAAATGATCAGAGAACACCCGAGAACAGGTGTAAACCCTCACGGGGCAGGGCTGTACCTGTCTGGCCGGCGGGCCCCTCTCCGCCTTAGCCATGGAGGCATCTCTGGCCACAGGTGGAGGAAGGAGAACCAGACCTCATTCCCCAAACCCAAGAGCCCTCACCACCGAGGCACAGCCCGGGGAGGGTGCCCGGCCGGCCCGTCCCCAACCCCCATCTCCCTCTGACCTCCTTCCCCACCCCCACCCAGAGAGGGGTCAGACCTCATCTGCCAGTGAAGCAGTCAAATCAGTCATCACGAAGGCCCGGGAACAAAAATAAAGAGACGGAATCGAGGGGAGTCATCATAAAGCACTGATATTTTCTGGCACCGGCCCCGTTTGGCCTTACCCATTAGTCACCCGCAGAAGCAAACGGGTATGTCATTCTATAAATTGACAAAATCGCGTGCAGAGGAGGAAGGGGCAGGCCTCCACCCCTTCCCTCTCTGTCCCCGCCTAGGAGGGACAGGGACGCCAGTGAAACAAGAGTTCTGGGGATCCTGTCTTGTGATCCTTTGTTTGGAACCCTCTGGCTCACCGCTTCCTTCCTCCAGGCCGTGGGCCCTGTCCACCCACAGCGGGGCACGCCGGGGGCCCCTCGCACTGGCTGAGCCAGGGGCAGAGGCACACCCTTCCCAGTAATGACACTCCCGGGGGCTCAGGGGGTATCTTCTCTATCTTCTCTGCCCTCTTCCCCTCCTTAGTATTTCAGGCTCGCTCGCTCTCTCTCTCTCTCCTTCACTCTCTTCCAAGGAGATGAGATTCAGATCTGTGGGCTGTTGTTAATGCATTCCAGATGCCAGAAGAAATCTTGGCGCGGGCTCAGCAGTTCTGCCCTTGGGCCTCTCCCCACCCCCCACCCCCACCCCGCGCCCTCGCCCAAAAGGGCGCGGAGAGAAAACAGGCAGGCTGGCGCCACCTGCTGGCAGCAGCCTGAAGCTCGGCCAAGAGGAAGAGGATTTTCGGGTGGGGCTGGAGGTTTCCGGTAACCAGCGCAATTCACAAGTCTTGGGTGGAAGGAAGAATTCCCTTCATCTGATGAAAAGCCTTTGAGAGAAGGGGCCCCGGGTGGCTCAGTCGGTTGAGCGACGAACTTCGGGTCGGGTCATGATCTCACACAGTCTGTGAGTTCGAGCCCTGCCTCAGGCTCTGTGCTGATGGCTCAGAGCTCAGAGCCCGGAGCCTGCTTCAGATTCTGTATCTCCCTCTCTCTCTGTCCCTCCCCGGCTCATGCTGTGTCTCTGTCTCAGAAATAAACATTAAAAAAAATTTTTTTTTCTTAAGGAAAAAGAAAAGTCCTTGAGGGAAAAGATTACATAAATTGGAACACTCCTGTCCTTAGGAACAAACAATGAAGGGAACTAAAGATTTATGGAGACTTTGGACAGCCCTCTTTGTTTCATTCTGCTACTTTGTTAGGTTCTATTTCTTTTCTTTTCTTTTCCTTTTCTTTTTTCCTGTTCCCTTTCCTTCTTCCTTTCCTTTCCTTTCCTTTTCCAGTCTGGATCCCAGCTGGGTTCCCTCTAACCTCAAATCC
This sequence comes from Leopardus geoffroyi, assembly GCF_018350155.1. Taxonomy (NCBI): domain Eukaryota; kingdom Metazoa; phylum Chordata; class Mammalia; order Carnivora; family Felidae; genus Leopardus; species Leopardus geoffroyi. Next base: position 8,874,366 of record NC_059330.1, read on the forward strand.
TTTGAAGGGTGGAGGCTTTTGTGTTCCATCTTGTGTTACACAAAATAAGCCAAGAGGAGACTCCATGCAAATTACCTAGTAAGCCTGTGGCTTGGTGAAATCTACTAAGTAGAGGAGGAGGGAGATTTAAAAGCGAAGGAAGCAAGCGGAAAATAAATGGTCTCCGGTGATGGTTAGAGGAAAGCAATGGTGAGGATTTTCAAGGCTAGCTCAGCAGGAGACTTTTCCAAGATGGTGAATTCTTCCCCAGATGCCTGGAGACCTTTGGTCCAAGTCGCAAGACCCGTTGATGAGGCTCTGGGTGGGGGTGGAGTTTACTAACGGGGTTTGAGGCTGTGGGATGTGTGCCGATGCTCCCGTCAATCCTGGGCAGTGAGTGCAGTGGTTAAGTGGGGTTTTTCGTCAACCCTCCCTGGGTCCAAAAATCCCAGCACGGCCACTTCTTCCCTGTGTGACCCGAGCTAGTCATATCTCCTCTTTGGTGCCTCCACTTGTTTATCTGTCAGGTGGGGGGAAAAGCAGACACACTCCCTTAAAGTCGAGAGTCAGTGTCAGGATTCATGGAGTGAATAGATGTCTTGTTAGCACAGTGACCACCATACCGTAAATGGGGCACCTGGGTGGCCCAATCGGTTACGCATCCCCTCTTGGTTTTGGCTCGAGTCACGATCTCATGGTTTGTGGGTTCGAGCCTCGCATTGGACTCTCTGCTGTTAGCACAGAGCCTGCATCAGAGCTTCTGTACCCCGCCCCCTCTACCCCACCCCCACTTGCACTGGCTCTCTCTCCAAAATAAACATTAAAAAAATAATAAATAAATAAATGAGGGGCGCCCGGGTGGCACAGTCAGTTAAGGGACCAACTCTTGATCTCGGCTCAGGTCATGATCTCACGGTCCAGGAGTTCAAGCCCCACGTCAGGGTCCGTGCTGATGGTGCAGAGCCTGCTTGGGATTCTGGCCAAGGTCCCCTCCCATTCCTTAGGAGACTGGGCTCCCACATTCTGTCCGCTCTTCGCCGGGACCTCCAAGTCCCAGCTCCTTCCCTGTGGCTTCCCTGTTGCCCCTCGCCACACCCAAAGGTCCACCACCTTAGTGAGTCAAGTACCCACATCAGGACCAGGAAAACGACCCAATGACAGCTTACAAGTGGATATGGGACAGGCCTTGTTGTAACATTTCAAAATACTTTCAGTGTTTCTGGACCTACTTCTCGGTCACATGTTTTATGGCCATTCCCTCCGTTGAGTTCCTCCTGCCTCTTTATAATGAAAGGGTGAATTCACTGTCCAGCCTCAGTTTCTCCACTGCCTAGACAGCGCCCTGGCAAGTGGGGTGCACTCACCTGGGAGGGGGTTCTGAGAAGAGTCTCTGTGGTGTGGTCAGAAGATGCCTTAACTTTGGGGCATCCAGTGGCTCTCAGTTGGTTAGACGCCCGACTCTCGACTTCTGCTCAGGTCATGATCTCACCGGTTTGTGAGATCGAGCCCTGTGTCGGGCTCAGTGTGGAGCCTGCTTGGGATTCTCTCTCCCCCTCTCTCTGCTCCTCCCCTGCTCATACTCTCTTTCCCACTCTCTCAAAATAAGTAAATGAACTTTAAAAGAAAAAAAAGATGCTCTTTGGCATCTAATTGTTTTTATCTTATGTTTTAACGTCTATTTTTGCAACTGTTTTAGATTTTACATAGGAGTACAGTAATAACTTTACTTTTTTAAGTTTATTTCTTTATTTTGAGAGAGAGGGGTGGAGAGGGGCAGAGAGAGAGAGAGAGAGAGAGAGAGAGAATTCCAAGTAGGCTCCACACTGTCAGCGCGGAGCCCAATACGGGGCTCAAACTCACCAACCGTGAGATCATGACCTGAGCTGAAATCAACAGACTGAGCCACCCAGGCGCCCCGATAACGGTTTACATTTATAAATGAACGCACAGCTTTGGGAGTGCATGCTCAGATGTGGAGGTGCACCATGTCAAAGGTTTGGGGACCTCTTGTCCTGGCCCACAGTTCCCGTCCCACGTCATTCTCTGATCTGGCTCGGGTGGCTTTTCCTACTTCCTCAGCCCTCAGAGCAGTTCTCCTTGGGGCCCCGGGTGGTATTTGCAGTCGCTCACCGAGGGGAAAGGGCCTGGCACCAACCAGCCATCCGAAAGGAAAGGACTCCGGCTCCCGGTTCCGGCTGAGCCTTTCATAGCTGGGCGCCTGGTTGGGGGGAGGGGCAGCCCCATGCCGGGCATGCACTTTGGTGACTTGGGGCAGCTACCCTGATTTCAGAGATGCTGACCTTGTCTTTCAGGTGCTGCTTAGAATTAGCGACATGCGGTGCCCAATTTGCATCTGCATCGCCCCGTGTCTTGGATGGTGTTCTCGGGCGGTAGGTGACGGGGAAATATCAGCTTCGTGTTGGAGGTTCCAGAACAGGATTCCAGGGGAGGAAGCAGTGAGGAGAGGAAGGGGAGAGCGGAGGACCAAGGCTAGGATTCAGGGAGCAAAATCAGGTCGGGCGTGTTGTCTGCTCCCGCTGTGGTCTGGGGACGAAGTTCGGGGCAAAGGAGCCCCGACCTTCTAGAGTTCCAGCTCTGTGATGGCCTGGATGTCACCAGCAAGCCACTTAATGATCCCTTTGCGATTCCCTGTACTGAACGATGACAAGTGAGTGACATCTGACACAGAGTGCTAACTAACTACATGCCAACACTTGTATGCTTTGCTTTAAAACATTTTTTTAATGTTTATTTATTTTGGAGAGACAGAGAGAGCATGAGCAGGGGAGGGGCAGAAAGAGAGAGAGGGAGACACGGAATCGGAAGCAGGCCCCAGGATCCGAGCTGTCAGCACAGAGCCCGACGCGGGGCTCGAACCCACGGACCGTGAGCTCATGACATAAGCCGAAGTCGGGCGCTTAACCGACAGAGCCACCCAGGCGCCCCTGTGTGCTTTTCTATGTTATAAAAACATTAACATCGACCTTCAGTGGGAAACCAGGGTCACTGGCCCTTTTTATTTTAAGAAGGATAATGAGAGGGGCGGCCACCCACGGGGTCACATGACCTCAGCCAAGCCACTTCCTGCGTTTCACAGCGAAGGAAACAGGCTCACAAAAAAGGTCATCGCAGGTACAGGGGTCTATGAGAGGGGTTTTGTGAAGACAGAGCACAAGGCTGAACGTCAAAGAGCTTTGGAAACCACAGAGCGAGGCAATGACATCACAGACTTGGAAGTGTTTGCTGCCCTCGAGAACAAGGGTTCTATTTCACTCCAGTGGCTCATCATAATAGACAAGGAGTCCCTACTCTCAAGGCATAGATTTGTCCCGCGGGAAGCCTTCAGAGACTGTCAGAGCAGTAACTCGCTCATGGCAAAGCTTAAAAGTTTCCGGGAACCCGGTGGAAGTGATTTTAGATCTTGAAGAACTAGAATTAGTAAGAAATACAAAGTCCCATCAGAGTCGCTGGTGGTGGGACCATTTTGGGGTCTCTGTAGTTAATAAACCGGAGGAGACGCGTTTCTTCACTGGTCCCATTTTCCCCTTGCAATTTTTTTTTTTAATGTTTATTTTTGAGAGAGAGCACACAAGCAGGGGAGGGACAGAGAGAGAGAGGGAGACACAGAATCCGAAGCAGGCTCCGGGCTCCGAGCCGTCAGCACAGAGCCCGACACGGGGGCTGGAACCCACAAGCCGTGAGATTGTGACCTGAGCCGAAGACAGATGCCGAACCGACTGTGCCACCCAGGCGCCCTGCTCATTTCCCCTTTCACTGGTATTTTGTGACTCTGGAAAAGTAACTCACTTGCAATATCTAGCATGTGAAAGCTAGGCAACCTGGTATCTTTAAAGCTTAATGTCAGACTTAAATTACAGAAGCACGAGGGAGACTCCAGGAATTGGAGATCATGGCTTCATCTGTGGTTATTTAGAGCACCGGGTCTCAAATTACAGTGAACATCAGGATCACTGGGCTACTCGTTAAAACACAGACTGCCAGGGGCGCCTGGGTGGCTCAGTCCACCATGGCTCAGGTCATGATCTCGCAGTCCGTGAGTTCGAGCCCCATGTCGGGCTCTGTGCTGACGGCTCAGAGCCTGGAGCCTGCTTTGCATTCTGTGTTTCCCCCTCTCTCTGCCCTTCCCCTGCTCATGCTCTGTCTCTCTCTGTCTCAAAAATAAATACAAACATATAAAAATAAATAAATAAATAAAACACAGACTGCCAGGCCCCCAGCCCAGAGCTGCTGATTCACTAGGACTGCGGCAGGATACTAGAATCTGCATTTCTTTTTCTTTTTTTTTTTTTTTTTAAGTTTATTTTAAGAAAGAGGAGAGAGCAGGAGAAGGGCAGAAAGAGAGGGAGAGAGAGAATCCCAAGCAGGCTCCGCGCCGTGGGTGCAAAGCCAGACTCAAGGGCTCGATTCCACGAGCTGTGAGATCGTGACCTGAGCCAAAATCAAGAGTCAGATGTGTAACAGCCTGAGCCACCCAGCATCTGCCTTTCTGATAATTGCCCAGTGATGCTGGTGCTCTTGGGACCCCTCTTTGAGAACAAGTCACTTAAATAATAGCTCCTGGAAGAGCCAGGACAAACCAATTACTAAAGCCTTCTCTTCTGTTTTTTCTTAGGATGGGGACCATTATGATGTGAAGGAGCCGGGGTTAGAGAGATTGGGGAAGACATATAGAGCAAGGGGATGGGTCTTGTTGGTAAAAATCTTTGCCAACATCTAAGTCGGACTGTTTACTTGCCCTGGCATCCTCCCTTCCGTCAGCTAGAACTCATGAGATCTAAGGTTCTTCTTTGAAGACCAGACTTTGCCTCCCTGGGATCCCAAAAGGACTTTCCTTCTCGGGACTCAAAGCGGCGACCCCCTCCCTGGGCGGAATATGCCAATACCAGTAACTAGATGCACCCACCTGCACCCACACCCCCTGCAAGGCTTAGGGGTTCATAAGAAAGGAGATTATGTTGCCCCAGCTGGTGGTACCCAGCCTGAGTGGGAAGTGATCTGCATTGCTATAATCTGGAGTTATTGGGAGGATTCCCTCTGTATGCATATTGACTGTTGGATAAATATTAGATACCCATACAGATACAGTGAGTGGACCCCTTGAACAATGCAGAGGTCAGAGGCGCTGACCCCCATGCAGTCAAAAATCCACATCTAACTTCTGACTTCCCAGAACTTAACTGCTAATGGCCTACTGCTGACCAGAAGTCTTACCAGTAACCTAGTCGATTAACACGTGGTTAGTATATGTATTATAGGCTGTATTCTTACAGTCTAGGAAGCTTGAGAAAAGCAAATGTTACAAGAAAATCATAAAGAGGAGGAAATACACTTATAGTACTGTGCTGTATTCATCCAAAAAAATCTGCCTAGACGTGGACCCACGCAGTTCAAACCTGTGTTGTTCAAGGGCCAACTGTGTGTGTGTGTGTGTGTGTGTGTGTGTGTATGCATGTGTATATATATGTGTCTATGTGTGTGAATATATGGGTGTATGTGTATGTATGTGTATATAGACGTGTGTATATATAGGTCTATATGTGTTTATATGTATGTATTTGTGTGTGCATATATATTATATGTGTGTATATGTGTATGTGTGTGCATAGATGTGTACGTGTGTGTGTATTTGTGTGTATGTAGGTGTGTATTTGTGTGTGTGTGTGTGTGTGTGTGTGTGTACTAAATGGCCCACAGAAGATCACTGAGACATCTTCATTAATGTAGCACAGCTGAGATCTGGAAATCTTGGCTGACCCTGCCATTTACCAGCTCCCAGAGCAAACCAGTCCCACCACCATGACCAAACTGAACTGGACCAAAGGAAGGTGCCCAGTTTAGAAGCTACTCGGAACCCAGGCGAGCCGAGCCATCTGCTACCCCGGGGTTGGGGGGCTGAAGGAGGGCGTGGCGAGACTTCGGGCACGTGCCCTCTCCTCCTGGGTGTGGTTCTCCTGCTGGAAAGAGAGGATGCTGACTTCCCTTGGTGCAGGAGCGTTTCACTCTCACTGCCGTGAACACAGTAACTTTGTGTTCTTTCACGTGCCGCTCCTGGCCTCCTTTCCTCCATGCTATGCGAGGAACTTGCCCGATCATCGCATTTGAGTTGGGGGTGCGGGGTGTCCGATGCTCAGAGAGGCTGAGCTCAGCCCCTAGAAAACCAAGGCAGACTCAGGCTGTAGGGTCAGCCTCCAATGGCAAGGAGCTCAGACAATGTTACATTGTGGAGTTTAAAAACACGCATTTTTAACAGCCTGGGCTTACTGAGTCAGCGATCTGGAACATTCTCAAGAGACTATAAATATCCCAAGAGCGGACTGAATTTTAAACTACGCTTTAAAAAACGTTCTGTGTGGAAACAATCGGGCATTTCTTCTTTAAAACGGTTCTGTATTTTCTTTATTTAGATTTTCACGACAGGAAATAAGTATAGAGCAGGTTCGAGCGTCAGATGGGGCATTGAACATCATGGCCCCAAGGGTCATCTGGTCCGAAGACTGTATCCAGGGGGATACAAAAACAAAAACCGACTGAGCCACCCAGGCACCCCCTCCAACCCCCACTTCTAATCTAATTAAAGTGACAGTCTGGTGTGGGCCTTTGCTCACCTTTTACTGTGCTCCTACAAATACATATGCACATATAAGGAAGAGCTTTATGCATTTTTTAAATTCTCTCGTAAAAATGCAGTTATGCTGTGCACATCACTCTGCACGTCGGCTTTCCCACTGAGCTCTGTCTCAGCCGCTCCTCTGGAGGGAACGTGTAGGCTCAGCTCATTCTCGTTAACCAGCCGTGCCCGGAGTAGCCGTGTGGCCTTCCAGCAAAGTCTTCGTAGTGTTAAAGCATCAATGCATTTTCTTTACTTATTCATATGTTTCACTCAGTTGTATTTCAATTAGAAATCTCTTCCCCCGGGGGCGGGAGGGGAGCGCACCTGGGTGGCTCAGTGGGTTAAGCGTCCGACTTCGGCCCAGGTCATGGGTTCGAGCCCCATGTCGGGCTCTGTGCTGACAGCTTGGAGCCTGGAGCCTGCTTGGGATTCTGTGTCTCCCTCTCTCTCTGCCCCTCCCCTGCTCACGTTCTGTCTCTCTCTCTCTCTCTCTCTCTCTCTCTCTCTCTCTCTCTCTCAAAAATAAACATTAAAAAAAGAAAGAAGGACAGAAAGGCTACAGAGGGTGTAGAAGACAGAAAACATGAAGGAAGGAGGGAAAAACTGGACTCAAGGAGCAGAAGATTCCGATTGCCGGGAGAAGGATGAGCCGACACGGGTATGGGAGAGGCTAGTGCGGGCAATCCAGGGTGAAGCGGAGAGGCCTGCCGTGTAAACTGGGGGGGGGGGGGGGGGGGGGTCAAAGGTGAAATACATCAGACACCTCATGAAAACCGGTCAGGATGGAAACGGTTCACTCTGTGTGTGTGAGACCTCTTCTCTGTTGTAGAGGCTGCTTCCTGGAAATACACGGGCACCAAAAAGCCACAGAGGAAAACACAAGAGCACAGGTGAGCTCGGCTCCCGGATGGACCAAACGGCAGATCATGCCCCCAACCCAGATCCCCTGCGGATACCCCTTTCCTGTGGCCTCCTCTCCCCGGCCTCACTGGGCTTCTTGCTTCCAGCATAAGCCAGGAAGTGGCGGGGAGCAGGGGAGTTTGCATCCCGCACGGTGGGTGTGGCCACTGGCCAGGGACGGATGGGTGGGAGAGAAGAGCCGGGTCCCCTCGACGCCTCGCACCCCAGACAACCTCAGAGCTTACAAACGCCTGACTTACCCCTCCAGATCAATCAGGCTGAAGTTCCCTCCCGCGGCGCTTAGCCTCAAATCACACCCTCTCCCGACCTGCTTCTCTACGTGTCTCCCCGGGAACCAGGAATCCGCATCTCCCTTCCGTCCCCCGGGGTCCTGATGCATGACAAGTTTCCATGTGAACGAGGCTCTGGGCCAGGCTCTGTGGGCAACTTGCCTCCTTGGGAGGCAGAGACGTGAGCAAAGACACCTGTGTCCCCTCAGATGTGAATTTTATGCCCAAAAGTCACCAGAGTCATTTAGATTCAGACAAGAGTGGGAATGGAGTATTTTGGTTTTGTTTGGAGAACCAGAATCTCGAAAAGCCAGGTCACAGAAAGCAAGTCTCTGAACACCGGGCAAAAGCATTGAGACGGGTAATTAGCCTCAAATCCAGCTTCCGACGTGCACCTCCCTGGCTCTGGGGTCTCTCCGGGTGTATACACGGCCAGACTGTGGACCGAGCGAGTCCGATTATAGACAGCGTGAGGCCGAGGGCCGCCTCCGGCAGGGTGCCACCAAGGGGGCCACAGCAAAACAGAGAAAAAGTCTTAGAGATGCTTATGAAGGAAACTCAGAGGGTCTGTTAATGGTACAAGAAGCGAGATGACCATGGTCAGCTTGTGAGTCTGCCCAGGCCACGGTCACAAAGACCGGGGTGCTTTTTCTCTAAAAACAGAAATTTACTGTCTTACGGTTCCGGGGACTAGAAGTCCAAGGTCAAAATGCTGGGCACAGTTGGCGTCTCTCGAGGCCTCCCTCCTCAGCTTGTACACGGCCGTCTTCCCTCCGCGTGTCTGCGCCCTAATCTCCATATAAGGGAGATCAAACCCCATGCCTCTTGGGTGAGGGCCCACCCCAATGCCCTCGTTTTAACTTAACCATCTCTTCATTTTTTTAATTTTTTTAATGTTTATTTAGTTTTTTGAGAGAGAGAGAGAGACAGAGTGTGAGTGACGGAGGGGCAGAGACAGAGGGAGACACAAAATCAGAAGCAGGCTCCAGGCTCTGAGCTGTCATCACAGAACCCGACGCGGGGCTCAAACCCACAAACAACGAGATTATAATCTAAGCCGAAGTCTGATGCTTAACCGACTGGGCCACCCAGGTGCCCCCAGACCCTCCAGTTTCGAGTCCTGCAAGCGATGTGTAAGAATGCCTGGCCCCGAAGTTCTCCAAAGGTTCTCTTAGGTCCGAATCCATAGCTATGCGTTACCAGGTACATGCAATATATGACCATTTGTTCCTCACAACTCTGTGCAGCAGGTGTAACTATAATCACTTTGCAAACAGGAGGACCAGGCTTGAAAAGACTAATGAAGTTGAAAGTGATCTGACAAGGCCGGCTTGTCCTTATAGGGTAAGACCAAGCAAGATGCTGATGTCTTTCCTGTAAGTTTCAGCCTCCTAAACACACATAATATTGAGATTTAGATGAAAAATATGTGTGCTTTCTAGTCACTGTGACTTTACCTGACACCAAAGATCTTTCTAGAACTTTACCCTGATCCTTCTTCAGTCCCAGGTTTCAAAACTGGGCAAATTGGGAGAATTCTCTTTTAAAAATACAAAGAACCAGGGGCGCCTTGGTGGCTCAGTCGGTTGAGTGACCGACCTCGGCTCAGGTCATGATCCCGCGGTTCGTGAGTTTGAGCCCCGCGTCGGGCTCTGTGCTGACAGCTCAGAGCCTGGAGCCTGCTTCGGATTCTGCGTCTCCCTCTCCCTCTGTCCCTCCCTCCCCTCTCTCTCTCAAATAAACATTAAAAAAAAAAATTTAAAGAACCATACCTTATAAAAATACAAAGAACCAAACAGACTCAAGAAAAGACTAACAAGAATAAAAGTAATTGAATCAGGAACTTAAAACACACACGCGTGAGCATGCACACATACACTACCACCAAGCAGATTCTATCAAACACACAAGGAACAGATAATCCATATTGTGTACAGATGGTTCCAGAGGAAAGAAAAAGATACAGTCCGGAACTCGTTTATATAAGGCTAACGTAACCTTGACGCCTTCCCACAAAAAAACAAAAAAAAACAAAAAAACCACACCAGGTTCAACAGCCACTCCAGCCAATAATACCCAACCGCTAAAGAAGGCAATTGTTTCCAAAGTTACACAAAGAAGTCTGTGATATAGGGAAAGAGGGAAATGCCTGCCAACTCACTTTACAAGGCAATCACACCCTTGATAACAAAGTGCAATAGGACGGTTTGAAAAAGTAAAATTTCAAAAAGAAAGAAAGAAAGAGAGAGAGAAAGAGAGAGAGAGAGAGAGAGAGAGAGAGGGTACAACTTCAGATCAATCTCACTCATAAACACAGATTTAAAAAAATCACCTAAAATACAGAAGCAGAGGTGACTTTCTATATACCCGTCTGGTCCCAACACTATGGCCTGAGGGAGATCAGGGTCATCAGGAATATATTTGGAGGTTGCCAAGGATTTGTTTTAAAGTGTTTTCAAGTCTGACAGAGAACTCTGACATTTGGAAACAAGAAAATAGGAATATTTACAATCATGGAATAAAAAGAAAATAAAATATAAAGGCAAACCCAATCCAGCTGTATTTAAAAATGGTGAGGGATCATGAACACACTGTATTTTATTCCATGAGTTTAAGGTCAGTTTGACATTAGAAAATTATTTAATATAACTCAACACTGAAAGAGAAAAACAGGGGCGCCCAGGTGGCTCAGTCATTTAAGCATCCTACTCTTGATTTCAGCTCAGGTTATGATCTCACGGTCATGAGATCAAGCCCCGCACTGAGCTGATAGCCTGGAGCTTGCTTCGGATTCTCTCTCTCCCTTTCTCTCTCTGCCCCTTCCCTGCTCGCATACACATGCTCTCTCTCTCAAAAACAATTTTTTTTAACTTATGGGGCACCCGGGTGGCTCAGTCGATTAAGCGTCCGACTTCAGCTCGGGTCACGATCTTGCGGTCTGTGAGTTCGAGCCCAGCGTTAGGCTCTATGCAGCTCAGAGCCTGGAGCCTGCTTCGGATTCTGTGTCTCCCTCTCTCTCTGCCCCTCCCCTGACTGCACTCTGTCTCTCTCTCTCTCTCTCTCTCTCTAAAAAATAATGAACACTAAAAAACTTTTTTAAAAATGGGACAAAACAGTTGCAACATATATCAATGGCAAAAAGCTTCATATCCAGAATACACGAAACATCCTTCTAAAAACGTAACAAAAATAGGCCTTTGCATATGCTAAACTTGGTATTTGACAGATATGGCATTACAAATCAGTGAGAAAAATCTGAATTATTCACTGGTGCTGAGACAATTGGCTGTCTACCTGGGGAAAGATAAAATGAGATCCCTACCTCACACTACGCAGCAAAGTACATTGTGGATTATTTGAAAAGTGAAATATGAAAAGCAACATTTTCCCATTTTATAACAAAATGTAGAGTTATCATTACATACTGCTTAAGGAGAGAGTGTTTTCATTACTACTTCTCAGTAATGAGTAATGAGTACTCAGTAATGAGTACTAAGAAGTGAAGTTTATAAAAAGAAAGGTTGGGGGGAATCGTCTGGGGGGCTCAGTCAGTGAAGCCTCTGGCTTCGGCTCGGGTCATGAACTGGCGGTTCCTGAGTCCGAGCCCCGCGTCGGGCTCTGTGCTGACAGCTCGGAGCCTGGAGCCTGCTTCAGATTCTGTATCTCCCTCTCTCTCCGCCCCTCCCCTGCTCGTGCTCTGTGTGTGTGTCTCTCTCTCAATAAGAAATAAACATTAAAAAAAAAAAAAAAGGTTGGTAAGTTTGATTACATTAAAATTGCATTAAGTCAAAAAACACACTAATCAAAGTTAAAAGTGAAGTGATAGACTGGAAGAAGATGTTTTCAACACATGGCAGACCTAGGATAAATACCCAGAATATTTAAAATGCCGTATCCGGGGCGCCTGGGTGGCTCAGTCGGTTAAGCGGCCGACTTCGGCTCAGGTCATGATCTCGCGGTCTGTGAGTTCGAGCTCCACGTCGGGCTCTGTGCTGACAGCTCAGAGCCTGGAGCCTGTTTCGGATTCTGTGTCTCCCTCTTTCTGACCCTCCCCTGTTCATGCTCTGTCTCTCCCTGTCTCAAAAATAAATAAAACGTTAAAAAAAAAAATTTTTTTTTTAAATAAAATGTTGTATCCACCCCACAAAACCCAGATGTGAAGAAAGCCTGGAACATCAGGAGAACAACCAGATGTTTCCCATGACTGTAGCCCAGAGTGGGGTGTGTGTGTACCTACATACTACCCTCCACATGTCCGCACAAACAATTCTTTTGACTTAGGATGCCCTTTCTCTTTTTTCTTCCCAAAGTCAGAAAAGACTTCAAGAAAATCAGTACTTCCTTTCCTTGAACGCTGACTTATTAAAAAAAAAAATTTAATGTTCATTTTTGAGAGAGAGAGAAACAGAGCGCAAGTAAGGGAGGGGCAGAGAGAGAGGGATACACAGAATCCGAAGCAGGTTCCAGGCTCTGCGCTGTCAGCACAGGGCCCGACGCGGGGCTCGAACTCACGAACCGCGAGATCATGACCCGTGCCGGAGTCGGACGCTTGACCGACTGAGCCACCCTGGTGCCCTGGGCTCTGACTCGTTTTATACCCTCAACAGACAAGTTTAAAAGATGACAATTCATTGGGATCAGTATTGTACTAGCCTGCCTGGGCTGCTATAACAAAATGCCGTAGGCCAGGTAGCCTGGAAGTTCAAAATCAAAGTGCCAGCCAATTCAATGTCTGACGACAGCTCTGTCCTTGGCTGGCAGGTGGCCACCGTCTCCTTGTGTCCTCACGTGGCCTCTCCTTGGTGAGCGCACATGGAGAAAGAGATCTCCTGCCTGCTCTTACAAGGCCAACAATCCTATTGAATTTAAAACCCCACCCTTATGACTGTATTTCACCTTAAGTACCTCCAAAAACCCCTGTCTCCAAATATAGTCACAAGCCGGGGGGGGGGGGGGGCGGTTAGGGCTTCAAACATATGAAATTGAAGGTTAGGGCTTCAATATTCGAACTTGCCATAGACGATCCCTACATTGTTATAGCACCGGGGGTGAATTTCAGCCCATAGCAAGTATCCTATCTGCCCCACTCCTGTTTTATTAAGTCTCTGGAATCTGTACAGGTCTTTGAATGGCTGCTGTCCCAGGTACGAGGGTATCTAGCCGAGCGGTCGGCTGTCACCAGCTCACTTCTGTCAGTAAGTCTAAGGAAGGGGGTAAAAGCCAGGATTCTAGGAAGCAGCTTAGTGGGATCCCAGAAAGGGGGAGAGAGGAAAAGGTAAGTGTTCCGAGGTGGGTTAAGATTCTCAAGGCAGAGGTGACACCACCCTCTTTGGTGTGGAAGGGAGGTAGGGAACACCTGCCCAAGAAAGCTCCCCAAGGGAGCGTGTTTTGGGCCTAATTTTTGGTAGACGCTTCTTCTGTCACCCGGGCGGCATCTGCTATCCTGTCTGTTTTGTTTTGTTTTTCCAGAAGGGGCTGCCAAGGCTTAAATGGATGCACACAAGACGTGCTTGAGTGGCTCAGTCGGTGAAGCGGCCGACTTCGGCTCAGGTCATGAGCTCACGGTCCATGGGTTCGAGCCCCGCGTCGGGCTCTGTGCGGCCAGCTCGGAGCCCGGAGCCTGCTTCTGATTCTGGGTCTCCCTCTCTCTGTGCCCCTCCCTGCTCGCTCTCTCTCTCCCTCTCTCTCTCTCTCTCTCTCTCAAAAATAAATAAGCATTAAAAGAAAAACACACAGGACTGGTCTCTCGGTGGCCACAGGCGCGAGTAGATCCCTAGGTAGTCACTCCTGCCGAACCTCAGCACGTTCTGCTGCTTGAAAACCTTTGCGCCTTCCCTCCCAAAGACAAAGTGGCGAGTCAACGCCAGGGGCTGAAGAGAGATGGCCTGCTGAAAACCAAAACTCGGACCGCATACACTCAGCGCCCTACAAGGACCCCCCCCCCCCACACACACACACACACACACACTCAGCTTTTCGTGGCGGCAGCCCTACTCACGGCCCCAACCGGCCACAACCGTCAGCTGCTTTATCGTCACCTCCCGCTGCTCGACGGGGGGGGGGGGCCGAAGAAACTTACGCGTGATCCGCGAACCCAGGACGTCTGCGACCTAGCCCCGGCGTGCAACGGAAAACAGGACACGTGTGCTCACTTTCTCCTCGGCGGGTAGGCGGTGAGGACGCCCTCCGTAGACGTTTATCGAGTGCCGTGACGTGTCCGGCGTGGGGCCGGGCCCCGGGAACCTGAAAGGGAACCAGAAAGCTAGGCTCCCTGCTGCCGGAGTTTACAGCCAACTGGAGTGGGATGGGTAGTTTCACGTGTCGACGCGGCCAGGCTACGGCGCCCAGTTGTCCCACCGAGCACGGATCTTGGCGTGGCCGTGAAGGTGTTTTGTGGGTGCGATGGCCATCTGCAGCCTGTTGACTTTTAAGTAAAAGAGCTTCCCCTTCGTAAGGCGGGTGGGCCGCGTCCAATTAGGGAGAGGCCGTTAAAAGCCAAAACCGAGAGCAAAAACAGAGAGCGCCGGCCGGCGAATGCCCTACAGATGTTGGGTTGCCAGCTCCCGGGGCTGCCTGAGCAGCCGGTTCCTTGAAAGCACCTCCTGTTTGTGTATGCGTGTGCGCGAACCAGATACACATATAGGTCTACAGAGACTTATTTCATGCAATATACCCTACTGTGTTGACATACGGATATAGACAGATGGACAGAGATCGACGGATACATTTCTCTCTCCTGCTAGTTCTGTTTCTCTGGAGAACCCGGACTGATACAGGGAGACTCACACACACACACACACACACACACACACACACACACACACAAGGGATTACTAGGCAGTGTCCCGAGTGCTATGACCGGGGAAGCAACTTTGGCGATACGTAGCCACGTAAGCCTAAGTCAGGCTCTCCAGATCTGAACCTTGGGTTCCTCACGTGTAAAATGTAGACAGCGGTACCCCCTTGTTGGGTTACCGCAGGGGGTCAAAGAGGTGAAGCATCTTGCCCATGAACACGCGGTTGGGAATATGAGGGCAGGGTTTAAACTCAGGTCTGCCTTCCTCCAGCGTGGGAACCCCTACCCTTTGCCCCATCACCGTGCTCCCTGGACCTACGATTCAGGCACTTGGCCGGAGACAACGCATACTCAGTCATAGCTTCAAGCAAGTTCTGCAGAGATGCCTCTTAAATTTATTCTACCTTGAGCCCAACCCTGAGACAGAATTCCAGATTTCCATGGCAAGCCGGTACCTGGCTGTGACCACTGGCTTCCAATCCAACATACCTTAAATTCAAACTCATCATCTGCCCCCCGCCCCACCCCCACCCCCCACAACCACCATCGACAAATCCTGGCTTCGTCTGTCTCTACTTGTATGACCCTGGGAAAACTACTGACCTTCTAATCCTCAGAGTTCAGTGGGGGGGGGTGGGGGGGGGGTGGCGATACGAGGAAAGCAGACATTATCACAGATAATTCTTACATTTCTTTGCGTCCACAGTACCTATCTCTGTGTCTGGTACATTTATTGCATTCATTCGTCCAGCATCTATCCATTCATCTATAAATTCATCTGATTTTAATTAACCACACAACAGGAATCATGGATTTAGTCCTAACTCACTACTTGCAGGGTAATTTTCCAGAATCATCATTTCCCATTGGTGCTATGATGGGACAGTTTTATTTACATTTTACGTTGGCGTACTGCCACCTAGTGGGCAATGTTCAAGTTGCAAGCAAAAAGAGAAAAGGGGCGGGCAGATGTGAAAAGCAAACTTTCTAGAAGAAATGTTTACAATTAGGAAGACCAATCCACGGGTGGTATTGTTGGATTTCAACAACCATCTGAAAAAATAAATAACAGGATGTCTTTTGAATACAAAGCAAATCAGAAATGAATACTATAGCATGTTACCAGCTCATATAATCCTATGACCCCCTCCCTTGTTCTAAACAAAATGAAAAATAAGAGAGAGTCAGCATTCTTTTCTGCAACTGACTGTTTTGCTACACTTGAATTTTTGGTGCCGTATGTTGGGTGGGAATCTAAATTAAAGAGAAGCCACTCAACTAGGGGTTAGAGTTCCTGACTGCTCTACCTAGCTAAGAACTCTGTTTTCCTTAATGAGTAAGTTACCATTATCAAGTTCATAACCTGTACTTGGGGCCGTGCTGAAAATTTTGCATGGATGATCTCACCTAATCCTTATGAATCTGCCCCCTTGCTAACTCAAAGGGTCGGTGGTCTTACCTGTGACTCTCAGCATAGTGCCTCATCTATAAAAATGGGCTAAGTGGCTTGTTCAAAGTCAAAACCAGGACGTACAACTGGATCCACGACCCAGGTGCATATGAACCAAACACACATTCTTTGCGATTTCATTCTCCCACAAACAACTCCTGCACAACTCCAAGAACGTTGTGAGGATGAAACAAGTCATGGAAAGCACTTTTTGGAGAAAGCACAATGCTTGAAAGCTTATATATAAAACACTGTTACCCCCACAAGTAGGTATAAAATGCTCTATGTTCTATTAGGACCACCATTACTTTACAAGAGTATTATTTGGTTGTGGATTGCTTCTTCTCAGTAGTGATGTCCCCTCTTTAGAAGAAAAAAAATATGTTCAGTGTTTATTTATTTTTGAGAGAGACAAAGCATGAGCAGGGGAGGGGCAGAGAGAGAGACACAGAATCCGAAGCAGGCTCCAGGCTGTGAGACGTCAGCACAGAGCCCGACACGGGGCTCGAACCCACAAGCCCCGAGATCATGACCTGAGATGAAGTCAGACACTCAACCGACTGAGCCACACAGGTGTTCAGTGATGCCCCCTCTTTTATTCCTGGTTTTAGTAATTTTCATCTTTTTTTTCCTAGTCAGTTGAGCTAAAAGTTTGTCAATTTTCTTGATCCTTTCAAAGAACCAATTTTGGGCTCTGTTGATTTTCTCTATTGTTCTTCTATTTTCTGTTTCTTCTCTTTCCTCTCTAATCTTTCGTATTTCTTTCCTTGTTTGGATTCACTTTGCTCTTCTTTTTCTAGTTTCCTAAGGTGAAAAATTAGACTATCAATTTGAGATCTCTCTTTTTTAAGACTTTTTCCCCTGGTTTTAGATTCACAGTAAAATTGAAAGGAAAATAAACAAAGACTTTTCTTACACTCCCTGCCCTACAAACGCACAACCTTCTTCGTGATCAACAGCCCCTACAAGAGTGGTATCTTTGTTACAATCGATGAACCTACGTTGGCACATCACAATCATCCAAAGTCCATAGTTTACCTTAGGGTTCACTTTTAACGTTGTACATTCTGACTCTGGACAAATGTATAACACCATGTACCCATCATCATGGTACCATACAGACTATTTTCTATGCCCTGAAAATCCTCTGTGCTCTGCCTGTCCACGCTTCCTCCCTACCCCAACCCTTAGCAACCACTGATCTTTTTGCTGTCTCCATAGTTTTGCCTTTTCCAGAATGTCATGTAGTTGGAATCATACCGTGTAATCTTTTCAGACGGGCTTCTTTCATTTAGTAACATA
The DNA here is from genome assembly GCF_018350155.1 of Leopardus geoffroyi. Lineage (NCBI taxonomy): Eukaryota > Metazoa > Chordata > Mammalia > Carnivora > Felidae > Leopardus > Leopardus geoffroyi. The sequence continues at coordinate 8,891,714 of NC_059330.1, forward strand.
CATTTGTTTCCTCTGTATCTTTTTAGGGCTTGATAGTTCACTTCTTCTTTGGCGATGAGTAACATTCCATTGTCTGGATGGACCACAATTTATTCATTCACGTACCGAAAGACATCTTTGTTACTTCCAATTTGAGTCAATTATCAACAAAGCTGCTGTTAAGGATCCATGTCCAGATTTTTGTGTGGACGGGAGTTTCATTTCATTTAGATAAATACCAAGGTGCACCCTTGCCGGATCATACGGGAAGAGCGTGTTCAGTTTTGTAAGAAATTGGCAAACTGTCTTCCAAAGTCACTGTAGCATTTTGAGTTCCCAGCAGCAATGAATGAGCGTCTCTGCTGTTTAATATAGGGGTTTATAGTTATAAATTTCCCTCTAACCACTGTTATGGCTGCATCTCATACATTTAGCATGCTGCATTTTCATTTTCCTAAATCCCAAAGTATTTTCTAATTTTCTTTGTAAGGTCTTCTCTGACCCACCGGTTATTTCACAGTGTGTTGTTCTATTTCCACACGTGTGAATTTCCCAAAGTTCCTTCTGCTGTCGATTTCTAATATAACTCCATTGCGGGCAGAGAACATGCTTTGTATGGTTTTAATCCCTTTGGATTTATTGAGGATTGTTTTATGGCCTAACATTACGGTCTATCCTTAGCCATGTCCCACGTGCACTTGAGTAAAATGTGCACGACACTGTCCTTAAGAGGAACTCTTTATAGATGTTAGATCTAGCTGGCTCACAGTGCCATTGGAGCTTCTATTTCCTTGTTTTGTCTCATTCATCTGTTACTAAAAGTGAGATATTGGGGCGCCTGGGTGGCTCAGTCAGTTGAGCATCCGACTTCAGCTCAGGTCATGATCTCGCGGTTTATGGGTTCGAGCCCCATGTCAGGCTCGGTGCTGACAGCTCAGAGCCTGGAACCTGCTTCAGGTTCTGTGTCTCCCTCTCTCTCTCTCTCTCTCTCAAAATTAAACGTTTAAAAAAAATTTTTTTAAGAGAGATATTGAAATCTCCAACTGCTATGGTTAGATTTCCTGACCACACCACCTTTCACTGGCAAAGGAACTCAATTTTTCTAGGTAACAGTTACTAAGTGCCATGCCGTGCACCTGGGACTACGGCTCAATATTTTATATGCATCGTCTCTTAATCATTAAAAATTACTGACAGTGAATCATTAGTAATAATACTTGTTGAAATGTCTGTTTCTCCCTTCGATTCTCTCAGCTTTTGCTTCATGCATTTTGGAGCATTATTGTCAAATGCGTATGTTAATTATGATGTCTTCCTTAGGGACTGACCCTTTCATCAATATGTAATGTCCTTCTTTGTCTCCTGCAGCAAATTTTTTTTTTTTTTTTTTTTTTTTTTGGTCTTAAAGTCTATTTTAAATATGTCACCTTACAGCTTTCTGGTCTCATGGTTTCTGATGAGAAGCAAACTTTTAATCTTTTTGAGTACCCTTTACGTGTGACAGGTTGTATTCTCTTGCTGCTTTCAACATTCTCTCTGTCACTGGCTTTTGACAGTTTGACGATGACAGGGATAGATGTGGCTCTCTTTGAATTCATATTTAGAATTTGCTGTGCCTCTTAGATGGGCAGATTAATGGCTGCATTCTTCCCCCAAGTCCTTCACCAAATATGGGAAGTTTTCAGGCATTAATTCTTTAAATATTCTTTCTCCCCCTTTCTTCTAGGACCCCCATAACATGTGTTCGTATGCTTGATTGTGTCCCAAGGCTGTCTTCACTCTTCGTTCTTTTTTTCTTTCTGCTCCTCAAACTGGATCATTACAATTGTCCTATTTTCAAGTTTTCTGAGTATGGCCCCTAATTGCTCAAATCTGATGAACTCCTCTGGTGAATTCTTCACGTCAATTATGGTACTTCTCGGCTCCAAAATTCCCATTTGGTTCCTTTTTACAGTTTTTATCTTTTTACTGATAGTCTCATTTTTTTCAAAAATAATTATTCTATTCCTTTTAACTCTTTGAACACATTTAAGACAACTGATTTAAAGTCTGGGCGTCAAGGATGGTTTCCATCAATTTTTGTTTTTCTTGTGCATGAGCCGTATTTTCTCATTTCTTTGCAGATCTCATAATTTGTTGCAAACTGGACAATTTAAATAATATAAGGTGGCAACTTTGGAACTCAGATGTGTTGCTCCCTCCCCTTCAAGGATTTTTTGTGACCTCAGGGCTTCTTTAGTGACTTTCCTTAACTATTCTGTAAAGTCTACATGATTTGTCACTGTGTAATGGCTAAAGTCAGTGTAGGAACTGAAATCTCTACCATTAATAATTCACTAATAATTCGCTACAGCTAATAATTCGCTGAAACAACAGCTCCCCCTTTTGTTGAGGGGCTCATGTGTATTAGGTCCCACAAACAACCTAGGGATAGTAGTTTTCTCACTGGGTCATGTTAAATAAAGATAAGCCCCATGACTGGGACTTTTCTAGAGGGCTGCCAGACAGGTGAAATAGTGACCATTCTCTTGGATGACTCCAAACCTACATAGGGGAATTTGAAACTATTCCAGCAGTTGCCAGGCCACTGGCTTTCACAGCTACTGTGGTTCAAGGTTGCTGGTTTTCAAGGCTACCACAGAGCTGGGGGGGGGGGGGGGGGGGGGGGGGGGAGGGGGATGAGATCGGGACAGGTTGAAATACTACAAAGCTCACTGTTCTTAGTCACCCATTTGTGTTTTTTGTTTTGAGTACATGCTCCTCAAATTGTTGCAATACTTTGGTTAATCTGTGGAGTTTGCAAAGGTTGATTGTGACAATTTCTGCCACTGTTCCCCTTGCTTTTGTGGAAGATCCGAAGTTCAGACATCCCTACTTGACCATTTGTTTGGAAACGCTCCTCCCGGATTTCTTTTAATAGGGAATGGAATACCTAAGATTTCTCTTTAATTAATGCAACGTGCATATACTGGATTCACTTAAAACAGCAGACATTCTGCCTAGGAGATACCATCCAAATGAGTAAACTGTCTGGCTTCTCAAATTTCATAGTAGAATGTCGGCACTGGTTTCCAGACTATTGCATCCACCGCAGGTTAGAACACGAGTTCAGAGGCGCCCGGGTAGCTCAGTTGGTTGAGAGTCCGGCCCTTGATTTCAGCTCAGGTCATGACCCCAGGGTCGTAGGATCCAACCCCACAACGAGCCCCACATTGGGCTCTGCGTTGACCGTGGAGCCTGGTTAAGTTTCTCTCTCTCTCTCTCTCTCTCTCTCTCTCTCTCTGCCCCTGCCCCGCTCATCCTCTGTGTCTGTCTCTCAAAAATGAATAAAAACATAAAAAAAAAAAATTTGTAATATAAAGGAGAAATAAAAGGAAGCCACTTGAGGTGATATTAACTCAATGTGAAAGTGGTCACAGCTACTGAAGACACAATAAAGGAGTCAGAGGTCACGTACATGTACATGTAATTACCACGCATGGGGCCTCTGCAGATGCAGACCGATGCAGCTGCAGGGATTCTGACCCGGAACTCAAATGCCATGAGCACTGTTGCCACTGGGAACGGGAGTCTTCAAAATGGTGGAAGTCTTGGTAAAGGGCTGGACAAAGAGTGCAGCCTTCCTCACTGGATAGCTGCATTCTCGGAGAAGTGTAATACAAGTCTGCAACAACTGTAAAATGTAGTTCCTGCATGTAAAATGGACTTAGAGTCTCGGCTCAGATCATTCTTGCCAGTGCTCTGACCACGAGAGGCTGTGGTCCAGCCAGGTTGGGGTTATTAGCGCTCTTGGCACAAGGGAGAGCCCACACCACGGGGTGCCTCTGCAGGAAGGTGCTTAGGAAGGACTTACGGATCTGGGCTCGTGGTAGGCCATTTCAAGAAGGGTTCCATGAATCAGAGGTTTACTCTCGATTGGGTGCTTTCAGAGCACCAAGCAATTCCACCAATGGGCATCTTCATTCTAATCTGGGAGGCAGGAGGAAAAGTGACCTAAAGGCGATGGCAAAGCAGCAGGAATCAGTCGTGTGAGCCAGGAGGGGGAGGGGAGGTGTTCGGTCTTTTGTGGTTTGCACGGTACTTTTTTTAAGCTTTTTTTTCTTAATTTATTATATTCGCAATGTTGTGCAATCATCACCATTATTTCTTTTTTTTTTTTTTTTTTCTGAGAGAGAGAGAGAGAGAGAGGGCACAAGTGAGCAAGGGGCAGAGAGAGAGAGAGAGACGCGGGGCTCACCCAAAGCAGGGCTTGTGCTCCTCCAATGTGGGGCTCAAACTCACAGACCACGAGACCATGACCCGAGCCGAAGTCCTGTGCTCTACAAGCGCCTGGTGTCTCCAGACGCCACCCAGCAGGGGCACCTGGGTGGCTCAGCGGGTTAAGAGTTGCGACTCAGGTCATGACCTCACGGTTCGAAAGTCCGCGCTCCGCATCGGGCTCTGGGCTGCCAGAGCAGAGCCTGCTTGGAATTCTCTCTCCCACTCTCTACCCCTCCCCCCGCTCGCTCTGTTTCTCAAATAAAATTTTAAACTAATTTAACATATCACCCAGCAAAGTGACCAATCGTTATGTTAACCAACCCCTCCCCACTCCAATTACAAAAACACCCTCCCTTAGGGGTGGCACCACCCTCAATGAGAACCACGGCTCTGAGTATTCTAAATCCAACCGCCAAATCGCACTGAATTAAGGGTACATAATGAAGAGTACGTCAGACCACACCCTCACGGAACTATCTTACCAAGTCGTACTTAATGGCTTTGCGTCAAAAGTTGGCTTAAAAAGCTGTCCAGATCAAAGGCTCTTTTTTTTTTATTTTTTTTTTATGTTTATTTATTTTTGACAGAGAGAGAGAGAGAGAGAGAGACAGAGCATGAGCGGGGGAGGGGCAGAGAGAGAGGGAGACACAGCATGTGAAACAGGCTCCAGGCTCTGAGCCATCAGCACAGAGCCTGATGCAACTGGAACTCACGGACTGTAAGATCACGACCTGAGCCGAAGTCGGACGCTCAACCGACTGAGCCACCCAGGCGCCCCCAAAGGCTATTTCTTTACTGCAGAAATGGTGCCCCTCGCATTGGCCACCAACAGCTGGTGTCCTCTACGTAAAGCTTCGCGTGAGAAATACGCAGTCAGCACCGCCAGCTGCCACCTAATGTCCCTTTGCCCCTTTTCCCCTACTAACAAAATCTCGCTTTTCTTCAAGGCAGCAACGTGCCTACCCAAGCACCCGCTTTTCCAGACTCCCGGACACCCGACGGACACCATTTTGCCTAATGAGTTGTAACGAGGCTTCCCTGGAACTTCCGGAAAAGCTTTTGCTTTTCTGATAAAAGGGCACAGAGGCTACTGGAGCCTGTAGTCTTCTTTCTCAAGACTAGATGAGTCATCTTCAGCTGTGACAGTCATCTCGTGACCCTGAGGCAATGAGCATGGGGACAAAAACTGGCTCTCCGGGGCACTGATGACTAGCCTCGTCAACACCAGTAACTGCCCACTTCCAGACTTCCTTTGTGGAAAAACACACAGACCTCTTTTTTTTTTTTTTTTAAAGTAGGCTTCGCACCCAGCACAGAGCCCAGTGCGGGACCCGAACCCGTGACCCCGAGATCAAGACCCGCGCAGAGACCAAGAGTTGGACGTTCAATCAACTGAGCCCCGCCAGGGGCCCCAAATCTTCATTTTTCGGAGCAGGAAGTCAAAGTTGAAAAGCCAAGAAACACTGTAAGAATATGATTTCGAAGTATGGCAGTACATCCCCTAAAATATAATAAAGACAGAAGCAGCTGAAGATATTTGCTTCTGGGGAGGAGAGTTGAGACTGGGTAAGACTGATGCTTTTCCTTACAGCTTCTGTAATACTTGATTTTTTGATTCAAGTGCTTTTTTTTTTTAATTAGTTAATTGTAACTAGTCAATTAGTGAAAAGTTACAGATGACTTCTTTCTTGGCACGCAATTATAACTTGTTCAGGAAATCATATGCTTCCTCCTCTCTTATTTAGAACAATATAAAGGTTCTAAGGAATGCTTCCTGCTTCTCATGAGAACCAGGTATTATTTTGATGATATTTTTATTTTTTTTTGTTTTTATTTATTTATTTTTTTTTTCAACGTTTATTTATTTTTGGGACAGAGAGAGACAGATCATGAACGGGGGAGGGGCACAGAGAGAGGGAGACACAGAATCGGAAACAGGCTCCAGGCTCCAAGCCATCAGCCCAGAGCCCGACGCGGGGCTCGAACTCACGGACCGCGAGATCGTGACCTGGCTGAAGTCGGACGCTTAACCGACTGCGCCACCCAGGCGCCCCTTGATGATATTTTTAATTGAAAAGTAAACAGCATACAATTTTAGAACGTGCTGTTCAAAACCGACAACTATGGCTCAGTCAGTACAGCATCTGACTCTTGATCTCGAGGTCGTGGGTTCGAGCCCCATGTTGGATGTAGAGATCACTCAAATAAATAAAACTTAAAAAAACAAAAAAAACAAAAAACGAAAACAGCAACAGACTAAGTTCGAAAATCACCGCACTGTGGCAAAAATTGGCACAGCCGAATGAGACCTGCGAATATAGTCAGTGTGGTTTCACAGGTGTCTTCTTTCTTCCTTTTAAATTTAATTTTTGAGGGGCGCCTGGGTGGCGCAGTCGGTTAAGCGTCCGACTTCAGCCAGGTCACGATCTCGCGGTCGGTGAGTTCGAGCCCCGCGTCAGGCTCTGGGCTGATGGCTCGGAGCCTGGAGCCTGTTTCTGATTCTGTGTCTCCCTCTCTCTCTGCCCCTCCCCCGTTCATGCTCTGTCTCTCTCTGTCCCAAAAATAAATAAAAGTTGAAAAAAAAAAATTAAAAAAAAATAAAATAAAAAAATAAATAAAAAATAAATTTAATTTTTGAGCATTAAAAGATCAGGGGCGTCTGGGTGGCTCAGTGGGTTAAGTGCCCCATTCTTGGTGTCCGCTCAGGTCATGATCTTACTCACGGTTCGTGGATTCGAGCACCGCGTCAGGCTCTGGGCTGAAAACTCAGAGCCTGGAGCCTGTTTCAGATTCTGTCTGTCTGTCTGTCTGTCTCTCTCTCTCTCTGCCCCTCTCCCACCTCATACTCTGTCTCTCTCAAAAATAAACATTAAAAAAAAATTTATAAGCATTAAAAGATCAGGTTTCACATAAACACCTAGACTTTCCATTTCTCTGAAAACCTTAGAAACTTAGCAACAGAGGGACCACATTCCTGAGTGGCAACAAATGGCTGAAAGTGAGAAGCTTCTGGTCCCTCTGGATGGTGTGTGGACTCTCGTAGTTGGCAGTTTTTACCTGGTTGACTTTGCTTGTCTGGTCCCACCTGCACTAAGGGACAAGGAGTCCAATCTCTCTTCTTGCAAAAGGAAACAGCATTGGGCAACGGAAAGATTACTGCATTAGGACTTAAAGTTCCATAAGTGTGACTTACATAGAAGTCAGAGTGGACTATGAAGTCATGCTAAAATTAACCAGGTAATCAACTTAACCAGGCTTTAACACCCCAAAAGGTTAGGGGCACCTGGGTGGCTCGGTCGGTTGAGCTTTTGACTTCGGCTCAGGCCACGATCTCACGGACTGTGAGTTCGAGCCCTACATCATCGGGCTCTGTGCTGTCAGCAAAGCGCTCGCTTCGGATCGTCTGTCCCCCTCTCTCTGCCCCTCCTCTGCTGGCATTCTCTCTCAAAAATAAACAAACATTAAAAAAAAAAAAAAAAACCACCAAAAGTTTATTTCCCACTTGGGCTGCATGTCTCACAGTCACAGGCAAGAGGACTCTGCTCCACGAGTCGCCCTGTGACCCAGGCTGGCGGAGGTTCCGCCATCTTGAATGCCCGGGTTGCCCACCAAAGGGGAAGAACGATCAGTGATTCTCACGTCTCGCCTTCCTCGCCCAGAAACGACACTGGCCACTGCCACTCACACTTCATGGCCATAACTAGTCACATGGGCTCCGTTTAATTAAGGGGGGCTGGGAAAGGCGGAGCAGACGGAGTGTCTGGTGAGCCTTACGAGGTCTACCACGTGTAACCTTCAAGTGAGCCACTTCATGCAGCTCAGGCTTCGTTATGCATTTGAAACACGAGGCGACGGATGGGTCTTTCCGGCCTTTGAGGTTCTGGCCGAATCGGATGAGAACGTACATACCCCGGGACTGTGATGGGCTCTAAAAGTTACACAAATTGACAAGGATCACAGTGGCTACGCGTTGGTGGAAGTTAATGTGCTATCACCCCTACACCCCCACACCCCTGCCTGTGGATTTCAGAGGTGGGCTCCAAGAACGGGAACCCCGGGGGCTGTAAAATGCAAGGCTGCTTTCATCTTAATGGCCCCACACAGACACCTCACCTGTACGCAAGGCTGGCCCAGGGAAGAGGAAAGAGGAAAACGACGCTCGCTACCCTCAGTCTGTCCCGAGCAAACTGTCAGCCTCGATGAAATGACTCAAGTAGGGGTGGCCCATTTTCCTTTCCGGAGACGGTCGCACCGTCTCTCTCCCCCGACCGCGTAATCGTGTTTATAACGTAATATTGACAACCATCTCATCAAGCTTGGGTCCACGTCACCCTTCTCTTGAACTCAAGGGGACCCGGGGCGACTGCTTCAACCTACAGAGTGACGTTCCGCGGATTCTCAGCCTCGCCATTAAAAACACCACGGGCCGCTCCCGCTGTCTAGGGAGGCTCCCTCTTAAGAGTCCGCCTGCCTGGCCGCGAAGAAGCCCTAATGAGCCTGCGCAGGGACCTCACCGCACAAAGACGTCAGTGCTCCAACAACCTAGCAGAGGTCCCAGCTGATGGTCGCCCTTCAGACTCGTGGCTGAAGGCACCCCCAGAGTTTCCTGCCCCGGGGCCGGCCTTCAAATCTTCACAGCTGAGCCCCAGGCACCGCAGAGCCGAGCAAAGGCGACCCCAGCAGGCTACATCCAAATTCCTGCCCCACGGCGCGTGTATGCACAGCAAAAGGACCGTTTCTCACCACCACTAAATTTTTATGCAGCAACAGCATCCGCAACAGCGGCATGGCACTCGTTAGCACCTGCAGCACTGGCTTAATTACCACACAGAGAAAGGGACAAAGATGTGTTTACTGAATTATTACATCTCAAATGCTATACTTACAGAAACAATTACGGGGGATGCTAAAAATACTCCAGACTGATAAGAATCCAGTGATGCTATAGCAACAGAAAAGCCAAAACAGTAACACTTAAACAAGGGGAGGGTTTGTTTCTCGCCTGCAAATTCAGACAGGCCGTTCAGGGCTGCTACAGGCTACAGACGTCAGGGAGAACTCAATCTCTCTCTACCTTATTTCCGTTATTCATGAAAAGAGGCTTCCGCCCCACAGCCCAAGATAGTTGCTTAAGCTCCATCCACTGCGTCCACATTTCGGCTAGCAGGAAGGACAAAAGGGGATGGGATGGGTAGGCCCCTCCTTTTAAGCACACTTCCCGGAAGTGCATCCATTGGCCAGAACATGGTCACGTGGCCACGCCAAGATGCAGCTAGACAATCTGAGGAGAACTCCGTTGCCATGTCCCTGCTAATAGGTGACAAACCTGTGGAAGGGAAAAATGGACACTGGGAGACAAGTGGTAGATTCCGCCACATGGAGATTCCAAGGTTCAATTCGTATTTGGCTTGGGATTACGGGTTCAAATAATTAACACAGCTACCTCAAGAACCATAGCAACGTGGCCCGTTAGACTCTCAGCTCTAAAGATGTAGGTTAGAGCCTTCAGATGAAATAAACACATGTCTATGCAGCATCAACTTTCCTCACCAGACGACTATATGCACAATGGCAAACAACACTTAATAAATTTATAAGCACTTAATAAATTCCTGAGTGAGCACCTGGATGGCTCAGTCGGTTCAGTGTCCGACTTCGGCTCAGGTCATGATCTCACAGTTCGTGAGTTCAAGCCCCACGTCAGGCTCTGTGCTGACAGCTGGGAGCCTGGAGCCTGCTTCGGATTTTGTCTCCCTCTCGCTCTGCCCCTCCCCCACTCGTGCTGTCTGTCTGTCTCTCTCTCTCTCTCTCTCAAAAATAAACATTAAAAAAAAATATTTTTAATAAAATAAGTTAATGATTCCTAAGAAAGCAGAAGACATTTAGAGACAAATAGTTCTTGTAAAAACCATGACGTACCCTGGTGAGCCTTCCAGTAATCTGTTTCCTTGGATATGTCACTCAATCGAAAATTCCATTTTATCGGCTATAAATTGGTATTACACATAAATGGTTCGTCGCGAGGATGAAATGAGATTAAACGTGTCCAAGTGCTTTGTAAACAGTAGAGTTTTATACAAATATAGAGTTATGCACCTTCAAGCTATCACTCCAACAAAGACTTATTCAATTAAACATCTTTTGAAAAATTTCAACAAGGTATAAATACATTCACAAAATAATCTGTTGGTTGAAAGACTCCAACAAAGTTTACAGAACCTGCAACAGAATTTATAGACTCCTACAACAGCTTGGAGATTGTTACATATATTGCCTTAAGAAATACCATTAATACAAACGCATGATTTACAATATCCCCATTATAGCAAGAAAAAAAAAAATAGATTCATAAGATAAAATGTCTTGTGGGCATTTATTATGCCAAGTATTTAAATGATTATTCTCACTATGACATAAGAATAATACTCTTTTAGTGATAAAAGAGAGATTTCATTAGGCCAAGGACCAACAAAGAGCCTACGGAAAGTGGCAAAGTAAAATCTGACTAACCCTTCCAAAAAATAAATAGAACAGCAGCAATCTCTAGGGGAGCCCCTAAACATAAACTAGGAAAAATCCATTTACATTAATTGGGCCCTAACTACACGACTTGTTACAAATGAAAGGAAACAAACTTTACAAACTAGTTAACCACTGGCCCGAATTTGGTTTTTACCTGCCTGTGAGTGCCTAAGATAAGAAGTCTCATCACAAAGTATGTATTAAGTTGTAAAGTTAACAATTATTTCTAACTTCTAAATAAGCCAAAGTGCTCACTCTCACCATGGAAGCAAAACTTTCTTCTGACGACGATCTACAAGACAAATACGTACACATCTAGAGTTCTGAGAGACGGGGAACATCTTCCATATTCTGTGGGTCAAAACGCAAAGGTCTCCATTCATATGCACGTAAAGACACTTTCATTAACTTGAGACATATGGACATCACCTACGTAAACCGGGAACCAGTTTGGACAGTGTCTCTGGCCACACCATACTTTCGAGCCCCAGACGCTAGAGAGACAGTAAAAAACTTAACGTGAAAACGACTTTTCCAATTTTTTAAAGCAAGAGATTAATAAACTGGAAAAACAAACCCAACGTTCCTCCTTGCAACATGTACTCAGTTCCAAAAGGTTCAGAGTCCAGAATCTCTCCAGCCATTCCCCCGCGTAACCGAATACATGAGCTTTCTCCCCCCTCTTCAGGAAGTCTGATCATCTCCAGTGTTCTGCAAGAGGGAAAAGAACCCCTTAATATCGAGAACAATTTTACTTAAAACACCAGACTTCAAAGCACTAGGAAAACAGCCCATCCTTGGAAGTGAAGCCAGTTGCTACACTGCCTTACCGTCCATGGCCCAATCATGTGAAAAATTATAGACATGGGGGCACCTGGGTGGCTCAGTGGGTTAAGCTTCTGACTTCGGCTCAGGTCATGATCTCACGGTCGGTGAGTTTGAGCCCCGAGTCGGGCTCTGTGCTGACAGGTCAGAGCTCGGAACCTGTTTCAAATTCTCTCTCTCTCCCTCTCTCTCTGCCCCTCCCCGGCTTGCACACATGTTTGTTAAGTATTCCATAAAAATGAAACACTACAAGAATTAGAAAGGATTGCATGAGTCACTGACTGCATCCAAATCACCTTCACGTCCAGAAAACACTTGCCTGTCTTAACAGCTGCTTTCCAAGATACGATGTGGCCATGTTGGTTAAATTCTTCCTGCTGCCCACTTTGCACCTGATGTAGCCATACAGGTTGGCACCTTGTAGCACCACACCCATGATAACCACCGCCTGGGAAGGGAAAAATAATCAGCGGCTACTGGACTCAAACTGACCGAACTTTCTCTGTGCCATACGTGAAACAAGGCGGACTGTCTCGGGAAAAAGAAGGAAAAAGGGAGCTCGCGGATGAGGCTTATGCCAGTGAGACTCCTTCACTTGGCAGAACAGGCTTATCCAATACGAGCTGTGCACAAGGCACTTTGTCATCACACCCCCCCCCCCGACAAATAATTCTTTTTTTTTTTTTTTTTTTTTTTTAAAGTTTTATTTATTTTTTTTTTTTTAATTTTTTTTTTTTTTTTTAACGTTTATTTATTTTTGGGACAGAGAGAGACAGAGCATGAACGGGGAAGGGACAGAGAGAGAGTGGGAGACACAGAATCGGAAACAGGCTCCAGGCTCTGAGCCATCAGCCCAGAGCCTGACGCGGGGCTCGAACTCACGGACCGCGAGATCGTGACCTGGCTGAAGTCGGACGCTTAACCGACTGCGCCACCCAGGCGCCCCCAAATAATTCTTAAACACATATTCTAAATACCAGGCCCCAGGCCAGTCCCTGGGGATGCGGTGGAGGGACCATTCTCTCTAGTACTTTCTATGGGTCTGTGAATAAAGATATAAATAAATAAATGAGAGTCAGAAGAGACTCAAATGTTAGTTATTCCTTTAAGGATTACGAAAGAATGAGGGGCACCTGGATGGCTCAGTCAGTTGCGTGTCCGACTCTTGGTTTCAGCTCAGGTCATGATTTCATGGTTCGTGGGATCAAGCCCCATGTCGGGCTCGCTCTCTCCCTCTCCCTCTCTTTCTGCCTCTCCCCGGCTCACCCTCTCCCTCTCTCAACATAAATAAACTTAAAAAAAAAAGGAATTATGAAAAAATGGCCATGAGATAGGTCAAGTTCAATAAACCGAGAGCATGCAGAGGGGAATCTTGGCTCTCTGCTAAGGTGTGTGTGACAACTGGCTTCTGGGAGAGCAAAGCAGCGCCCTGAGGCGACAATCCACAGATGTTTGCCTCCTGTGACAAGCGGGACGTGGCGGGGGGGGGGGGGGGGGGGGGGGGTGCGCACTAGGAGGAGATGTGCTTTGGCTGAGTTGTTTCTTCCTGGGGCTACATCCAGGAACCTATAGGTGACTCCACTAAGATCACTAAAAGAGAGAGTAAGAAACTCAAGCCTATTCTTTAAATATAATGGAAGAAAAGTTAATTAGGACAATGTGGGGAGGACCCATGGTTAACCACTCTAGAACAGGGGTTGGCCAAGTTTTTCTACAAAGGCCAGATAACAAAATATTTTAGGCTTTGCAGGCCATGTGATCTCTGTGGCACTCAACTGTGCCATTTTGGCCCCAAAGCAGCCACCGGCGACATGTAAACAAATAGGCAAGGCTATGTTCCCATAAAAATTTATAAAAACAGGTGTTGGGCTGGATTTGGCTTACAGTCCATGGCTTGCCAACCCCTGCTCTGGAATAAACAACTCATCAACCCATCTGCTATTAAAAGGATTACCCGGGAAACGCTACATCTGTAAAAAACAACACAGCTAAACAGAGTATCTCTCTCCAATCCAGACTCACTCCCTTTAACCCTTAACAGGCTGTACAGCTGATTTTCAGGAGGTTAAAGGATTTGAATGTTTAATTAAGGAATAGGTTCATATTCCTAACAGTAGTGGAGTTATACTTGCTGTTTTAAACTTGTGTCTCAGGGAAATAAACACATTAGAATTAGACAAGGTTGCTGGTTACCTGAGTAAACATAGAACGATATTTTCATTTAAATACATCTCTTTCGACTCATGTTTCTGAAATGGGGGCCTGGGTAGCTCAGTCGACTTCGGCTCAGGTCATGATCAGGTCAGGTTCATGAGTTCGAGCCCCGCATCCGGCTCTATGCTGACAGCTCAGAGCCCAGAGCCTGCTTCGGACTCTGTGTCTCCCTCTCTCTCTGCCCCTCCCCTGCTCGCACTCTCTTTCTCCCTCTCGAAAATAAATAAACATTAAAAAAAAAAAAAAAAATTCTTTTTTAAGTAAGTTAAAACAAGCGGATGTCTGGCTTAAGATGGCATCATGAAGCCAGACTTCAAGATCTCTCTACCCCTAATATATAACAGGTTTATGAAATACATGGGTTTGGGGCACCTGGGTGGCTCGGTCAGTTGAGAGTCGGACTCTCGACTTCACCTGGGGTCATGATCTCACGGTTCACGGGACTGAATTGCACTGACAATACGGAGCTTGCTTGGGAATCTCTCTCCCCCTCTCTCTTTGCCCCTCCCCCGCTCATGCTCGTGCTCGCTCACTCTCTCTCTCTCAAAATAAACTTTAAAAAAATACATTTGTTTAAAAACGTAGGATTTAAAATAAAAGGCAAATGGGGCGCCTGGGTGGCGCAGTCGGTTAAGCGTCCGACTTCAGCCAGGTCACGATCTCACGGTCCGTGAGTTCGAGCCCCGCGTCGGGCTCTGGGCCGATGGCTCAGAGCCTGGAGGCTGTTTCCGATTCTGTGTCTCCCTCTCTCTCTGCCCCTCCCCCGTTCATGCTCTGTCTCTCTCTGTCCCAAAAATAAATAAACGTTGAAAAAAAAAAATTAAAAAAAAAAATAAAATAAATAAATAAATAAATAAATAAAAGGCAAATAAGCTGGTACTAATAAACGTTGGAGAAAAAGGGCTTGTGGTCAGAGAGAGAGCCAGCTTGGTTTTGTCCCACCCAATTCTCAAAATCCCCAAAGAAGCTCCAAGGGAAATTTCCCTGATGATCGCCACCCCAACAGCCTGGAGGCAGAAGTCCAGAGGACACAGACAGATAGCCCCGGCGATAAAAGGCAAAAACAGTCACGACTCCCATGGAACCAGCATACAACACAGGCAAGAAATCCCAGCGGCCCACCACGAGCTGCCTCTCCGGTGACGAGGAGGAGAAGAGAATGCACAGAAGGACCAGCAACCATCAAGTCCGTGTTCCCGGGGGGGGGGGGGGGGGGGGGGGGGGGGGGGGGGGGGGGGGGGCAGGGTGTAGGAAGAGGTTCCCAGAGAACCCGGGTGGTCGTAACCTAGGATCCCAAACCACCTTCCACAGAACCTCTCTCACCTGTTTTAGGGAAGTGGAAACGGTGTTAGACACAGACCGGGCTGACTTTCCCAAAGGGATGCGAAGGCCCCAGGGCCCCACAAACCACCTAAAGCAAGAGGGTAGCACCAGCAGGGAGCACACGCCCACCCAGGGAAAGGGAGCCGTAGGACCTAAGAGAAGGCGAAGCCCAAGCCGGAGCAAGCCAACAAGGCAGCCAGAGGCCAGGGCGCGTCGTCCTCACACCTACTCTCAGGCCCCACCAAAGACTGTTTACGCTGTAGCTCAAAGCGGAGCCCAGAAATCTGACACCACGGCGGGGGGGGGGGGGGGGGGGGGGGGCGGTCAAGGAGAACTCAGCTATGCTAAGCCAAGGTCAAGACGAGGTCTGGACAGAGCTGCCTCTGTAAGCGTGAGCAAAAACGGTGGTAGGGTGGGGAAGGGAGAGGCATCCATGTAAAACTGTTAAAAAAAAAAAAAAAAGAAAGAAAGAAAGAAAAATAAGAGGAAAAAGAGGAAAAAGAAGAAGAAAGCAAGAAAGGAATAGACTACGTAAAAAACACAGGTGAAAAAACGATTCTGGGGGCACCTGGGTGGCTCCGTGAGTTAAGCAGCTGACTCTTTATCTTGGTGCAAGTCATGATGTTGCGGTTGGTGAGTTCGAGCCCCGCATCGGGCTCGCTGCTGACAGTGTGGAGCCCACGTCAGATCCTCTGTCCTCTCTCTCTCTCTCTCAAAAATAAATAAATATTAAAAAAAAGAAAAGAAAAATGGAAAGACAGTAGAGGAGAACAGATAAAAATGACCCTACATAGAGGTAACTGGTCCCCCAGAATCAGAGAAGCCAAAAAAATGGAACGTAAATAAATTTAAAGACTTGACAGAAGACAACCGTCCTGATTCAAAGCAAAACCTGTGCCTACATATCAGAGGAGCATACAATTTCCAGAAAAACTCAATGCAGAAAGATAAACACAAAGACCCTCTGGATATACTGTAAAACTTTGAGAATAAAAAAAAAAAAATTCTTCATCCAGGGAGAAAAATGATTCACTCACTTACATGGAGGTTAAGTAAACCTGACCTCAGATTTCTCTGCAATATTCAATATAAGAAAATGATAATGTA
Source organism: Leopardus geoffroyi (assembly GCF_018350155.1). Classification (NCBI taxonomy): domain Eukaryota; kingdom Metazoa; phylum Chordata; class Mammalia; order Carnivora; family Felidae; genus Leopardus; species Leopardus geoffroyi. The sequence continues at coordinate 8,907,944 of NC_059330.1, forward strand.
GGGGTGCCTGGGTGGTCAGCTGTTAAGCATCTGACTTCCGCTCAGGTTATGATCTTACAGCTCATGAGTCTGAGTCCTACATCGGGTGGGCACGAGTCCCCCTTTGGATGAGCACAAGCCCTGCTTCAGGTGAGTCCTGCTTCTCTCTCTCTCCTCCCACCCCTGGGAAGGGAAGGGGAGGGGAGGGGAGGGGAGGGGAGGGGAGGGGAGGGGGGGAGGGGGAAGGGGAAGGGGAAGGGGAGGGGGAGGGGGAAGGGGAAAGGGGAAGGGGAAGGGGAAGGGGAAGGGGAAGGGGAAGGGGAAGGGGAACGTCTTCTAAAGGCTAAGAGAAAGAACCTGGGACCTAAGGATATTAACCCAGCCAAGTCATCGATCAAGAATGAAGTCAACGGGCTCACATCCTCAAACATGACACAGCAAAAGGAAAGTAACACCTGCAAGTTTTTTTGGGGGGGGGAAAAAATACCCAACCATGAAGTTTAGCCAACCAGGGGGTAAAAGGAAAAACTGCACTTAAAAGAACTGAATCAACGTATTTAAAAACAGATCAAAGACTGAACAACCAGTAAGAAAGGTTTCCAAGGGTGATTGTCAGGAACCTTGACAACAAAATGAATACCCCAGCAAACAAAAAACTCAGGCAATACAGGAAGGGAAGAAACCACAGGAGGCACAGAGGAGGGTTTATCTCATTTCCTTTCCAACAGACTCTCAGGTCAAGACACAGGCTTAAGGACGATACTTAAAACAACTAAAGTTAAGTCTATAAGCCGCAGAAATCCAAAGGCGGAAGCAGGGAGGAGGGGGAGGAAGCAGGGCTGTTAACTGCACCGTCCTTCATAGCAGGGAACCGGCACAGGTTTCCTAACCCATGAAAGAGCAGGTGAAACAAAGGTCTAAAGTAACAGAGAACTACTAGAAACGCCAAAAACACACCATAAACCTTCCAAATCCCAAAAAAGACAAGTATGTATGTGCATACGCAAAGAAAAAAAGAGCCTATGTAGCAAAACAGACACAAGAAAATATTAAAAATGTGAGGAAAAAACATAATTAAGGCCAAAACTATACCTGGTATCGATAAATGTTAAGTGAGGGGCCCCTGGGTGGCTCAGTCGGTTAAGCATCTGACTCTTGATTTCGGCTCAGGTCATGATCTCACGGTTTGTGGGTTCAAGCCCCGCATCGGGCCTGTGCTGACAGTGCAGAGCCTGCTTGGGACTCTCTCTCTCTCTCTCTCAAAATAAACATACTTAAAAAAAATCATTAAAAAAATACTAAGATAAACTCAACTATGAAAACAAGACTCACAGGTTAGATCAAGTGATAGGTTATATTTTCCAAAGATGACACAACAACATCCCATATGCTTTTCTAGAACCTCTTGATCCCTCTCATCAAGCTATCAAGCTTAGTTCCCATTCCACTGCAGTGGAGAAGTGGCAAAAGTGATGATGTCTGGGCCTTGATTGCTGCCATTGCCTGAACTGTGTCTCCCCCAAATTCTAATGTCGAAGTCCTAGCCCAGTACCTCGGAATGTCACTGCATTTGGAGACATGGTTTTTAAAGAGCTGATTAAGGTAAAATGAAGTCACTGGGGGGTGGGGAGGGGGGGGTACCCTCATCCGGTATGACCGGCGTCCTTGTAAAAAGAGGAGATTAGGACACAGACACGCAGAGGAAAGACCACGTGGAAGAAAGCAGGAAAAGAGGGCCATCCACAAGCCAGGGAGGGAGGCCTCGGAAAGAAGAAATCAACCCTGCCAACATCTTGGTCTGGGTCTTCTAGCCTCCAGGACTGTGAGAAAATAAAGTTCTGTTGTTTAAGCCTCCCAGAATGCAGCACTCCATCGGGACAGCTGCAGCAAACTAACACAGTTGTAAAAGGCAATTCAGCTTCTGAGCAGAACGCTCCCAGTTGGAGCTGTGACCCTCCAAGGAAGCAGTCTCACTGCCACGAAGCCACCATGCCGGGAGGAAACCCCAACTGGCCCTTCGGGAGCACAACGTGGAGAAGCCACCGGACCTCACAGAAAGGAGATGCCTTACCGGCCTCCAGCCGCCCCAGCCACTGACTGCAACCACACGGAGCCCAGCCCACAGCCTCCCAGACAAGCTCTCTCCAACTTCCTGAACCAGAAACTGTGAGATCCCAAGATGCCTCTTGTTTTAAGACGTTACATTCTGGGAAGATTTACAATACAACCAATGGACAACCGGAACAAATGACCAACTGATATTTTCAGAGAGGCTCACTCTGTTAGTTCCAAACTACGCTAAACGTGTTTGTCTGGAGTTTGCTGAACATCCCCATCCAACAAGATAATAACGTGATAAATGTATGGTAACCTCTGTACCAGGTGGGTGAAGTCAAGATCCTGCTAGGCACTTGGGGAATTGGTGAAATGGGAACTGTGAGAGGATCCTGCTCTCCGGTTCTCAGAGAAAGGCAGAGTTGGGACACCGGACTTGGGAAATTGGCGATGAAGCAGTCTATTCAAGAGAGTGAGGTCCCCAATGTTAACACCGATGGCCGCATACTGTGATCGTCCGTCAGACATCCTGATGAAGCACTCGGTACGTCTACGCTGACACTCACCAGCCACTTCACTCTGAAGGAGAACAGCGCACTGAAGGCAAATATCACCCACAGCACCGGACAGGCAATAAGTCCTAACCAAAAGATTCTCGATTCGGCCTCGGAAACAGTTTTACTCTCTTGAGCAGAATCCTAAAAAAAGAACGTGAGTTTAATAACCAATATTGTGGTATTTACCAGCAAAAAGCTTAACATTTTTTTTTTTAATTTTTTTTTTTAACGTTTTTATTTATTTTTGAGACAGAGAGAGACAGAGCATGAACAGGGGAGGGTCAGCAAGAGGGAGACACAGAATCTGAAACAGGCTCCAGGCTGTGAGCTGTCAGCACAGAGCCCGACGCGGGGCTCGAACCCACAGACTGCGAGATCATGACCTGAGCCGAAGTCGGCCGCTTAACTGACTGAGCCACCCAGGCGCCCCGAAAAGCTTAACATTTTTAATGACAAACACCATAACCTAAAAGTCAAATGAATTAATACAAATGACCCAAGTCCCAAGTTAGAACCCCCCAAAGGACAGTTAGTGGACCCACCACGATTTAATCTTAAGAACTGGCTTAAATATGCTTTAACTCAAGAATTTGGTACCTTCAGGGCCGAGTGGACAGTCTGTCATGACCCAACACAGAAAACGTTGCTTGTGATGGACTTCTGTTCAATTCTCACTGCACCTAACACTGTTTATTCATAAGGAAGTTTGGAATCACACCTTAGGAGGTAAGGATCAAGGAAATCAAGGCTAGTCATCCTGGTCAGGGGTCCAGAGAAAGAAATGGAATCAAGGGATTCTGGACGATGACCACAGTGTTTCAGCAATCCCCAGAAAGTTTAACTTTCTTGTTTGACTTGCCTCCACGGTGGATTTTTGATATAAGGAGTACGGGCTCACTAAGCACAACACTGCTTCCTTGCAAGTGGTCCTTGTCGAGGTCCTTCCGAGCATCAGGCCAACAATGTAATTAGTAGCGTCTCCAAGAATTCTGTCCTCTGCCTCTCAAGCCGATTTCCAGGGGAACCTGAATGTTCACCCCAGATGAGCAGGCTAACCCAAAACAGATCAGCGTCCCCTGGGGCTCCTGAAGGCAGAGGCTTAAAGGAGAGACGGCTCTGATCAATTCAGATTTTCTATCCACTTGTAATCCTTCTTTTTCTTGTTCCTGCGCACACGGGGCAGTGGACCATGGGAATAAGGACAGAACAAGATATTGGAAGCAGTTCTCTCCTAACAGGAAGAAATCCCCAGAGGTACCAGGCGAGGCAACACAACGCGGTGGGTCCTCAGAGATGCTTTATCAGCAGCCCCTGATGGGCGGCTTAGCACACAGCACAAACTCTGACCCAACCTCCTGTCTCAGAGGCTTCTTTCCCGTACATGCCTTTCTTCCAATCTCAACTAGACAGAAAAACGCAGCTAAGTTTCGGGAGGCCGTCTGGTTTAGTGCTGACGTGCCGAGCAATGTGGGGTAGCACTTCCAGTCCTGAACACTTTGGCCTTCAATATGCAAGTGTAATCTACATGTAACTTACTGAATGACACTTTGAAAAATAAAAAGGGCAGTTTACCTTCCTGGACTCAAACACCCAATGGCTTTTTCCATCTTCGTCTATGTGATTCCACCAACGCAGACCAACCATGAGTCTACCTGTGACATTCTGAGAAAGAAAAAATATATACACACGCGTTTTTAAAAAGTGTCATTTAAAGGCCTACGAGACCACATTCTGGCGTTAACACATCACCAACCAAAAAAATCGTGGGCTTTACCTCCACAATATCCAGTTGACAAAGACCACCACATACCAGGCCTGAACAAAAACAATACAGGAAATGCAATGGCAGGACCCGCAGGGGTGGAGGTGACAGGGTGGGCGTGTCCATAAACATGACCCTTCTCGGGGCGCCTAGGTGGCCCAGTCGGTTAAGTGTCCGACTTCGGCTCAGGTCATGGCCACGTGGTTGGTGACTTTGAGCCCCGCATCATGCTCTGTGCTGACAGCTCAGAGCCTGGAACCCGCTTTGGATTCTGTGTCTCCTCTCTCTCTGCCCCTCCCCCACTCATGCTCTGTCTCTGTCAAAAATAAATAAACATTAAAAAAAAAAAAAAAAGAGGGGCGCCTGGGTGGCGCAGTCGGTTAAGCGTCCGACTTCAGCCAGGTCACGATCTCGCGGTCCGTGAGTTCGAGCCCCGCGTCGGGCTCTGGGCTGATGGCTCAGAGCCTGGAGCCTGTTTCCGATTCTGTGTCTCCCTCTCTCTCTGCCCCTCCCCCGTTCATGCTCTGTCTCTCTCTGTCCCAAAAAATAAATAAACGTTGAAAAAAAAAATTTAAAAAAAAAAAAAAAAAAAAAAAAAAAGAATAAAGACATTCTCGGGGTGCCTGGGTGGCTCATTTAAGGGTCCGACTTTGGCTCAGGTCATAATCTCGCAGTTTGTGGGTTTGAGCCCGTCAGATTCTGTGCTGACAGCTCAGAGCCTGGAACCCGCTTTGGATTCTGTGTCTCCCTCTCTCTCTGCCCTCCCCCACTCATGCTTTGGCTCTCAAAAATAAGCATTAAAAAAAAAAAAAACTACCCTTCTCTTTTTTGTCATGAACTTGTGCCCTTTGTCTAATTCCCTAATGTGTTCCTAAGCCCCGTGCTCTTTAGTTACTGAGACTACCTTTTCCCTACATATCCTGACTGCAGCTCCATATAACTGTGTGTCTCTAAAAATGGTGGTTCTGGACTGTAGGTTTGTGCCCCGCCCCCGCCAAACCCATACGTTGAAACTCTTACCCCACCCCCACGTGATGGTATTAGGAGGTCGGGCCTTTGTGGGCAATCAGGATGCGATGAGGTCATAGGATGGTGCGTTCGCGAATGGGATCAGTACCCTTTTAAGAGTCAGGAGAGTTTACTTCCTCTCTCTGCTCTGCCATGTGAAGATAAAATGAGAAAGTGGCAGTCCAGAACCCAGAAGAAGACCCTCACCAGAAGCTGACCATCCTGACAACCTGATCTTGGACTTCCAGCCCCTAGAATCGGAAAAAAGAAGTTCCTACTGTTTATAAGCCACCCAGTCTATAGTATTCTTATAGCAGCCCACATTGACTAACTTAAGACAGAGGTTATAGGCACTAATCCTCATTCAGCACCTCAAACGTACCAAGCTCTTTTCCTCTTACTAATGTAACAAATTAGGACCAATGACTTTGATAGCTTTCTCAAGGTTTATTTACGCCACTGATGTTTACTGAGCACCTACTATGAGGTACTATCCCAGCTGCAAGTGTCATGGGGAAGAAAGGCAGTCAACCAGCACACGAATGTGCCACCACCACCACCCGTGGGAAGGGAAAGGCAAGGGAGAGGCGGTGGGGGAGGAGTGTAGGTTGCCGTAACAGTCAAACAGAAATCTGATCTAGTCTGGGAGTCAGGAATGGCCTCCCTTGAGGAATCAACATTGGGAATAAAATTTAAAGGATAAGTAGGAATCCCTAATGCAGGAGAATATTTTTTAAGGTTTATTTATTGACTGTGAGAGACGGACAGAGGCAGCAAGTGGGGGGGGTGGGGAGGGGAAGGGGCAGAGAGAGAGAGAGGGAGAGAGGGGGAGAGAGAGAGAGAGAGAGAGAGAGAGAGAGGGAGGGAGGGAGGGAGGGAGGGAGAGAGAGACTCCCAAGCAGGCTCCGCACTTTCAGCGCACAGCCCAACCAGGGACTTGAACCCACACAACCAGATCATGACGTGAGCAGAGACCAAGAGTCAGATGCTCACCGACTGAGCCGCCCAGGCACCCCAATGCAGAAGATGTTTAATTAGGGGTGCCCACTAACAGATTCAGGGGTTCTGTGAAACTTGGGGGAGGAAAAAGTTTTATCTTTATTTTCACTAACTTCTGAAGTTTAGTTTATCTTTAAATTATGAGTGCAGACAACAAACCACGGTAGAAGCAGCAGTACCCGTGACTTGGACCAATAAAAACCTGCAGACACCACAGTATAGCTTTTATGCTCGCCACTGCTTTGAAAGTAACTAGACATTCCAAAAGAAGCATGTATTGTAAAATCAGAAATTTGCCTTTTTAACGTTTCCATTATATTTCAATGTACGTGACTTCCTTTGAAATCTTATGTATTTTCCCTCACGTACTGAAAAGCATTCACAGGGGCGCCTGGTTGGCTCACTCCACGGAGCGTGTGACTCTTGATTTCAGGGTTGTGAGTTCGAGCCCCACACTGGGTGTAGAGATTACTTAAATGAATAAATAAATAAATATAAATAAATAAATGAGCTCACAACTTCATGAGACTGTGAAAGGGGTCCATGGCACAAAAAGGTTAGGAATCCGGGTGTTAAGGTGATTCGGGAATGAGAACAACATTCCAGAAAGATCAGTAGCACAGAGCCCTTGGGAAAAAAGTAAAATCAATCAACTTATGGGATTTGGGGTGACTGACTGGAAATGGAGTAGGAATAAGGCAACTCATATGCATCTGGTTCGCTCAAGTTAAAAAGCAGTGATTTGCGAGGCGCCTGGGAGGCTCAGTTGGTTGAGTGACCACCTCTCGGGTTTCAGCTCAGGTCATGATCTCATGGTTCTTGAGTTGGAGCCCTGAGTCAGGCTCTCTGCTGTCAGCACGGAGACCACTTCAGATCCTCTGCCCTCCTCTATCTCTGCCCCTTCCCGCTTGCACACTCTCTCTCTCAAAAATAAGTAAACATTAAAAAAAAAAAAAAAAAAAAAAACCCAGTGATTTGAGGGCTGCCTTGGGTGTCGCAGTTAAGCGTCTGGCTCTTGATCTTGGCTCAGGTTGTGATCTCACGGTTCGCGACACTGAGCCCCACGTCGGGCTCTGCACTGACGGTGCAGAACCTGCTTGAGATTCTCTCTCTCCCTCTCTCTCTCTCTCTCTCTCTGCCCCTCCCCCGCTCGTGCTCACTCACTTTCTCTCTCAAAATAAATTTAAAAAAATTTTTTTAAATATTTAAAAAAGAAAAGAAGAGCCTTCAGACCAAAATTCACATTGTAAAAATGCTAACACTGAAAGACTAAGGAAAGAGGAGAGCTGCCCCTGAAGACAGAGGACAGTCGGGGGCCTCTTTCATTGGCGATTTTCAAACAACGCCTCTTGGAATATTTTCAAACTCTTTTCCCATTATCCTGTTCTTTTCTGCTTTGATCATTAGATTATTTTCCTAATTTCTCTCTGGCTTATTGTTTTGGAAGCTTCTGGACCTCTAACAATAAAAGCCTTCCGCCTATGTTTTTCCTCCGAGTTCAGCATTAGACACGTTCTGAAAGCTTCAGTGTAGATGATCATTGTCATTAGGGTATAAATAATCTGTATTTACAGTCTTTATTTCCTGTTTAAAGCCAAGGTATCTCAGCAGGTTGGCTTTTACTTGTAATTCTGATTTGGAAAACCATTCTCTTTAATGAATTCTTAGCTTTATTGTCCCGGGCTAGAAAACAGAGCTGCTCTGGGGCATTTATCTGGGTTTTCTTCACTGTGACGCTTAACCAGCTTCTGTAAATGTTCCACAGGGACTGAACAGGAAGAGGTCCTCTGTATGTACAAAGTTCCACGGTATCGCTAGTAAGCTGAACTGCCATTTCATTTCGATCTTTCAGACCTTATTTATTTTGTGTCTCTGTGATCCGCCAGAGACGGCAAGCACTTTGACTCCTGTCACGACGTTTTGCGCATCTTCTCCTAATGCTTCTAATAGTTCTTCCCTGCACCCGGTTTGAAGGGACGCCATTCCGTGACTGGTCCTCACTGTCATTCATAAGAGGCCCTTTCTTATTCCTTTGAGTGCTGTCTTACTATTTTGTCTGATAAGATTATACTGCCAGGTTTCTTCTTGTTTAAATTGGTCGGATATTATCTTTGCCTTTTACTTCTTCTACTGTTGCCATTTTAGTTAGATCTTTCGGCTGGGCTCTTGATGTTTGACCCAATCTTCAAACTGTCATCTTCAAAAAGAGGGGCTCCTGGGGGGCTCAGTCAGTTGAGAGTCCGACTTCGGCTCAGGTCATGATCTCGCAGTCTGTGAGTTCGAGCCCCGCGTCGGGCTCTGTGCTGACGGCTCAGAGCCTGGAGCCTGTTTGGGACTCTGTGTCTCCCTCTCCCTCCACACCTCCCCACTCACACTCTCTGTCTCTCTCTCAAAAATAAATAAACATTAAAAAAAAAAGAGTTTAGGGGCGCCTGGGTGGCTCAGTGGGTTAAGCGTCCGACTTCGGCTCAGGTCACGATCTCGCGGTCCGCGAGTTCGAGCCCCGCGTCGGGCTCTGTGCTGATGGCTCAGAGCCTGGAGCCTGTTTCAGATTCTGTGTCTCCCTCTCTCTCTGACCCTCCCCCGTTCATGCTCTGTCTCTGTCTCAAAAACAAATAAACGTTAAAAAAAAAATTTTTTTTGGGGGCGCCTGGGTGGCGCAGTCGGTTGGGCGTCCGACTTCAGCCAGTTCACGATCTCGCGGTCCGGGAGTTCGAGCCCCGCGTCAGGCTCTGGGCTGATGGCTCGGAGCCTGGAGCCTGTTTCCGATTCTGTGTCTCCCTCTCTCTCTGCCCCTCCCCCGTTCATGCTCTGTCTCTCTGTCCCAAAAATGAATAAACGTTGAAAAAAAAAAAAAAAAATTTTTTTTTAAAAAGTTTAATCAAATTACATTTACCATTAAAATTAATTTGCTTTATATCTCAGTGGTTTGGGCATCTGTGAAAGTAATTCTGCCACAGATAAAAGAGTGACATTTTTTAAGTCCTCGCTTAAAAAAAAAAAAAAAGAAGAAGAAAAGCAAAATCTTTATCAGAAAATACACTTTCTGGCACTGGGTTTTTAAAACCCTAAACCCAGAAGGATTTAATTATAAGAATTTGGAAACGACCAGGAAGAACTGACCGAAGGCTGTTGTTCTATCAGGCTAAACAGACATTACATGAACAACAAACAGAAACATGCCTCAAAACAAAATTGTAACCAGGATACAGTAAACAGTGCAGAGCGTAAAGCAACAGAAGAAATTCAAAGAAATACAAGCCAAAGACAGTAATAAAAAAAATTAAAAAAAATTAAAAAGCCTAAATAAAAGAGACCTTTATGGGGATGCCTGGGTAGCTCAGTTGGTTCAGCCTCTGACTCGATTTCAGCTCAGAGATCCTCTCTCTCCCTCTCTCTCTGCCCCTCCCCAACTGGAGCGCACTCCTTCTGTCTCTCTCAAAATTAATAAAGAAACTTTAAAAAGAAAAAGAGAGACCTTTATAATCCCCATTCTCAGCATTTTGTGGCCTATGGAAACTGGCGACCACCGAGCCAGCCATTTCTGGTGGGAGAACTGAAAGGTCTAAAAAAATGGTTGGGTTGGTGGCTGGGAATAGACTTGTAACATCTTACTGGCCTCTGAATCAATACACACGTCTCGGAAATTCCAAAATTAGTTTTTTGTTTTTTTTTTAAACCTTTGATTTTTTTCCCCCACCATTTGACTATGAAAATTTCCAAACACACAACAAAGTCAAATTTTATAGTGAGCACCCAAATGCCTACCACTAGAGTCTGTATTTAATATTTTACTACAGTTACCTTATCACGCGTCCATCTATCTAGGTGTCTATCTGTCTATCCACCCATCCCTCTACTTACAGTTGCCTTTGAGTTTAAAACCATTTCTTACTCCCTCTTATCCCTTCTAGCAGGGTTTCTCAACCTCTGTACTACTGACATCTGGGGTCAGAAAATTTTTCGTTGTAGGGGGCTATCCTGTGCACCTTAGGACGTTAGCAGCATCCACGGCCTCTACCCACTGGATGTCAGCAAAACACCTCCCCCAACCCCAGCTGTGACAACCAAAACTGTCTTTGGACATGGACAGTCGTCCTCTGGGGAACAAAACTGGTCCTGGTGGAGAAACACCGCCATGGGACGCGCATAGGGGCCTTTGTGAATGGCGGGCACGCTCAAGAATGTGTGCATGCTATGGGGCGCCTGGGTGGCACAGTCGGTTAAGCGTCCAACTTCAGCCAGGTCACGATCTCGCGGTCCATGAGTTCGAGCCCCGCGTCGGGCTCTGGGCTGATGGCTCAGAGCCTGGAGCCTATTTCCGATTCTGTGTCTCCCTCTCTCTCTGCCCCTCCCCCGTTCATGCTCTGTCTCTCTCTGTCCCAAAAATAAATAAACGTTGAAAAAAAAAATTTTTTTTTTTAAATAAAAAAAAAAAAGAATGTGTGCATGCTCTCTCCTGGGTTCTTATCTAGATAAGGTGTACACAGCACACCCTGAAGCAAAACAAGTGATATGAATTAGAAACAGTATACAGGACCTATGGCTGCGATCACATTTTGCTTCTTTGTTTAATTTTAAAGCTGATGGAGGCTGACATAAGGCACAGATAAATCAGTAGTAGTGTAATAACCTACATGTGATCTGATGATAGATCTTAACACACGGGACGCCTGCGGTGACAGAAAGATATAAATGAAGACAAATCCAAGATGCTAAGGGTCATTCTCCCCCCACGGTTCATACATCGTTCAGTCTCATCACATCAAATACAACGTTAAAATGAGGAAAACAATCAGACCTACCTTGACTGCCCAAAAGTCACATGACAACAACAAGATAATTGTCACCATACAGGCAATAAAGCTGCTGCTGAACAACTCACAGAGCAGATAGACGACGATGGCACTGACTCGAAAGAACAAATGGAAAAATGACGCCACCGGGTGTCTGAAAATCAAAACACAGTGAAAGAAAGGCAATTACGCTTCAGCACAGGGGCTGCGGACACAGATGAACGATGCCTTCCGCCACAGCATCCACCAGCCAGGGTTTGGTCAAAACAAGAGACGATTCTGAGGAAAAAGCAAATGGCCTCCTCTATTTTTACATTAAGTCCCATTATCTGACCGGGCCCTGCTGCCACAGAAAATACCGTATGCAAATAGGACTTGAACTTTCACAAAATATATGAACCACTCTGCCAAGCGTGGAGAATTCAGGAAACTATACTCTCAGGATTAAAAACTATTTTGTCATATGGGGCGGGGCGCCTGGGTGGCTCAGGCGGTTGAGCGTCCGACTTCGGCTCGGGTCATGATCTCACGGTTCGTGGGTTCGAGCCCTGCGCCGGGCTCCATGCTGACAGCTCGGAGCCTGGAGCCTGCTTCGGATTCTGTGTCTCCCTCTCTCTCTCTGCCCCTCCCCTGATTGTGCTCTGTCTTTCTCTGTCTCTCAAAAATAAATAAACGTTAAAAAAAATTTAAGAAGATGGGGCGCCTGGGTGGCTCAGTCTGTTGGGCATCCAACTTCGGCTCAGGTCATGATCTCATGGTTCATGAGTTTGAGCGCTGCGTCAGGCTCTGTGCTGACAGCTCGGAGCCTGGAGCCTGCTTCAGATTCTGTGTCTCCCTTTCTCTCTGCCCCTCCCGCGCTCGTGCGCACGCTCTCTCTCTCTCTCTCTCTTTCTCTGTCTCTCTCAGAAATAAACAAACATTAAAAAAAAATTTTTTTTTTAATTAAAAAAGAAATTACTGTCACATAAAAAACTAATTCCAGGGTGCCTGGCTGGCAGAGTCAGTAGACCACGCGACTCTTGACTTCGGGGTCCCAAGTTCGAGCCCCATGCTGGGCACAGAAATTAGTTAGAAATTAAAATAAATAAAAATAAAACAGAACTCCTAGGCCTTCAGAAATCACTTCTGGCTTTAAGGCAAAGTAGCTCTCAGGCAGACTTTTGGTTTTAACAGCTTTATTGAGGTATAATCCACATACCCCACAATTCGTCTATTTAAAATGTAGGCCCCAACAGTTTTTTGGTATATTCACAGAACTGCGCGATCACCTTTGGAACTTTCTCATTACCCCAAAAACTCGGGACCCACGGGCAGTCCCTCCTCATCCGCCCCAACCCCACCCCTCTCTCCAGCCACAGACAACTGCTAACGTACGATTGTCTCTACAGATTTGCCTATTCTGGGCATTTCGTATAAATGAAAGCATACAAGTGGTCTTTTGTGACTGCCGTCTCTCACTCAGCATCATCTTCTCAAAGGTCAGGTGGGAGTCAACTGCAGTAAGTCAATCTCTTGACAGGGACCTGAATTTGGAATCGAAGTCTGTTTGGCTTGACGTGTTCGTGTTATCGACAAAAGATCCGATTCTGAAATCTGCACAATCAATCCGAATGCAACACGCACAGGGTCTAAAGAAACGATGCACTCTTGATAAACAAGTGGTAGAAGTAAACACACGAGGGTTCACAAAATCGGCTTCGCAGACGTGAAGACGCGGCACTGAGTAAACTCCACGGACCAATTAACTCCCACAGCAAATCTGAACTGTCGTCTGTGCCCCAGACCAAAGCTCAAACTGCCAGGTGGCCGCTGCGCACAAGTTCGTGACAACCGCTCTGCCTTGAATGCCATCGGCCGGCACCCGTCGACACACAGAACCCAACTCCGACGACTCACCCTCTTACCTGATTTTGGATTTTTTTGGTCTGTTAGTGGTCTCCTCTTCCGCATCAAACAGGGAGACATCCTCGGTGTCATCATTACTGTCCTAGCAGGAAAATTAAATATCCGTGAAGCAAGAGGAAACTCAGTACTTGCATGTCTCCTACATAGAAGGCACCACGCCAAAATGGAAAGCAAAAGAAAGACACGGTCCCAGACATCGGGAATTCACAACCTAGCGAAAGGGCACCCCCACTGGCTGGCAACGAGCCATCGCTACCCCGCTGCTGAGCCCTGGGACAAACCATGGGGGGCCAACGACGCTCCTGTAAACTTCCCACGGCTGCGGCTGCGCTCAGGGGCTCCGTCACCAGCAGGGACCCCCGGGGACAAACTCCATGCTTTTGGCTCCTTCACGAAATCATCTGCCTGCACCCCTGTTTCCCCGACCCCTTCTCACTAGTCTCTGTTTATCCAACGTGAAACCAGCCATGGGGCTCGGAATCTCTTCCTTTCCTGCCTCCTCCATCAATTTCCCCTTTATTTACACTCTCTTGTATCTTAGGTCTTCCTCTGGGACCTCTCCGGTCAGCATATGAACTTCTTCAGGGGTCATTTGTTGCTGGAAAGAGGTTTCAAAAACCCTGAGCCGGGACCTCCCCTTCTGTCTTCCGCCCTCCACGCACAGCCTTTCTCCCTCTCTCGGCCTGGCCTCGGACCCTCAGGGTGGCTCACACCTCGACTGATGCGGCCTCAGCCCAGCCTCAGCCGCAACCACGACGAACCTGCTCTCACCCCTTGCCTGGTGCCAGCCACCCACCACCCACCTGCCTTCACCTCCTCCCTGCCGGACTCCAGCCCCTCATCACCCACAGGGCAATCTTCCTCACAGGACAGTCACATCGGGTCCTTCCCCTCGCAAATCGTTCTCAGCGGTGCTCCTCCGGGTAGAAGGTAAAACTCACCTCCTCCACCCGATCCCCTCCTTCCCTTCCGACGCTCCCTCCCACTGGGCAGCGCAGCGATACCGTTCTACCACTACGATACCGTTCTACCGCTACGTGTTCTCAGAAAACACCAGGGGCTCCCATCTGCCTGCCTTTCACATCTTTTCTCTACCCAGAAAGCCCTTCCCTTCTCCATCCCCTACACAGCAAGCCCTCAAGCAACACCAAATCCACCTGGGAAATTTCAGCTACAATACCGAAAGAGCTGAGAAACTTGCCCTGAAATCCCCAGGCTTCCCATTTCCAATCCCCGCCTGCCCGACAATCTTACTACAGCTCTCCAAGGACCACCTCCATCTAGACACTAAGCTCCTGGGGGCAAGGACTGTCACTGAGTTGTAATAAGTCCCGGTGTACCGCATAGCACCCGGCCAGGCGGCACAATATTTCTTGAAGGCGGGAGCGGATGAACAAAGGAGGCAACCGCAGACTGTGATCGGAGCCAGGAGAAACGGGAGTGCAAATGGGAGCACAGAGGAGGAAGCGAATCTTTCCTACCAAAGGGCTCCGGAGGAGAGCTTATGTGCTGGGTGCCGACAGAGCAAGGCCTCCTGCTCACTCCAGTCCCTTGACTAGGTATATTTTCAAAGGCAGAGAGTGGAAACGCACAAGGTCTATGTAGGGGTCCACGGAGTAAGAGAACAGTGAGAGAAGCAGAATGGAAGCTAAGGTTTTAAGAGGAAAATAGACTCAGATCTGAGACCAGTGGTTCTCAACCTTGGCTCACAGGTTGAAACTGCCTTGGGTACAAGACAGAAAGACACAAAGAAAATAAGACAGAAAGAAGGAAGGAAGGAAGGAAGGAAGGAAGGGGGAAGGGAAAAGAAGAGAAGAGAAGAGAAAAGAGAAGAGAAGAGAAGAGAAGAGAAGAGAAGAGAAAAGAAGAGAAGAAAAGAGAAAGGAAAAGAAAAGAAAAGAAAAGAAAAGAAAAGAAAAAAAGAAAAAGAAACCCTGATACGTGATCCCCACCCCAAGGTGGTCTGGGGTGTGGTCTGGGCATCTGGATTTTTTTAAAGCCCCTCAGATGACAATAATGTACAGCCAAGACTGAGATCCACAGTATGATGCTAGGGTCTGAAAAGCCGACACTTCTCCTTGATCCCAACAATCCAACCTATATCCAGCAGATGGGGTGACCTCTCATACATATCATCTCCCTACTTTGACTTCATAAAAATGGACTACCCATCAGAACCATCACCACCTGGCCCCGCCCACCTCTGAGACCTTATCTCGGGCCGCACCCCCTTCTTGAACTGTGGTGGACTGATAATGCCTCCTCTCAGTCCTGCCAGACTTCCTGGTGCTAATGCTTGGAATCTGTAAATACGTAAATTTTTAGCAAACAGATTTTTGCAAACAGATTTTTGAATTAAGGAGTTTGAGAGGGGAAGAGTATCCTGGCGCCTCCTTAGCCCTTGACTCGTTTTTGACTTCTGACCTGGAACTATAAGATAAATTTCTATTAAGACACTAAGTTTGGGGCACCTGGGTGGTTCAGTCGGTTCAGCTTCGAACCTCGGCTCAGGTCATGATCTCCCGGTCAGTGAGTTCGAGCCCCACATCGGGTTCTGTGCTGACAACTCGGAGCCTGGAGCCTGCTTCCGATTCTCTCTGCCTCTCTTTCTGCCTCTTGCCTGCTTACATTCTGTCTCTCCCCAAATAAATAAATAAATAAATAAATAAACATTAAAAAATTTAAAAAAGAAAAAGTTTGGTTTTGGACCTTTAACCTGAAGATGCTGATATTAGACTTTTTTAAAAAAATTGAGAAGGGGAACCACTAGCGTCTTCTAAAATGTTCCGATTTAGGTGTTAAATGAAAATTCTGGCCACTGTATAGAGAAGTTGGGAGAAGGAGGGGAAAGACAAAGGCACAAAGCTGTGAAGCTTTGTGCCAAGAAGCAATGGCTTGGTCTACGGAGGAGGCAGTGGAGGTGGCGAAAAACATTCAGATGCCAAATACGTTTTAGAGTGGAAATGACAGGATTTGCTGACGGGCTGAACGTGGGCGTAAGAGAAAAGGGGTTAAGGAAGGTTCCAAAGTTTTTGTCCTGAGCAGCTAAAAATGAAAGCACCAAAGACAGACGCTTGGGCACTCCCAATACTTAGGGGTCAGAAAGATGAGAAGGAGTAAGCAGTGGGGGCTGGAGAGGATGTGCTAAGGCCTCGGAGCTGAACCAGGGGGGTGGTGTCCGGGAAGTCAGGGGAAGAAAGTGCTTCCAGGAGGAGGGTCAGATCAACCGTATCAAATGCTGCTCACAAGGAGGATGAAAACCACAGAGACTACTGTATTTCTTTCTTTTTTTTTTTTTTTTAATGTTTCTTTTTTGAGAGAGTGCAAATGGGGTAGGAGCAGAGAGAGAGGGCGACACAGAACCCAAAGCAGGCTCCGGGCTCTGAGCTGTCAGCACAGAGCCCGATGTGCGGCTCCAACTCACGAGCCATGAGGTCATGACCAGAGCCGAAGTCGGATTCTTAACCCACTTAGTGGCCCCAAGACCACTATATTTCTAACCGGTCATCAGTGACCTCACTATGAGCAGTTTCAGGATGGCAGACGGAAGAGGGAGAAAACCAGACTAGAATGGACACAAGAGACAACAGAGAAAGTAAGAGACAAGTATAAATAAATCTTAAGGAACTAAGAATGGGGTGATACCTCAAAGGGCGTTTAGAGTGAAGTTTTTACTTTTTAAGGCAGGAGAAATTAAAGCATGTTTATATGTCAACTTAAGCTTTGGTGGCGCCTGGGTGGCTCAGCCGGTTGGGCCTCCGACTCTTGATTTCGGCCCAGGTCACGATCTCAAGGTTCACAGGATCAAGCCCCCCTTCAGGGCTCTGCGCCGACCGCACAGAGCCTGCTTGGGATTCTCTCTCCCTCTCTGCCCTCTCCCCAGCTTGCACCTGCGCTCGCTCTCAAAATAAATAAATAATTTTTTTTTTTTTTAAAAAACAAGCTTTTAAAAACGGAAAGAAAACAGTGATGATGGAGAAAAGCAAAGAGAGAGTTGCTGGAGCACCACCTTCCAGCAGGCCAGAGGCACGGAAACCAGTGCACGAGTAGGCAGGATGGCCTAAGGATGGAGAACGAACAGGAAAAGAAAGGCAGAGTATATGGGAGATCCCGGGCAAAGAAGCATATGGCAGGTGGTGTGAAATTCTCTTCTGATGGCTTCCAGTTTCTCAGTGGACGCGGAGGGAGGGAAGGAAGGCTGAAGGTCTGAGGAAAGAGAAACCTCAGTAGTGGCCCAGGAGGGTGGGAGAGGGAGGAGCCTGTGGGAACGTGGGGACCAGTGCCTGGCAGCCTTAAGGGCCCGCTTGAGGTTCATGGTCACAAACTGGACTTGGGAACGGTCCGTATGGCTGTGTGTTTTTCTCCAGCTTCCTTCAGCCTGGGTGCAGGTTCAGAAAGCAGAATCGAACCATCATTGGATGGATCTTGTCTACTCAAGCAACCTCCTTAGAGTGGTCTTTGCTGACCATAAATTCTAAGGCTGCCCTATTCCCAGATACTTGCTATATACGTCACTTTGTCTTTGCTGTCATTAAGTGGAAACATCTTCATATGTAACTAGTTAGGTCTCCCCACCCCAACCCATCGACAAGCCCCCACCCCCCAGCACCCTACAACTCACACATTTCAGGGTAAGAAATGTGTGCCGTTCACAGCCCTATCCTAGGGCCTAGAACGGTGCCTGGGCCATAGTAATCCCTCAATGGAAAAAAAAAAAAAAAAGCTATGGATATTCAAGTGAAAGTGCACGATAAACAGTAAAAAGTTTTGTTTTGTTTTGTTTTGTTTTGTTTTGTTTTGTTTAACCTAGGAAGAGATTATTCTTATTCCTCATCTCTGGTCTAGACCTGCAAACTGTAATTAACTCTAAGGGCACAGCCGTGACCATCGAAGTGATCAACAATCACCATTAGTGTTACTTCGGCAACAAGCACTTGACTGCAAGGACCTGGCGGTGTCTCCCACTCCTGCAGGATCGCACTGCACCCCCGAAAGTCCACGAATGGTTGGGGAAAGCCAGACCACCCGCCACTTCACACCGAGGGCGTTTCCTCAGCACGGCACCGGCACCCGTGCGATCCGGCGCCCCACCTCTGCTGGCAATGCGCTTCTGCACACCCCGCAGCCGTCCCTCCGAGGCTCAGCCGGGGCACCTCCACCCCCCACCGAGGCCTCGGGGCCCCAGCCACGCTCCCTCCGGCTCCCCAACCCCCGGGCTCGGCCAGCCAGCGGGGGCGCGGGCACAACGGCCCCGGGACGCCAGACTCGCGCCCCCTGGGACCCAGCAAGCCCGGCGCCCAGCCACACCCACCCTCAAGACGCGCCCGCGGCCCCTCACCTGCTGCAACATGACCGCCCTGCGCCAGGCCCACTTCCGGGAGCCACGTCAGCGCGGCCACTGACGCGACCTGGTCCCCACAGGAGGGGAGGAGCAAAGCACAAGCTCAGCCCGTCCCCGCTTCCGCTTCCAGGTGCTTTGCGGGAGGAGGAACTGAGGAGGCGTGGCTTCCGGGGCGGGACGAGCGTGTGGGCGCGGCGCCCGGGGGCGGGGCGGTCTCGGGGCGGGACGCGGGGCGGGGCGAGAGATCCGGGGGCGGGGCGAGTGCGGGGGCGGTGCGTCGGGGGCGGGGCATGGAGGGAGAGGCGAGCGTGTGGGCGGGGCGCCGGGGGCGCGGCAAATGTCTGGGAAGCTATTTAGAAGGAACAGGGCGGGGGACTCGAGTTTTATTGTGGGAGGAAAATCGACGCCTGCAAACAGTAAGGAATAAAGCGGGTGAGAGCGTGTGTTTGAGTCCCGGCTTCTCCGGGTACTAGCTATCCAATAACTTTATATACGTCTTTCCTCAGTTTTGTAAAGTGAGGATGATGATGGTATCCGAACAGGGTTAAGTGTGCTTAGTACATAGTAAGTGTAATTCTTAATACTGTTTTAAGTTTAATCTCCGGTGATGTCATTTTGCTCCATGAAGGATCTGAAATTCAGAGACTTTTACATCATCTTTGAAACTGTGACTGTAACAGTGTGATTATAAGAATATCCGATATCTGCCTGACCTACATCAGCGTGCTACTGGAACACTCATAGAATAATGTGTATTAGCACATTTCCTTCATCCAGGGGATCCTTTACGTTGAAATCACAAATTTTACATGGCTATTTGCAGGTGCTACTTTAAACTTAATATCCTAGGGGCGCCTGGGTTAAGTGTCCGACTTCCGTTCAGGTTATGAACTAGCTCGTGATGCCAGCCCGGAGTCAGGCTCTGTGCTCACAGCTCAGAACCTGGAGCCTTCTTCGGATTCTGTGTCTCCCTCTCTCTCTCTTCCTCCCCCACTCACACTCTGTCTCTCTTTCTCAAAGATAAATGAAGATTAAAAAATAATGTTTTTAATCAGAGACCGAATGCGAGTGGGTTAGAGGCAGAGAGAGGGGGAGACACAGAATCCGAAGCAGGCTCCAGGCTGCACGCTATCAGCTCAGATCCCGACGGGGGACTAGAACTCACCAGCCGCAAGATCATGACCCTAGCCGAAGTTAGATGCTTAATGGACTGAGCCACCCAGGCTCCCCCCCCCCAAAAAAAAAAACTTTTTTAATAAGTAAATAAACAATATCCTAATAATGAAAAAAAAAATAAATTCTTAAAGGAGAGAAACCTTGGCAAAGAATTACGGTCCTGCACTTGGAGGTGAAAAGCGAAGGCCCTGAAGAGGTGGCCTGTGCCTCTAGCCTGCCCATGCCATGCGTTTGGCGCCCCATCCAGTGTGTGGGTTGTGGAGTTTTGTGTTGTTTTTGGTTTGCGTTCTACTTGAATTCATTACCACCTGTATAGGAAAGTCTCAGTTCAGTCTCTCTGCTGTGCAGGGAAAAGCCCACTTCTTCCCTACTGTATTTCTCTGCTGTCTCTTTTACTCCTCACATAAAACACTTCACTTCTGGTCACCAGATGTGTGGGAGTTCCTGCCCCACACTGAGCAGTTCTCAGCGACAGCAGCTGGGTGTCCTACAATTCAATTCAATTCTGACATTTTCAAGAGATAGAGCCAGATCCCACAGGTTATGGGCTCAGTCCCAGAAGACTCTCGTGCGTGCCAGCTCTCCCTCTCTCTTTCTGTCTCTCACATACACTCATTCTTCACACGCCAGTTGGAAACCCAGTTTATCACTGCGCTCCTGACCAACTGGCTATAGATTTGAGGTTCCGATGACCCTCCCTCTTGAGTTCAAGTAATTTGCTAGAGGAGTTCACAGAACTCGAGGAAACACTTACATGTGCCAGCTTACTAAAAGATACAGATGAACAACCGGACAAAGAGACACATATAGGCAAGGCCTGGGAGGGTCCATGGAGTTGGGGTGCATCACCCTCCCAGTGCATGGATGTGTGCACCAATCTGGAAGCACTCTGAACCCCATACTGTTGAGATTTTTACGGAGGTTTCATCACCGTGGGCTTAATGGATCATTAACTCCACTTCCAGCCCCTCTCTCCTCTCTGGAGAGATGTGGGGTGGGGCTAAAATTCCCAAGCTTTCTGGTGACTGACCAGCCCCCATCGAGACACCCATCCAGGAGCCCACTCTGAGTCGCCTCATTAAAAAGAAGAGATGTTCCTGGTGTTCGTATCACTTAGGAATTTATAAGGGTTTCAGGAGCTCTGTGCCAGGAACTGGGGGCAGAGACCAATATATATTTTCTACTATCTCACACCATCCTATGGTCATGCTGAGCCACGGAGTAGGAGGCTTGAGCTCTCCAATCGCTCCAGTAGTGTACCGCCCTCTTTTACCTGCCTGGTCCCTGACACCATCTTGGAAGGTCTAAGTAGAAACATCCACACACTTGATATTAGTGTCCCTCTTCGAAGAAAAGATGTCTATGCCTAATTCTCTTCCATAAGAGCCCTGAGAAGGAAAAGAACGCATAACGTTCTCCAATGCAATAGGTCAACCCCATTGAGGGTATCTCCTTTTAGATGCTCAACTGAGCTCATTGAACTTCATCAGGCTTCCGTGCAAAAATACCCGAGAATTCCAATGCATTTTTCTAACACAATCCCATCATTCGTGTGCGATCAGAATGGTAGCCCTAAACTGGTAATGGTGAGTGGTATTTAATTTCCAATGATCACTTTCCCATCTCCCACCAGTGAAGTTGGGCTTTCATAAGTTTCAGTGGTTTTCAGTGGGAACACAGATGCCAATCGCTCCCAGCTCCCAGCTCCCCCTCTTTTCTTACTTTGATTATATCAATTCTTTGGCTTCTAGGAAGATAATTCGGACTCCCCACATTGCCAAGGGCCAGTCCAAAACAAACAAACAAACAAAGAAAACAAGTAGCCAAACCCCAACATCCACTTGGTTTTCTGTTTATTGTAAGATGTTCATGCCCCAAGGCTGGTTCAGATAAACATGTTTTGTCCAAGTTCAGGAGCCGCTATTTTCCCTTGCTTCAGGAAATTATCTATAGGCAGGCCTTGGATCTTCCTGATCCATGCAGATTTGCTGGCTTTTTCTGGATCGAGCACTTTCCTGGGCTTCCTGGCCTCATACTCCTTCCTCTTGGCCTCCCTGTACTCTTTCTCCTCCCTTACAGTCAACAACAGGAACTGAGTGTTCGCTCTAAAGGGATCAAGGGTCGTACAGAAGTGAGGTCGTTCTCTCTTGACAGATTTGGTTGCCATGCCCGCTGGTGGAGCCAGCATGCGGTTCGGTTTAATGACCTGCGTGCTGGTTAATGGGCTGAAGGCGCGCACGGTCCCATCGATGGAGCTGGTCACTTGGTCTTCACCCTTGCAGCTGCCGGTGAGTCGGGGGTGGATTATCACGGGCTGGGGTATGGTGGACTGGACTCGGGGACTGTGCAAAGAGTTCTTCAGGTTGGGCTGCAGTTTCTGGATCTCCAGGGGAATGTTGGTTCGTTTCACATCTATGGGAGGCTCGCTGCGCCTCAACCTATCAACTGCGTGTTGGATTGATTTTCCTTTGAAACTCAAGACCTTCCTTGGGTGTGGAATTGAAGGTCCCTGGGCATCGATGACTTGGGTTTGTGGCCTACAGGGATAGGCAAATGCCCCCGAATTATGGGCCTGCTGCAGGGCATTAACGGTCAGTAGGAACTGGTCAGGTGACATAGGGATTTGCCAGGACTTTTTCTTCGAGCATTTGATCATGTCTACGGGGCGTCTTTCTTTTTGAATTTTCTCATCATCTGGTTTTTCAAAAAAAGAAAACAAAAGCAAGTCAGAGTGTTACATGAAAAATAGTAATTCGTTATACATGAAAGTTAAACCCATCTGAGGTCTTTGTTGTCCAATGGGTATGCCGTCATGTGGGCAAAAATCCTCTATAACGCTAGAAATTATGACATATTCGGGGCGCCTGGGTGGCGCAGTCGGTTAAGCGTCCGACTTCAGCCAGGTCACGATCTCGCGGTCCGTGAGTTCGAGCCCCGCGTCGGGCTCTGGGCTGACGGCTCAGAGCCTGGAGCCTGTTTCCGATTCTGTGTCTCCCTCTCTCTCTGCCCCTCCCCCGTTCATGCTCTGTCTCTCTCTGTCCCAAAAACAAATAAACGTTGAAAAAAAAATGTTTTTTTAATAAAAAAAAAAAAAAGAAATTATGACATATTCAACACGGCAGGTTTTTATGAAATATACTGGTATTTGTGTACAAGTGTGTATTAAGCTCTAGATATGCATATTTTGGAGGGAACATATGTCATCCCAATGTTCCACACATTTTGTGACTTCCCTGTGGGAAGGTGCTTTCTACCTCATTTATGATTCACACAAAATAGGCCTTATAAATTTATAGTAACAAATCTCTATTTTTTTTTAATGTTTATTTATCTTGAGAGAGAGAGCACAAGCGAGGGAGGGGCAAAGAGAGAGGGAGAGAGAGAATCCCAAGCAGGCTCAGCACTGTCAGCACAGAGCCAGACATGGGGTTCAGTCCCATGAACCGTGAGATCATGACCTGAGCTGAAACCAAGAGTTGGATGCTTAACCGACTGCGCCACCCAGGCGCCCCCTGATCTCTATTTTTAAACAAAAACTGCATCACAAAGTTTGACCTCTATCTTATTAATTATTTATCACATTTGATTCCAAATGATCTTTGGACATTTTCCAAACTCAAAACTGCATCAAAATATACAGCCTAAATATATCACAATGTGACCAAAAAAGGTATTTCCTGAACAAGAGTTCCTAAAATGTTTTTTAACAATAGCAGCAGTTCTAAAAGTCACTTGACAGGGATAAGAGATTCATTCTGACATGCTGCATGACAGTCAAGACTTCCAAGGCGCCTAATACCTAGAAGTAACAAGGATGTCTTCACATGTGAGCAAATCTATTATCTCTCTTTCACTTGGGCTTTTCACTCCCTCCAATACCTCACAGATACACTGAAAGCATTATCCCCATTTTACGAAAGGAATAACTGAGTCATGAAAGTCATTGTCTAGTCTGACCTAACAATTAAAAGTCTGTACGTGGGGTGCCTGGGTGGCTCAGTCAGTTAAGCGTCCAACTTTGGCTCAGGTCACGATCTCGCAGCTCGTGGGTTCAAGCCCCGTGTCAGGCTCTGTGCTGACAGCTCGGAGCCTGGAGCCTGTTTCAGATTCTGTGTCTCCCTCTCTCTCTGCCCCTCCCCCACTTGCACCGTCTCTCTCTCTCTCTCTCCCTCTCTCTCTCTCTCTCTCTGTCAAAAATAAACATTAAAAACAATCTGTACCCCAAACTATACCAACGCATAGCTAGCAAATAAAATGCAACAGTGTGCTGAACATATAATTTTCCTTGACAAAATAGGTTTTATCCCAAGATGTTTGTGTATGGGCATACTAAGATGGGATGAAGCTTCAAATATCTCCCTGTCCACTTTGTTAAATAAATAATATTTTATTAAATTATTAAATGTTAAATTATTACATTAAATAGTATTTAATAATTATAATATTGAATTGATGATTAAATATTGTTAAATTGATGTTAAAATAGTAAATAGTAAAATATTAAATATTTTTACTAAAGCATATAAAACTAAATAAAATTAAGATGTTAAAATCTTCCCCGCTGTCCTTTTTAATCCCAGAATCAACCACTCTGTGTGTGTGTGTATGTGCATACATGAAAACACACAGTTTTTCTCCTTTAGAAAAAGGAATTGTTTTGGGGCACATGGGTGGCTCAGTTAGTTAAGCATCTGACTTCGTCTCAGGTCACAATCCCACAATTTGTGGGTTTGAGCCCCACGTCAGGCTCTGCGTTGACAGCTCAGAGCCTGGAGCCTGCTTCAGATTCTGTGTCTCACTCTTTCTGTCCCTCCCCCACTCATGCTCTGTCTCTCGCTCTCTCTCTCTCATAAACAAAAAATAAAAACATTAAAAAAAGGAATTGTGTCAAGAAAGTGGGGGTAGAGAGAACATACCTCAACATAATAAAGGCCAGACATGAAAATCCACAACCAACATTATACTCCATGCTGAAAACTGAAAGCTTTTACCCTAAGATCAGGAATAAGACAAGGATGTCCACTCTCACCACGTTTATTCAACGTCATACTGGAAGTCCTAGCCATAGCAATCAGATAAGAAAAAGAAATAAGAAGTGTCCACGTTGGTAAAGAAGTTAAACTGTCACTATTTCCGGATGATATGATACCAGACATAGAAAATCCTTAAGACTACCAAAACACGACTGGAAGTAGTGAGTGCATTCCGTAAAGTTGCAGGATGCAAAATTAGTAGCAGAAATTCGTAGCATTTATATACACTAATAATGAAGCAGCAGAAAGAAAAATTTTAAAAACACTCCCATTTTCAACTGCACCAAGAATAATAAAATACCTAGAAATAAACTTAATCAAAGAGGTGAGACTTATACTCTGAACTATAAGACATTGATGAAAGAAATTGACATTGACATTGAATTGACACTGAATTGATATTCGATTGACTATAAGACATTGATGACAGAAAACAGGTATTCCGTGCTTACAGACTGGAAAAATTAATATTGTTAAAATATCCATATTTCCCAAAGCCATCTACAGATTCAGTGTAATCCCTGAGCAATATACCAACAGCATTTTTCACAAAACTAGAAGAAAAAACACCGAAATACGTATGAAGCCACAAAAGACCTCAAATAGCCAAAGCCATCTTAAGAAAGAGAAACAAAGCTGGAGGTATCAGAATTCAGATTTTAATATACACTAGAAGGCTGTAGTAATCAAAACAGTATGGTGCTGGCATTCAAAAAAAAGAAAGAGAGACATAGACCAATGGAACAGAACACAGAGCCCAGAAATAAACCTGTAATTATATGGTCAATCTATGACACAGAAAGCAAGAATATACAATGGGGAAAAACAGTCTCTTCAATGAATGGTGCTGGGAAAACTGGACAGCTGCAAGCAAAAGAATGAAACTGGACCACCCTTTAACACTACACACAAAAATAAACTCAACGTGGATTAAAGACCTAAATGTGAGACCCGAAGCCATAAAAATCCTAGAACACAGGCAGTAATCTGTCTGACATCAGTCGTAGCAAAATTTTTCTAGATACGTCTCCTAGGTCTCCTGAGGCAAGGGGAACAAAAGCAAAAAAAAAAAAAAAAAAAAAAAAAAAAAAAAAAGCGGGGGGTGGGAACATCAGGACTACATCAAAATAAAAGGCTTTTGCACACAGCAAAGGAAACCACCAAGAAAACAAAAAGGTAACCTACTGAAGGGTGGAAGATATTTGCAAATGATCTATCCGACCAGGGGTTAATATCCAAAATATGTAAAGAACTTACACAACTCATCACCAAGAAAACAACCCAATTTAAAAAATGGGCAGAGGACCTGAATAGACATTTTGCCAAAGAAGACACGCGGGTGGTCAACAGATGCATGAAAAGATGCTCAACATCTCTAATAATTTGCAGAGAAATGCAAATCAAAACCACAATGAGATACCATTTTGCACCTGTCAGAATGACTAAAATAAAAAATGCAAGATATAAGCATTGGCAAGAATGTGGAGAGAAAGGAACTCTCGTGCACTGTTCGTAGGAATGCAAACCAGTGCAGCCGTGGCGGAAAACAGTATGGAGTATTTCCACTATCGGATATTTACCCAAAGAAAACAAAAACACTAATTCAATATATGCATCCTTATGTTTATTATAGTATTATTTACAACAGCCCCGATATGGAAGCAATGTAGATGTCCAACAATAGATGAATGGATTATGAAGATGTTTAAGCAGCCATAGAAAGAATGAGATCGTGCCATTTGAGACAACACAGAGAATACCTGGAGGGTATGATGCTAAGTGCAACAAGTCAAACCAAGAAAGACGAATACCACCAGATTTCACTCAAAAGTGGAATCTTAAACAACAACAACAATAAATGAATAAAAGTAGAATCAGACCTACAAATACAGAGATGGTTGCCAGAGGGAAGGGGGTGGGGGAAGAATGAGCAAAATGGGTGAAGGGGAGTGGGAGATACAGGCTTCCAGTTACTAAATGAGTAAGCCATGGGAAATAAAAGGCACAGCATAAGGAATACAGTCAATGATATTGTAATAGCAATGTAATGGGGACATAGCATAATGTGTTAACTTGTCAAATCAGTATGTCATTTACCTGAAACTAATGTAACATTGTGTGTCAACAAACTCACATTTTTTTTTAATCTTTATTTTTGAGAGAGAGACAGAGTGCGAGCAGGGGAGGAACGGGGTGGGGACGGGGGGAGACACAGAATCCAAAGCGGGCTCCAGGCTCCCAGCCGTCAGCACAGAGCCCAATGTGGGGCTTGAACCCACAGACCGTGAGATCATGACCTGAGCCAAAGTCGGACGCTCAACCAACTGAGCCACCCAGGCACCCCCCCAAATTTTTTAAAAAAGGAATTGTGATAACTCATTGTTCACTAGGGTGTCTTTTTTCATATAATAATATATCATGGATCTCTTTCCAAGTCAATATATGTAGGTCCTCATGATACAATTTTTAGCTGTTAGCGAGTATTCCATAGTGTGAATTTTTCCATATCTACTTCATCGCTGCCCGCTGGTGGACATTTAGCTTGTTAGTGATCCACCTCAAAGAAATGCAGAAACTATTTTTACTTACCATATAAGCAAGTGCAAAATGATGGCTAACACCCAGTTTGGACATGCCTGGGTGTGGTGGGAGCTCTCATGCACTGTTGGTGGGACTGTAAATTGGTATATCATTTTTAAGGATAACTATGGCAATATCTTTCTAATTTTTTTCCAAATCCAATCAGCTATGTTAGTGTTCCCCTCTTTTGGTATTATTTTTTTTTTTAATTTTAATTCCAGTATAGTTAACATGGAGTGTTATGTTAGTTTCAACTGTACAATACAGTGATTCAACAATTCTGTACATTACTCAGTGCTCATCAAGATAAGCGTACTCTTTTTTTTTTTTTTTCAACGTTTATTTATTTTTGGGACAGAGAGAGACAGAGCATGAACGGGGGAGGGGCAGAGAGAGAGGGAGACACAGAATCGGAAACAGGCTCCAGGCTCTGAGCCATCAGCCCCGAGCCCGACGCGGGGTCGAACTCACGGACCGCGAGATCGTGACCTGGCTGAAGTTGGACGCTTAACCGACTGCGCCACCCAGGCGTCCCAAGATAAGCATACTCTTAATTCCCTTTACCTATTTCACCCATCCCCCCACTCACCTCCCCTCTGGCAACCATCTGTTTGTTCTCCATAGTTAAGGGTCTGTTGTTTGGTATCTTTTTTTCTTTGTTCCTTTCATTTCTTATATTCCACATATGAGTGAAATCATACGGTACTTGTCTTTCCCTGACTAACTTACTTCGCTTACCGTTATACCCTCTAGATCTATCCGTGTTGTTGCAAATGGCAAGATTTCATTCTTTTTATGGCTGAGTAATATTTCAGTGTGTGTGTGTGTGTGTGTATGCACAAATATATATAATGTACATATGTGGGGTATATATATGTATATATTTGTATATAGTGTATGTATATATGCAAGTAAATACACACACACACACACACACACACACACACACACACACAACCCACATCTTCTTTATCCATTCCTCTACTGATGGACACTTGGGTTGCTTCCATAATTTGGCTATCGTAAATAATGCTGCAATAAACATAGGGGTGCGATATCAATATCTTTCCAATTTTTTTATGTTTATTTATTTTTAAGACAGAGAGTGTGTGAGAGCAGAGGGGCAGAGAGAGGGAGACAGAGGATCGGAAGCAGGCTCTGTGCTGACAGCAGAGAGCCCGATATGGGGCTTGAACTCACGAACTGTGAGATCATGACCTGAGCCGAAGTGCGACGCTTAACCTACTGAGCCACCCAGGTGCCCTGATACCTTTCTAACTGTTAAGGGACGTTATCCTTTGTCTTGGCAACGCCACTGCTAAGACTTTACCCTTGCAGGTATCCCTGTACAGGTACATAAACATACGTATGTTCAAGGATATAGTAGAGCCCTTGTTAGTAGAGCCCTCCTGAAACTTCACCTTGAAGCTAGTCTCTGCAGGGAGTTTGACTCAAGTGCTATCCTATTAACCAAAAATATTTGAAAGGCATTTTAAATCTTTACCACAGTCTCTCCAAAACAACAAAGGGACATTCTATTCCTGATGACACAATAGTCCCAGAAGTGAGAAGTCTCAGTGGCAGGGAGGAGGCAGGCTCTGAGACCAAAACTGGAAAGGCAGCTCTTACAGAAGTTCTCACGCTGTGCGTAAGGAAAACCAATCACCCTTAAGAAAAGCCAGACATTTTATCCCTTCTGAATTCTCAAAGATAAGCAAGGTCATGGGCTTGCTGAAAAACTAGATGGGGAAAAGTGAGCGAGCAAGAGAGAGAGAGAGGATCCTGCCCCTGATCCAGAATAAAGTATCACCGTTTGTCGTATCCCCTGCAAGGATTTTTGCTTCCAAACTCTCTTGCCCACCATCTATGCCCCTTGTTTCCTTACAAACAGGACTCGCCCTCTTCTTGCCGTATCTCTGGGGTGATTTTGACTTTCCTTGACTTTGAGGTGCCTCTGTTAACACTCCTACTAAAGACTGAGGAGGAAGTCATAGTAATTATATAATTCGATTAGGTCTACATAAGGTGGGGGGGGGGGTGCATAGCTGGTCATCGAATGATTTTCACCCAGACTATCACCTTGTTTGTTGTTGTGTCACACTAGGTAAGTCATCCGGAGCCTAAGATCGACATCCTCTCCTGCCCTTCCTCTCACCCACTTTTCCTACTGACTGCCAAGCTTTAAGCATCACCTAAACCTCCTGGTCTCCTCAAGAGAGAGCCGATCATTTGTAGTGTATGCCTGGACGTGATCTCTTGATGTTCTCTTTAGATCTGGGGGTCCAGTTACCCATGCCAAAATCGGGGACAGGTAAAAGGAAGGAGTCTGGCTACTGTAGCTCACTCCTAATTTATTCTCTGTGCGTCTTATAAATAGCATTCCCAACAGCACTCACGCACACACACACACACACACACGTATCTGCTTTATAACTAATATTTTCTGGGTACGCATGTTATCACTCAGGGCTCTCGAGATAATACATTCTGCATAGCTCATTTTTCTGTGGTACAATAATATCTTGCCTCTGTTTTAAGGAAATAATTATGTAATGTATGTTTGGATGGGCGCAGATGTTGCTTGTTTTTTGTATTCATGGCAAGTATATAGTAGATATTAGTTATCTACTGTACAAAGATTCTAATATGTTTGTAAACCTAGGCCCTGAAAATCAGGAGATTCTCTTGAGTTGGCTAACCAGTTGGTGAATCAAAAAGAATGGGCTCCCACCTTCCTTAAAGGTTAAGTTTTACATTATCAAGAAATCATTGGTGGGCGCCTGGGTGGCTCAGTGGATTAAGCATCCGACTCCTCATTTCAGCTCAGGTCATGATCTCACGGTTCCTTAGTTTGAGCCCTGCATGGGGCTCTGTGCTGACAGTGTGGAGCCTGCTTGGGATCCTGTCTTTCCCTCTCTCTCTCTCTCTCTCTGCTTCTCCTCCATTCTCGCTCTCTCTCTCTCTCTCTCTCTCTCTCTCTCAAAATAAATAAATGAACTTAAATCATTGCGGCACCTGGGTGGCTCAGTCAGTTAAGCATCCAACTTGGGCTCAGGTCATGATCTCACGGTTCGTGGGTTCGAGCCCCACGTCGGGCTCTGTGCTGACAGCTTGGAGCCTGGAGCCTGCTTCGGATTCTGTGTCTCCCTCCCTCTCTGCCCCTCCCCAACTTGTATGCTCGTTCTTTCCCTACAACGAAACTCATCCTGCCGCCCTCTCATCCACTCCATCGGGTACACTGAGGTGGCCTGGGATTCAGTTCTCTTACCTGTAAGTAACCTGGTTGCCCTCCGGAAAACTCGGGACCTGCATGGTTTACTTAACAGGGACTCCTGGGTCACAGTTTGTTGACTGGATAACGAGTCCTTCAGGCTAGAAACCTGAGTGCTAGACCTGGAGAGAACTTCCACAAGGCTGTTTTCTCCCCTGTCCTCTTGTTTCTCCTCCTTTTGTTTGGCCTTGTCCAGGGAGTACTGCCACTTTACATTCTCAAACTGGAACATGAGAATATTGCTCTCGGTGTTGATCACCATCCTGGAAGAAAAGCAACGAGATCGCCCACAAAAGGAGCGTGAAGGCCACCACTGCCCGGGCCTCCAAATAAGGCATTTCAATCACGGTCGTGTCCAATGCCGAGGCCAAGGGAACAGCGCCCCGGGGGGAGAGACTATACAAGCAGGATGGTGTCGGCTACTGGAGATCTGGAGTGATGAAAGGTAGCCGGCGGGGCGGTGAGGGTCGTTTCCTTTAAAATTGAGCGTAAGCGCGGCCATATGTTCTGATTACTTCACTTTCCAAGGTAAAATTTTTTTTTTAAGTTTATTTATTTTGAAAGAGAGAGAGAGAGAGAGAGAGGGAACCAGTGGGAGAGGGGCAGAGAGAGAGGGAGGGACAGAGGACCCAAGGCAGGCTCTGTGCTGCCAGCAGAGAGCCCGATGTGGGGCTCGAGCTCACAAATCGCTAGATCATGACCTGAGACGAATTCTGGCGTTTAACCGACTGAACCACCCAGGCGGCCCTCAAGTTAAAATATTTTTAAGTGAATTTCCATTCACGGAGTGAGTACCAAGTTCCTAGGGTGCCCCACGCAGAAAACTTAGCTACTCTGCACCCCACCGTCTTGAAGTTCACTCTTTTTCTCAAGCACAGTATCCAAATACCATGTTTCTATTGCTGTGATGGGGATGAGGAAAACTGTAACAGAGGACTTTGCTCCCTCTGTCCCTCCATCACCCCCAAGTCTCTGAGCATACCCTAAATTTAAACAGAACAGCTGTGGGGCACCCCGGTAGCTCAGTCGGTTAAGCGTCCGACTTCAGCTCTGGTCACGATCCCGTGGTTCATGGGATCAAGCCCCGTGTCGGGCTGACAGCACAGAGCCTACTCAGGATTCTGTCTCTGCCCCTTCCCCACTCTCTCGCTCTCCAAGTAAATAAATAAATGTAAAAAAAATAAAAAATAATAATAAATTAATAAAACATCAGGTTTTTGTTCTTTACCAAAAAAAAAAAAAAAAAAAAAAAAAAGGGAAGGCAATATGGTTCAGGGAGATTAACTGATGTCTCAAGTGATCTGTGTAAAAGACAATTCTATTTGGGTATTTTCACATAATATCACCCCGAACCTAGCATATAGCAAGTGTAATACTATATATAATTAGTCATTGTTCTGGTTTTTGTAAACCCACCAGCTCAGTTCTTCCCCAATGGACACTGGACCCGCCGCTATAGCCATCCCCCACCCTCCCATAAGTTTCCTTTCGTTAGAAGTGGGCATCAGAAGGGGCACCTGGGTGGCTCAGCCGGTTAAGCTCCCGACTTCGGCTCAGGTCGTGATCTCACGGCTCGTGAGTTCGAGCCCCGCGTCGGGCTCTGTGCTGACAGCGCGGAGCCTGGAGCCTGCTTCGGATTCTGTGTCTCCCTCTCTCTCTGCGCCTTCCCTGCTTACGCTCTGTCTCTCTCTCTCTCTCAGAAATAAATAAACATTAAAAAAAAAAAAGAAGAAGAAGTGGGCATCAGAGACAGATGGTCAGAGAAGGCAGGGCCAGGGAGCCAAGCAGGGTCTACACATTCACGGCAGTGCCTTACTGTACTCACGGCCTGACTTGCCCAGACATCCAGAACAAATCGAGAGCGATGTGAACCCCGACTGCTAAGCTTTGTGCAAAGTCCGATTAGTCCCCCGCAAGACCATTACCTTTCTACCGCCAAAATATTACCCAAAATATTACCCCTGTATAGCCAAAATATTACCCTTCTACCACCAAAATATTACCCTTCTACCACCAAAATTGGAGGAGAGCACTGCCCCCTCTCTCCTCCTGCCAGCAAAGCCAAGGCTGGTGTCCCAGGGGAGCAGAAAATCATCCAAACAGAATTGTTCACGGCTCTGACCTCCACACCTACCACCCACCTGTTGCCCTCAGTAAAGAAGGACAGCACGGGGTCACCTCTGCCATTGACTTTCATCACCTTCAGACAGTTCCCATTTAGGAAATTGTAAATGCGGATCTTGCCGTCGGCACAGGCGCTGATGACCCGGAGGAAGAGAAGAGCCACATGAAGCACCTCCCTGGAAGAGAACAGAGCGGCAGCCTGTACCCGTGTGTTGCTGGAAGGCTTGGGTGTGTTGGTAGCGTGGGGTATTTTGTGTATGGTGGGGAGGCAGCGGTCACGACTGCCGTACCGGTTTGCCAGCCGTTCACCTTCAAGACGTGGCTGTCCTCTCTCCTCCCATCCCGCGGTTATTTTTCCTGCAGTCCTGTCGCAGTGCCACAAGGTGGCGAAACACAGAGGCTTCTGTCGCGGGTCTTGTGCTTTGGCATTTTTGTTTTGTTTTGTTTTTTATTTGTTTGGGGTTTTTTGGCCGGGGGCGGGGGCGGGGTGGGGGGTTCTGATCCAGAGGTGATCACGCTTTTCTCTTACAATTTGGTTCCTAGCTAATGACTTCTGAAAAAGTCATGCTGAGAACTTACTGTTTTGATGCCTTTTCAGATAGTATCACTAGATATTTTTCAGTGATCTCTACACCCAACACGGGGCTCGAACCGACAACCCCGAGATCGGGAGTCACGCTCCACCAATGGAGCCAGCCAGGCGTCCCTAGCATCAGTGAAGAAAGAAATCCACACATGGGGAAATGATCATCTTTATAGGAAGCAAAAACCCAGTGTTTAAGCAGTTCCTTTGGGATCTTAAATGAGCGGCTTGCATTCTTCCAGTGAAACGTCCCGAAGGAAAGTTTTACCCAGGGACGAAATGTGTGAGCTCCCTTTGGTGGTGACCAGCAGAAGAGAGAGGGCCAGGTGACGTAGATGCTTCCCACAAAACCTTCCCACAACGGCTGCAGCCAAGCGGGTCTCCAGACGTGTGGAGTATTCAGCTACAAAATGTAATTACCCCATTCCTGTTAATGATACTAAAAAGTTGAATTCGGGAGCGCCGGGGGGGGGGGCTCAATCAGTTAAGCATCTGACTTTGGTTCAGGTCCTGATCTCGTGGTTCGAGGGTCCAAGCCCCGCACCCGGCTCCGTGCCAACACCTCGGAGCCTGCTTGGGATTATTTCTCTCCCCCTCTCTTTACCCCTCCCCTGCTCAAGCTCGTGCGCTCTCGCTCAAAATAAATAAACTTAAAAATTTTCTTTAAGTTGAATCTGATGGCACCAATTTGTTAGATCTTATGTGTCAAGCAAGTCCTTGGATCCCTGCCATCTGTACCCATCCTTGCTCATGTGCTACCTTCTCCACAAAACCACCCTTTATCTCCATCATCTCCCTCCCCTCGCACACACATACACAAACCTCAGGTACACTGTTAAATTCTCACAACCTGTCTCTTACTCATCTTTGCATGCCCAGCACCTAACACAAGGCCCAGCTCGTAGAAGGTCCTCAATAAATATCTGATGAAAAGGTGAGTGTCAGCTCAGGTTCGGGAGTATGATTATTGATATAATGTGTTAACAGAATGACATTCACCCCATACCATTTGGCCTTAGCCCTGGTCAGATCCGCGGGTCAGATTAAGACATTTCAAGGCCCCAACCACTAGCAAAACAGAAACAACAAAGACCTTGAAAGCTACAGCATGCTTAGCACCTTCAAAGGACAGCAAAGAGGTCAATGTGGCTCCTGTGATGGATAGATCAGTCGATCGACTGGTCGCCCCATCTAAAAGTGAAAATAAGAGGCACTTGGGTGGCTTAGTCGGTTAAGCTTCTGACTTGGGCTCAGGTCATGATCTCACGGTTCATGGGTCGGAGCCCCGCATTGGACTCTGTGCGGACAGCTCAGAGCCTGGAGCCTGGTTCGGATTCTGTGTCTCCCTCTCTCTCTGCTCCTCCCCTTCTTGTGCTCGCGCGCTCTCTCTCAAAATAAATAAACATTTAATAAATAAATAAAATAAAAACATATAATTACAATTTTCAGGCGACATCCTAAAGCTTGACTCTTTCCTTTCGTGAGTTTTGATAATCCAGACAACATGCTAAGAGGCTTACTGATAACCCCAGATAAATCACGGAACAGAAGCCCTTCCCAGCACCCACTCACCAATAACGCGGTCACACACCACAAAGAGTAAACACACACATGTAACTCAAATCCCCTTCTACCTCCCACAAGGCCAGCGCGCCGGCTCAAGAGGTCCCTACGAAGACACGAGGAAATCTAGGGTCATATTTTACTAAATAACTCTCGGTGATAGGTCCCCTAGAAGATCCATTCACTCCTTTAGTCAACTAGGGTAGCATCTCGTTTCCCTAGAGTTTTTTATAACGCACGCAGGGGAAGAAGCATCGTTCATGCAGTACAAGAGTGACGTCGCACAGCCTATAAAAACCCGTGGCCGTGGCAGAACCGTTAACTGACCACAAGATCCTTTCCAAACAAGCTCAAATGTGACCTCAGACTACTTCTCCACTGGCTCCAAGCAGCCACCACCACTAAACTGGGATTGGAATTGTAAAATGAGACGTTTGCCGTCCTGGAATAAAATGTAGTCGGCAGACTTGTAAGAAAGCTCCTTCTTTAACCCCTTGGTTATTTTAAAAAAATTTT
This sequence comes from Leopardus geoffroyi, assembly GCF_018350155.1. Classification (NCBI taxonomy): domain Eukaryota; kingdom Metazoa; phylum Chordata; class Mammalia; order Carnivora; family Felidae; genus Leopardus; species Leopardus geoffroyi. The sequence continues at coordinate 8,943,192 of NC_059330.1, forward strand.
TTTTTCAACGTTGATTTATTTTTGGGACAGAGAGAGACAGAGCATGAACGGGGGAGGGGCAGAGAGAGAGGGAGACACAGAATCGGAAACAGGCTCCAGACTCCGAGCCATCAGCCCAGAGCCTGACGCGGGGCTCGAACTCACGGACCGCGAGATCGTGACCTGGCTGAAGTCGGACGCTTAACCGACTGCACCACCCAGGCGCCCCATAACCCCTTGGTTATTTTTTTTTTTTTATTTTTTTTTTTAATTTTTTTTTTTCCAACGTTTTTATTTATTTTTGGGACAGAGAGAGACAGAGCATGAACGGGGGAGGGGCAGAGAAAGAGGGAGACACAGAATCGGAAACAGGCTCCAGGCTCTGAGCCATGAGCCCAGAGCCTGACGCGGGGCTCGAACTCACGGACCGCGAGATCGTGACCTGGCTGAAGTCGGACGCCTAACCGACTGCGCCACCCAGGCGCCCCGGTTATTTTTAAATCTTTGGCACTTGGATGATTTTAAGTAGAGGACTGGGGTAAAGACCAACTCCAAGAATTTTCAGTTTACTGGCATTGGCATTATTTGGGATGGCTCTGCCAATATTCATAAACATATGTAAGCGTGTGGCCATTCCACCCTGAACGCGCCTAATGTCGTCTGATAACGGATATAAATGTGTCACATGTGTCATGAGCCTAACATTTCAATAACTTCTCGAAACCCACATGTAGTACCGTTATTACAAAATCTAGGCTGTGAGGGAAAAGGAGAGAGTCCCACATCCATCAACCAGGGCTTTCCTGGCACCTACTTCGGATGCTTGAAGGCCATGAGGCACCGCTCGTACTTTCCCACCATGCTCCAGGCCATGACCAGGCCATCTGCACCTCCTGAGACGAGATGCCACGGGTCAAAGCACAGACACTTCACGGCTCCCTCGTGGCCAATGAGAGTCTGCAAGAGAAGATGCCTCTGTTTTCAGCCCATCTGCCACTCAGACTGTGAGTCCTCCAAGGGCCAAAGCTGGAGGCTTCTTTGGATGAATCCCAACACACTCCGCCATTCTTTACTTTTGTTCTGAAAAAGCCAGTGGTGTCCATGCCTCCCTCTCTCCAGAGCTCTCTCCCCAGTGAAGGAATGATTAAGGAGAGCCTTGCTCCTGACGGCTCTGTGGCTGGGGCAGGCCTCATCTTCCTGGAGTCCGAGAGAGGGCCAGAATTCACCATCGTCTTCTGCCACAAGGTGAAGGGTCAGGTGTGTTCCAACCCCAGGTCCCTGCCAGGACCGCAGGACACTTGGGGCCTCCCCGTGCCTGCTACTGCCGGTTAGACCATGGTGACAACAGTACTGATGGGAAGAAAATGCACCAGCCGGCCCAGCAGCTTCTCGCTGTGCTCCTGTGTTCCCGGCACAAATGTATCTCACCACCGCCCACTAGAGCCAGGAGGTTTCAACTCTAGCAACACTTTGGGCGTGTGTGAGCATTCAGTCACTTTCAAGAACAGCCACTGTTCTCTTCTCACCAGAGAGTAAGGAGAAAAACTACTGTGACTTTGTTCATTTCCTTACCCCATGCAAGAGTCAGGGTAGAATGTTCTGGAAAAGGAAAAGCCACTGTTAAAAGACCCTGAGCCCATATATCATACTGAGTCAGAACGTAGCCTGCTACCACCACTTGCATGACAACGTAAGTCACATGATCCCTGACCCTCCACAGTCTCAAAATGGCCCTCTTTTGGGGTGGGGGGGGGGGCAGTGGGAGGGGAGTTTCCCTTAAAATTCTTCAGGACCACCCTTTGGGTGACTCTAACATGGTAGCTTTAGGATGGTCTGAAGAGCTCTATGGGGGAGACCGCGAGTCTCCTCCCATCCATGACCATCGGTACCCCCCTCCCCCCTCCCCGCCCCCGCCAGCCCACTGCTCTCTCACCTTTACCAGCTGGGCCGTGACAGCGTGCCACACTTTGACTATCCCCCGCTCACAGCTGCTCACGATGTGGTTGTCATTGATCCTGGCGGCCCAGATGGGGTCTTTGTGTTTAAGCGTCTTCAGGCACTTCCCTGTCTCGACATCCCATTCTGAAAGGGGTGGGGAGGGGCGCGAAGGCAGGTTATGGTGGAGTTCTACAGCCCAGCACAGAAGCCACGCCCATCAAGGGAGACCCTAGAAGGCCTCCGCCTGGCCCAGCGCCCCTACAGGCTCACCAACAGCTCCAGGAGCCTGCAGCACAGAACTCCCTGACCGTGGGTCCCTGAGAGAGCCAGCAACGCAGAGACCTTGGCTCTAACCCTACAACTCAGCCTTGGGGTCCAAGTGCTAGACAGCTCATCTCTAACAAGCCTCCTTTTTTTATCTATTTATTTGTTGGTTTTAATATGAAATTTATTGCCACATTGGTTTCCATACCACCCCCGTGCCCATCCCGACAGGTGCCCTCCTCAGTGCCCATCGCCCCCCCCCCACCCCCGATCAACCCTCCGTTTATTCTCAGTTTTTAAGAGTCTCTCATGGTTTGCCTCCTTCCCCCTCTGTTAACTTTTTGTTCCCCTTCCCCTCCCCCATGGTCTTCTGTTAAGTTTCTCAGGATCCACATAAGCGTGAAAACATACGGTATCTGTCTTTCTCTGTATGACTTATTTCACTAATAAGCCTCCTTCTTGAGCCTGAAAAATACTTGCTATTGAGTGGATTTCAGGAAAATCACGGCACGTGTTTCATGGCATTATTCCTTCCAGATACTATTCTCCTGACTCACCCCTTCTATGTCCAAAGGAAAAGCAAGTTGTCTATCCTTATTTACATTTAACCATATTTCTGGGGGTGCCTGGGGGGCTCCGTCGGTTACGCACCTGACTTCGGCTGAGGTCACAATCTCACAGCTCGTGAGTTCGAGCCCCGCGTCGGGCTCTGCGCTGACATCTCAGAGCCTGGAGCCTGCTTCGGATTCTGTCATCTCTCTCTCTCTCTCTCTTTCTCTCTCTCTGCCCCTCCCCCACCCCTCAAAAATAAATCAACATTGAAACCATTTTAATGTTTGTTTATTCCTTTTAAAAAACCGATTTCTGAATCTGACTTCTGGATTTTACTACTTGAGAGACGGCCACAGCTGGGGGCAGGCTTCATGTTCTACCACCCACCATCCTGCGAGTGTTGGGAAGGTATGAAAATAGATGAGCAGGTGGGAGAATAGACCTTAAAGGAAGAAACTGGAAGCAGGCACCACAGATTCAGGAATGAGACCGTTAAAGGTGGCCCCATCAGCCCCAAAGTACCTCTCAGGCAACAGAGTGTACAACCTAAGACCAAGTAATGACCGCAGCCGATACCTCCATAGAGCACTAACGACGAGCCAGGCCCCATTGGAAATGCTTGGTGTATATTAACTCGTCTTCGCGAGACAGCTACTGTCTTTATTCCCCACTACACAGATGAGGAAACTGAGGCATAGAGGGGTTCAGTAACCTGCTCAAGATCACGCAGATGGCAAGCAGATAGAGCTGGGATTCGGACCCTTAGAGCCTGGCCCCAGAACCCATGCTCGTAACCACATACGCCAGATCAACCCTAACTTCTGTAAGTACGCTTTTCTTCACTTGTTTTTTCCATATATGTTGGCCTCTTATCCAATTAGAAAGCACAAAGTTGATGGGCTCCCGGCTGGCTCAGTCAATACAGGGTGTGACTCTTGACCTCGGGGTTGTGAGTTCGAGCCCCACGTCAGGGGTAGAGATTGCTTAAAAATAAAATCTTAAAAAAAAAGGAGGGGGGGGGAGAAGGTTGAAGGATGAATTAAAAGATTCATTGGGAATCGTTGAGAAAAGATTCATCGGGGGGAAACCCAGGGGGAACAGGTAGGCCAGGAAGCTGGGACTAGGATTAGGGGGAAGAGAGAGATCTTTGGATATTTTTTTCCATCATGTATTTTGTGAATTAATTTTGGCCTTTTAGATATTGTGTGAAAATGTGGTATCTTTGATTACCAGGAGTTTGGGTGCCCCCTTAAGTTTTACACCCCAGGTGAGAGCCTAGCTCCCCTTGTCCTAGTTGTAGCCCTGCCGGGGGCCCCCCGGGACTCCCTCAAATCTGGAGGCCTTGTCTGCCCTTCCATCTCCAAACTCTCCTCCTTTCATGCCGTCTGCTCTACTCCCCAACGCAGTCGTGGCCACGAGAACTTCCGGTCAGGTCAAGGAGGGCAAAGAGGTGGGGAGTAAAGTTTCTTAAGCAGGTCTGAGTGCCGGCATACGGAACATCACTCCGCTTTCGCTTTCCTGCCCCTTTTGCCCCCACCTAACATGGCTGTGACTTCCTGGGTCCCTCGCCTCCCTTCGCTTTTCGTTCTTTCCTCGTGCTTTGCCGGGGAAATCTCCAGGCCTGGCGTCTCCACCATTCATTCCAATTGATAACCACCAAACCAATGCAGCTGGAGCCCCAGACCTATGGTGCAGTCAACTCACGTGGCAACTCACACCTGCATCTGCCTCCTGCAGTCCTCACCTGGGTGTCCTTGGGACTCCCGTACCCAGTGTGTTAGCTTTCTATTGCTGCTGTAACAAATTCCCACAAGGTTAGTGGCTGAACGCAACACAAATGTACTATCTGACGGAAGCCTGATGTGACCTCACAAGGCTAAAATCAAGGTGTCCGCAGAGCTGTGTTCCCTTATGGAGATTCTGGGGCTGGAGGGATCCGTATCCTTGCCTGTTCCACCCTCCCAGGGCCACCCATGTCCCTCGGCTCATGACCCCCTTTCCCCATCTTCAGAGCCAGCAACGTCGCATGTTTCTGAGCACTCCTCATTGTCACATCTCCTTTTGATCACGGACAAGACAGTTTCTGTTTTTAAGGACCCATGTGATTACCCGTCTGATAACCCAGGGCCGTCTCTCCCTTTTCGGGTCCTCAGCTTAATCACATCGGCAAAGTCCCTTTTGCCGTGCAAGGTGACACGGTCACAGTTTCCGGGGATTAGGAGGTGACCGTGTTCGGTTGGCCGTTATTCTGCCTACCACACTCAAGAGGTCCAAAACTGAAGCCAGCATCTCCCCCTTCGTTCCTCACCCCACCCTATTCTTCCCCTGTGGTCCTTATTGCCGTTAATGGCACTTCCAAATACCCAGTGACCTGAGTTTAAAAGTCCGGCCTCATTATCTGCCCTCCTGTCACCTCATGTAAACTCATAGCCACCTGACTTTCTTCACACTTGCCTGTTCTTGGCTATTCTGAAGATACCACGGCAGTTCTCCAGACTGGGTACTGTCTTCACTTGTCCCCATCTCCACACAGTCCCTTCCCTCCAACCTTCTTCCATACTATGACTAGAGTCATCTTTCTCAGAAACACATCTGATCATGTCAGTCCACAGCTCAGAGTGCATTTATAGCCTCCTGCATTCTATAGGATGAAGGTCAACTTCCTACCCGGATGCAGAAGGCCCTTGATAATCTGGCCCCAAACAAAGTAACCAGCCTTCTGTCCAACACCACACGCTGCAGCCGTACCCAGCAAGGGGAAATTCCCCAAATGCACCATTTTCTTCAACCTTCTGCAAATTTGCCTATGCTGTCCCATCTGCTTAGAATGGCATTCATTCTTCCACCGCTTGTAGAACGACGCATCATCAAGACCACACTCAAACAGCACCCTGTCTGTGGTGCTTTCCCTCACTCTTATTTCTGTGGTCCCTTAGAACTCCGCGTGTTGGTTAGGAGCGCGTGATCTAGAGTCAGACAGCCCTGGGTTCAAATCCCCACTCCACCACTCAGCGGCTCTGATCTGGGGCAAGCTGTTTTTTTTCTCCGAGTTTTGGATTCCTCATCTGCATCCATGCCACAGGCTTCTTGTGAGGGTTGAATACGATAATATATGTAAAGCACCGATGTCAGTCACGAACTTGGTACTCAATAAATAAATGGTGGCAGTTACTATTCACATATTTATGATATCCTCCATTGTATATTTATGTATCTGTCTCCATTATGAGATTATGAGCCTCTTGAGGAAATAAAAAGCCATATTGAACAGGGTCATATTCATTTTTTTTTAGCACTTAGCACAGCGTCTAGCACATTGTAGGTATTCCGCAAATAGTTGTGAAGTAAATGGATGGATGGATGGATGGATGGATGGATGGATGAGTAAAAGAATGTCTTCCTACAGAAATGAGCTAAGCAAGTATTTTGACAACCCATGGATTTGGGGAAGCTTCTTAGAAAGTTTAAGGCATTTCTGTCTCACCTTTCACCTGGCAATCTCTTGCTCCGGATACAAGTTTGTTCATATATAAATCCATGCAAGTGACTGTCCCCCGGTGGCCATTGAAGATTCGTATACAAGCCCCACTTTTCAGATCCCAGTATCTGCAGGAATCAGGCCAAAAACAAAAAACAGGAAATGATTTTGAGATTTTTCTCAGGGCCCAAGGGATCATATGGCACACAAGTTCCCTTAGATCAACAGTTTGCTGGAAGGCGGCAAAGTTTCAGGGTTAAGCTCAGAGTCAGAGGCCTGGATTTGATTTCCAGCGGCAGCACCCGTTAGGTGTAACTTTGGGAAAGTTACCTAATTTCCGTGTAAGTGTCATTTCCTCATTGGTGAAATGGAAATGATAATAATGATAGTTCCCTCTTAGGGTTTTTGGTAAAGAATTAAATATACAAATTGGATGATGGTCACCCAGGCGTGATTTCCACCCATAGAGGATATTTGACAATGTCTGGAGACAATTTTGGCTGTCACAAGTAGGGAGAGAGCTGCTAATGTATCCGGTGCTATGGTCCAAGGGTACGGCTAAATGTCCTCCAGTGCACGGGACAGCCTCCACAGAAGGTACTTTCCAGACGCAAGTTGAGAAATCCTGCATTGATTCGTGTAACATTGGAACAGCGATCAACGTGCAGGAAATACGTAATAAATGTTGGTTGGTATTACGTTGGAAGAGGTTTCTGGAACGACCACCAGGCTTAAAACCCATGGCACCCATTCAACAGCAGAGGTGGTCTTCAAACAGGAACAACAGAACAATCTACTTCAGCCATTTGGATCCAAAACATCTTATGGGTACTTCTAAAGCATATCTTAGAGATCTACGGGAACAGAGGTATGAGTCACACGGTTCTTTTGAACCACCCTGTATCTCAGCTTCCTCATCTGCAAATTGAGGCTAATAATGGTAGTTGCCTCATAGAGTTCTTATGAGACTTGCTACATAATAAACGATTAATAAGTGTTTCTTTTGTTTTCCTTCGAATGTGCTAAGCTTTTTCTTCTAATACTCCCAAAGGGGGGCGCCTGGGTGGCTCAGTCGGTTAAGCGGCCGACTTCGGCTCGGGTCATGATCTCGCGGTCCGTGAGTTCAAGTCCCGCGTCGGGCTCTGTGCTGACAGCTCAGAGCCTGGAGCCTGTTTCAGATTCTGTGTCTCCCTCTCTCTGACCCTCCCCTATTCATGCTCTGTCTCTCCCTGTCTCAAAAATAAATAAAAACAACAAAAAATATATATATAATACTCCCAAAGTTCCTGTGGCCTTACCCATCTGTCACAGGTGTGGGGGGAAAGGAGAAGAATGACTAGGCAGAGCACCAAGAATTTTCAGGGCAATGGAAATAATTCGATACCATGATGATGGATACATGTCTTTATGCATTTGCCCAAATTCATAAAATGTACACCACCAAGAGTGAACCTTAAAGTAAACTACAGATTTGGGGTGACTTATGATGTGTCAATGGAGGTTCGCCAGTTGTAACAAATGTCCCGCTCTGGCTGGGGAGGCTGTGCATGTGGGGAGCACAAGGTAATGGGAAATCTCAGTACTTTGCTCTCAAACTTTGCTGTAAACCTAAAACTACTCTATAGGAATTGTCTTTTTTAGAAGATGTTTTTGATGCAAGAACAGAAAAACAAACCAAGAGTCTACAAGAGAGAGCTCACAGAGACATTCTCATCTATATGTGGAAATCACCATATGATAAAGATGGCCCCACAGGTCAGTGGAGAAAATGGCAGGTTCCTGACTAAATAACCACTGTGGGGGAAACTGCTCACTTTCTTTCAAAATAAATAAATATAATGGAAACGCTACCCAACATCACATACAAAGTTGGGCTGCAAATAGTTCAAAGAACTGAATGCAAAAAGTCAAACGATAAAGTTAATGGGACAGGGGCGCCTCGCTGGCTGTCGGAAGAACATATGACTCTTGATCTCAGGGTCATGAGGTCAAGCCCTACCTTAAGTGTAGAGATTACTTAAAATAAATAAACTTTGGAAAATAAATTTAAAAAATAAAGTTAATAGGACAAAATATTTTAAAACGTCTTTGTGACCTAGGACTAGAAAGACTCACCGACACAAGTCAAAACAATGGATAAACTGATACGTCGTATTACAGCAATATTAGAATTTTTACTCAACAAAGAACACTATAAGCAAAGTTAATGGGTTGATGAAGAAATGGAAGATGGTATTTGCAATTTTTAAACTGACAAGGGACTAATATGTAGAAGAAAACACAGGGGCGCCTGGGTGGCTCAGTCGGTTGAGCGTCCGACTTCGGCTCAGGTCATGATCTCACAGTTTGTGAGTTCGAGCCCCGCATCGGGCTCTGTGCTGACAGCTCGGAGCCTGGAGCCTGCTTCGGATCCTGTGTCTCCCTCTCTCTCTGCCCCTCCCCCGCTCATGCTCTGTCTCTCTCTCTATCTCTCTCTCTCTCTCAAAAATAAATAAATATTTTTTTAAAAGTTAGAAGAAAGCACACAGAACTGCAAATCAAGAAGCAAATTAGAGGAGCCCCAATAGAAAAATGGACAAAAGATATAATCAGGCAATTTATAAAAGAAGAGGCAAACTTATTAGTAGCCAAAGTCAGGCAAATGGAAATGATTTTACACATACCCATCTGGCAAAAATTTGAAAGCTGGCTGATGCCCAATGTTGGTAGGGAAATACAGTTACAGGATCCCTCCTAGGGAGAATGTAGACCCATAAAGTCACTCTGAATTCAGTCTAGTACTTGGTCAAATTAGGTAGCACCTACCCTATATCTCAGCAAGTCCATTGCTGGGCATATATATACCTAAGAAATCTCACAATGTCCACGAGGGGACAAAGGTGTTCCATGCAGCTTTACTTGGAGGCCAGCTAGTTTCCATCACTGGGGAAGCAAGTAGGTGAAATGTATATTGGAGTACTACATAACTAACTAGACAGTAATGGATAAATCTTTGGAACATAGGATGGGGTACAAAAGTGAAAAGCCAAGATAAGCTTAAAATAATACCATGGATGACAGATAGATAGAGAGATAGATAGATAGATAGATAAATCAAAGAAACCATGGATGAAAATTATAAACGTGTGTATAAAATATATCCATATACATTTTCTTTTTTTTTTTAATGTTTATTCATTTTGAGAGACAGAGAGAGACAGAGCATGAGCGGGGAAGGGGCAGAGAGAAAAGGAGACACAGAATCAGAAGCAGCCTCCAGGCTCTGAGCTGTCAGCACAGAGCCCGACGAGGGGCTCGAACCCACGAACCGTGAGATCATGACCTGAGCCGAAGTTGGACGCTTAACTGACTGAGCCACCCAGGCGCCCCAATACACATTTTCAAAGGACTCACATAAATAAAAGATCCACACTGACAAAGATGAGAAGGTAGCCCATGGGGAAGGAAACGGGAGTGAAGAATAGAGAAAATAGAATTAATAAATAGATGAATAAAACAGGAATGGAGCCTTGTACAGACCAATAATAACAATACGACATGAACAGGGGCACCCAGGTGGCTCAGTCAGTTGAGCGTCCGACTTCGGCTCAGGTCATGATCTTTTGGTTCGTGGGTTCGAGCCCCACATCAGGCTCTGTGCTGACAGCTCAGAGCCTGGAGCCTGCTTCGGATTCTGTGTCTCCCTCTCTCTCTGCTCCTCCCCCACACTCATTCTGTCTCTCTCTGTCTTTCACAAATAAATAAAACGTTAAAAATTAAAAAAAAAAAAAAGACTTTAAAGACCAAAGTAATTAAGATAGTGTGGTTTTGACCAACAATAGCCACACAGGCAAAAGAAGCAGAATAAAGAGCCAAGAAATTGAAATCTGTGGACACTTATCTTATGACAAAGCAGCAGGACAGACCAATGGGAGTTTTTTCCCATAAATGGTACTTAAGTAATTAGATATAAATGCAAAGAGGAAAGGGAAAAAAATGGAATTGGATCTCTACCTCATATGATAACAAAAATGAGGTTCAAGTGGATTGAAGACACAAAGATCACAGGGAGGGATTTCTTATCAAACGAGTCAAATCTGCAAAGTCGACTACCTTAAAGTTAAGGATTTCTGGGGCACCTGAGTGGCTCAGTCAGTCAGGCATCCGACTCTTGATTTCGGCTCAGGTCGTGATCTCATGGTTTGGGGGAATCTAGCCCCACATCAGGCTCCACACTGAAACTGCAGAGCCTGCTTCGAATTCTCTCTCTCTCCCCCCACTCCTCTCCCTCTCAAAATAAATAAATGACCATTTTTTCAAAAAGAAAATAGATCTGATTATTGTTATAAATCTATCTCATCTTGTTAAAGTTTAAACGATATACAAATTAATTGGTTTTTACCTTGCCAAAAAAAGAAAAAATGTTTCGGGTTATTCGAGAAGTCGGTATCATTTAGGGTACCTTTTCGCTAAACACAAAAAGGAAAAGGCACGCCTGCTTCCTCCACAAGCTGACTTTAGGCGTTGGGTGGGGTGGGCACCACAACGCCCTTGGACCACTCACCTAATACTCAGGTCATAACTTCCGCTCAGTAGAAAGTTCTTCTTCTCACACAAGAAGAGGGCGCGGACACTCCCGGCGTGGCCTCGGAACGCGATGGGTACCTCCTTTACTTGTATGACATCGAGAAGCTGGATCTTCCGATTGGATGACACTGCTACCAAGTGTCCCCCAGAATAGTGAATGATTCTGTTTCGGTCCCACCTGAGTTGCCGGAGGGGTGGGGTGGGGGTGGAAAGGATGATCCATGAAAGAAAAGTTAGTGTCCCTTCCAGCAACTCACTTAGTACGACGGCTGTCACCTACCACAACGGTATAATGGAAAGTTCGGGGCCTTCCAACAAGGGATGTAGCACAAGGGACCCCTACCTTATATCATACCAAAAAGTCCTTTCAGGCAAAATTTTTTTTAAAAATTTTAATATAAAAAAAAATTAATTTTCCAATCATAAGATTACCAGCCAATGGATAAAATATGAGTGAGGTGACCCAACCATGTCTTGTCTGAATTGAGACATTTTATCGTGAAAGGGGACACTCACTATAATTACTCCAGGCCCACGGAGTGAAGTGGGATTATTTCAGCAAAAGGGAGGTGGTCATGCCTGAAGATGAGAATTCGTGATATTTTTGTCCTCATTCTACTTGTTATACCTAGAGCTCAATCAGCCCTCATCTCTTCTAAGGGGCACACTTATCACCACGCGATCCATAAAAACTCAACTTTGCCTTTCCCCTTTCTTGGTCTTCGCCCTACTGACCGGTCTTTGCCTTTCTTGGTCTTCGCCCTACTGACCGGTCAAAATGTAATTTGTTAGTCAGATTCACAGCCAGAAAGAAAATAGAGAGAGATGGCCTTTATGAAACCTTACGAAAAAAGAGCAAAGTCTTAGGCCTAAAGTATGGCAGAGAGCCGATCATTAAAATGTCTTCTTACGGCATAGACAGGTGACATCACACCGTGCGGTTATCATAAGCGCCATTTTCATGTTTAACATGGAAAGATACCCATGGTACTTTGCTGGAGTGGATTACAGAAATACGTATAGCATAACCCCATTTTTATTTAAAACTTGTAGGTATAGTACACGCAAAAACAAAATTCTAGACTGGACATGAATATTAATGGTGGTTATCTCTAGATGACAAGATTGTAGGAGGTGTTGGCTTTTCTCGATACATTTGCTGGCATTTGGTGGGTTTCTTTTTCCCAATAAGCACACCTTCCTTCTAAAAACTAGAATAAAACAACAAAAAAATTTAAAAAAAAAAACACGGTAATTTCATGCACATGACTTGTGCAAAGGATGGTTGACTGGTGTACCCAAAATTATAATGGGAAAGTGCCCTCCACCCACTGCCGAGAATGGTCCAAAAATCCAGCACCTGGTTTCCGAAGGGGATCTTATTTTAGTTGGGAGCTGGAGCTTGAGGTCAGGAAGGATTGCCTTTTCCAAGTGAACCGGGTCATGGGAATCCTAAGGTGGCTAATTCAAGGGTCCCTGAAGACCCGGATTCCGACCCCAGTACCTACGTGTCAGAGAGAATGCGGATATTATAAGTCCCACAGAAGACATTTCTCTCCTCCATCTGGACCTGCTGAGTTTCCTGGTTCTGGTATGCGGTCCACAGGTTGTAGTCATTCTAACGAGGGAACACTTGGAGTCAAAGCACAGTGGCAACTTTACCCGGGGCCCCAAATATGCACCCCCTGAGGTCTTCCCTGGCCAGGACATAAGGGCCCAAGGACTCTGCCTCTTTGGGCTGTGGCTGCCACTACGTGCTGGTAGGGAGAGGTCAATGAACAGACACTAGAGTCATCCGCGAGTTAGAAAATGGTGAGTCAAGGGTCCTGACTCATCCTGCATCACTTTGTATCTTCTGTGTGTTCTGGTTCCTTCCGTGAACTCTCGATATCGCCGATGGCGCAACTTTTCCAAAAATGAGCTCACGGAGGGTACGTTCACAAAATCGAGTCACAGGTGCCCTTCGACTGTTTTGCAGAAGTCCAGGCTTCGTGTTTATATTACGTATACCTGACTCTACAAAGCGTACTCATGGGAACTCAAGCCGTAGGCAAAATCACAGCTACACTCTCCGTGCATTTGTGCCTCAAAGTCTGCACGTATATGCAACCTTCATTTCTCCTTACAGCTGCTTCGTAAAGTACATCATTTGCCCCACAAAGTATTCTCGTCATTTTACAGATGAGATATATCTGAGCCTCAGAGAGAGGAAATCAATTGTATCAAGTCTCAACAAGGGTATTTCCCTTCCCTTTCTAATAGTTCCTTCCTTCCTTCCCTCCTTCCTTCCCTCCTTCCTTCCTTCCTTCCCTCCCTCCCTCCCTCCTTCCTTCCCTCCCTCCCTCCCTCCTTCCTTCCCTCCTTCCTTCCTTCCTTCCCTCCCTCCCTCCTTCCTTCCTTCCTTCTTTCCTTCCTTCCTTCCTTCCTTCCCTCCTTCCTTCTTTCCTTCCTTCCTTCCTTCCTTCCTTCCTTCCTTCCTTCCCTCCCTCCTTCCTTCCTTCCTTCCTTCCTTCCTTCCTTCCTTCCTTCTTCTCTGTGCCTCCCTCCCTCCAACATACACTTTCTGGACCACTGTGGCATGCCAGACATGCTAAGTTCTGGCACAGATGACTCAACTGGACTCTCACTCCTCTTTCCAGCCATTTCTAGAAGGAAATGACAACCATGCCAGCAGGAAACCCAAAAAACAGGGTGAGTTTATCATGAAAGCAAAAAAGACCACAACATCATGTTCCCATCTGGGAGTCCCCCCTGGGAACATCTCTCTTCCTACTTAGCCTTCTTCTCCATACCTGTAGACTCCTCCTTGGGATGCCCGCTTTTCCCAGCTCAATCTCCCTCTTGATCTTTAACCAAATAACGACGTCCACCTAGAAGTCTCTCCCCAGAATCTGTCAACCTGCCTCCCCTCCAGTGTCCAAGCAGCTCTGATATCCTGCCTTGAACTAATCAAGACGTCCTTGACTTCTCGTGACTTGGGCTGGAATTCCTTGGCTCTCGTTCATCAACTAAGTTTTCAGAGCTGCATGGTGGAGTCATTGGAGGAAAAAGACCCAGTTCAAATCCTAGCTCTACCACCAACCAGCTATGAGAACTCAGGTGACTTTTCTAACATCACAGCCTTCGTTTCCACATCAGTAAGTTGGGAGCAATGATATCCACTCGATCTACCGTGAAGATCAAGTGAATGACGTGTACAAAGCCCTGGGCACACCATTCTTGGCGCCCCGTTCAAGCTCAGTACCCATGGCAATCACCATCCCTCGGAGGCACTCCCCTCTACCTTTCCCTTGGAGACACTTCGCTGCCTTGTCTTGCTACTTCGCATGCTTTCTTCTGTTGACCACAGTACTTTACCTGTTTCTCTCTCTTTTCTTAAATTATAACATTCCTAAAACAGGGGCGCCTGGGTGGCTCAGTCAGTTAAGCGTCCAACTTGGCTCAGGTCATGATCTCACGGTTCGTGAGTTTGAGCCCCATGTCGGGCTCTGTGCTGACAGCTTGGAGCCCGGAGCCTGCTTCGGATTGTGTGTCTCCTTCTCTCTCTGCCCCTCCCCAACTTGTGCTCTGTCTCTCTATGTCTCTCAAAACATAAATAAATGTTTAAAAAAAAAAATGTATAAAATGAGTGAATGGGCCAACTCAAAGATTTAAAAAAAAAAAAATGCAGGTCAAATTAAGTCCACAAAAAGTGTCTGTCTTCTTTGGCCCATGCCTTTAAGAAAAACAAGAGCTGTCCCATGATAATTCAGATTTCTAACTTCTTTTGAAATTCATACTACACGGTTTCCTTATGAGAAGCTATGGTCTGGCCGTGGGGTTGGAAGTAAACGAAGAACCCTGAGAGGACAAGCAAATCCATCCACACATTTAACAGCTGAGGAATTTAAGGCTGAAGGAGAGGAAGTCGCTTGCTTAAGGACACACAGCACACGACTCCGGTCTCCCTTAGGGAATGTCACCTCCCATATCCTATATCCACGTGCTATAGATCCTGTATGGTCCCATTTCCTGTACCCCTCACAGGAGGGCCGAGTCTGGACCCCAGATGCCACCACAACCCACCTTCATTCTCAGTTTCCATTTCTGATTTTTCGCACGCATGCGTTTCCCATCATCTGTCATCTTAGGAACTGGGATAAGAAGCTTGTTGGCGTAATTAGGTTCGATTCCCCCTGTGTAGGACCCCTGAGGGAAAAAGGATAATGGAAAATGGCTACTATTCTTGGTCCTTCCTCTCCAAGAGGGGTGCTTGGCAAGATCTGAAAGATGGGTAAACTCTGGCGGAGGCCTGGCCGGTGAGGCGGGTAGCATGTGCAGATTGGCTTAAAGTGGATCCTGAATACCAAACAGCCAGAGCCAGACCAGCAAGAAATGGTGAGCGGGTCTCAGCTTCCCAGAGGTATGGCCTGCCTCCCAATGCCTGACTCTTCTCGTCTTCTGCTATGGATCCCTGCTGGGAAAAACTCAAGCTACCAAGAGTCCATGATTTGCGGTAAGGCTTCGGGCAGGAAACAGCGATAAAAAATTCCGAAGACGGATACTACCCGGAAGAGTTGCATTTTAACCTAAACACATACTTATTGGTCTCTGAAACATCTGTGCGTCATATGAGACTGTTCCAGAAACATACTCATGGCTTTCTTATTGCACATGCCACAAGATAGATCTCGGGGGGGGGGGGGGGGGGGGGTACAAAATGCCCTGCTCTGTGACGTTTCAGAAAGACTCTGCCTCTCTCTTCCTGAGAGGTTTACTACACATGTCGTCCCTGCTAGATGCACAGACAATGCGGGTGGTGATTAACGGGTCTGGACAAACAGGAAGTTACGGCTAAAGCCTAATGGGGAGCAGGAGGCCAGCTAAGGGTCCACCGAAGAGATCGGAAAGGTGCGCTGTCAGGCCAACCTCAACGTGGAAATGAGGCTGGTTTCCAGATCAACCCCTCGCGGCCAGGAAGTACCTGCAAGAAGGCGATCTGGTTCTGAATGAAAGTATGCATGGAAAGATCCTTCTTGACCTGTTGGGCCAGCGCAGCCCAGTGCTGGCTCACAAAGGCACACCTGTTCAGGCTGTTTTTATCCAGCATACCTGGAAAAAAAAAAAAAAAAGATGATGGTCCCGGGAACCTCCCATCAGAGCCATGATGAAGAGTGTCTTGAGAAATCCCCCAATTCGCCCCAGCATACTTAGAATATACTTGGAGAGGTGGATGGGCAGGTGACGGATGAAGTCTCGATATTTTCTGGCCCCAGAAGACAGGTCTCGGACCACATCCAAGTCAACCAACAGATCGGAGGGGGCGCTCTCTGCCTTGGACCTGCCTGCTTTTCTGGAAAACAGCCGGTTCATCTCAGAAATACACTGGAGAGAACTCTTCCATTGTCCTTTGGAGGAAAGCCAGAGAACGGTGCAGGGTGGGGTTGTCTCTAATTCAGGCCAAGAGATGCCCTCCCCAAGCCCTCTCCCCAGAAATAGAGCTCATCATGGTCTACCCTTAGACTACTGGATTTTTGTCATTTCTTCTGCCAAAACGGAAACAAGACTTCCCAAACCAAACACACAAGGGCTTTGCACGCCTTCCCAGTTCAAGGAGAGGCCTATAGTGTATCAAACTCTGCCCGATTCAGGTGAAATGGCATTGTGTCTGGCACTTCCTTTAAATTACCCTAAGAGGGGTGTCTGGGTGGCTCAGTCGGACTTCAACTCGGGTCACGATCTCGCGGTTTGTGGGTTCGAGCCCCACGTCGGGCTCCGTGCTGACAGCTCAGAGCCTGGAGCCTGCTTATGATTCTGTGTCTCCCTCTCTCTCTGCCCCTGCCCTCTCTCTCTCTCCCTCTCTTTCTCAAAAATAAATAAACGGGGGACTTCCCAGTCTCATACCTATTGGCTTTCCTGCTACGGGCTGACTTACCAGTGTCAGATGGTCCGCCCCCCATATTTTCAAGCAACCCTTCTTTCCCTGGAGATCTGGACAAAGGGAAGGATGTGTTCTTGGTTCCGGCTGCCCGGCAGACCTGCGAGGTCTCAGACTGGTGGTGGTCTTTCTCGGGGAAGACAAACACATCACTGGCGGACTGACTGAGCCCTGAAAACCAAAAGGCCGAGACAAGGGTGCTCCTTAGTGGGATGTGTGGAGGAAAGGAGGTGGAGGAAAACAGTTTTCTTTCTACTGCCCTCTTTTCAATCCACACAAAATGGACCAAGCCGGTTATGTCCAGTTTTATCCGGGGGAGCCCCCGAGTTGCTATGCAAATATTGCAGGAAGCTCCTTGTTGGATTTTGCCGACCCACAATGCACAATGCACAATGTATCAGAGCCCCACATAAAGGAGAGAGAGCTGTGGGCAGAAGCTTGAAGTCAGACAACTTTTTCCTGCAGCACTTACTTAATTTTCTTCAGCAAGAACTGCCCTTGAGCCAAATTAGAAAATTTAACTTCTGGGAGCGCCTGGGTGGCTCAACTGGTTGAGCGTCCAACTTTGGCTCACGTCATGATCTTGCAGTTCATGAGTTCGAGCCCCGCGTCAGGCTCTGTACTGACAGCTCAGAGCCTGGAGCCTGCTTTGGATTCTGTGTCTCCCTCTCTCTCTGCCCCTGCCCACTCTCTCTCTCTCTCTCTCAAAAATAAATAAACATTAAAAAAATTTTTTTAAGAAAATTTAATTTCTGGGTCACCTAGGTGGCTCAGTCGGTTAAGCGTCTGACTCTGGGTTTCGGCTGAGGTCGTGATCTCACGGTTTCGCGGGTTCGAGCCCCGCGTGTGCATGCGCGTGCATACGTGTGTGTACGTGTGTGTGCGTGTGCGTGTGTGTGTGTGTGTGTGTGTACAAGCCAGGCCTTCTGGAGTCTGCTGGCTCCTGGCAGGAGCACCTCGAGATGGGACACGTTCAGTCAGGGAGGCCTGGTTTTCAAGTCCCTTTACTTGTCACCTAGGCTGTGTCACTCAGATTCCCTGAGTGTTAGTTCCCTAACACGCCGAAGAAACCCAGTGCCATGTATGGGAATCTAACTGTCCCCTGGGTCATCTAGCTTTGAAACTCTTTTGGATGCGAATCGTCTACAAATATGACCACAGAACAGGCCTCATGGACATTTAGGAATTCCCCACCTTCGTGGGCTCAGACACTGAGCCGCCGAGCCGCTGAGGCTCCTCCCTCTGACACTCCTCCCTCTGATCATCTGATCCCTCCTCCCGGGTCTTCTCCAACCCCCAACCCCCCACGGAACCGGTGATGGACCCCTGTCTAATCCCTTGCCTCTTTTCTGGCTTCTTTTGCTTTCCTGATCCAGCTGGCCAAACATTTCCAAGACCTTCTCACCAACACCCTAGACCAATGGCTCTCAAGGTGAGGACCCCAGACCACCACCAGCAGCAGCAGCTAGGAACTTAGACATGCAGGATCTCACGGCTGCCACAGACCTGCGGAGTCGGGACCTCTGGGAGAGGGTCCCGGTCCTCTGTGTTTTCAAAAGCCTTCCCAGGGATTCAGATGCAAGGTAAGGTTTGAGAACGCCTGCCCTACCCTTGTTTGACCCTCTTGCTACCTGCAGGCTTGAATAGACACCACTTCAGGTTGGATTTTATGCAGGCGCAAGCAATATGGCAGAATGAATGGGAACGAGCCCTACATTGTGACCTCTTGGCCTGGTTTCTGTGCAGTGCAGACTGAAGGGCAGAACAATTCAGAAGCTTCCCCCTTACATCCCTCCCAACCCCCATCTAATCCCAAACCCACTAATGCAGGAGCCACACCAGCAATGAGTATTAGAGGCACGGGCCAGCCATAACTGGGCCTAAATCCCTTCCAAATGCCGGACAGTTAAAAGTTCGGTACTTCCTGGGGCACCTGGGTGGTCAGTCGGTTAGGCATCTGACTTCAGCTCAGGTCACGCTCTCACGGTCCGTGAGTTCGAGCCCCGCGTCGGGCTCTGTGCTGACAGCTCGGAGCCTGGAGTCTGCTTCGGACTCTGTGTCTCCCTCTCTCTGTCCCTCCTGTGCACGTGCTCTCTCTCTCTCTCTCTCTCTCTCTCTCTCAAAAATAAATAAAACATAAAAAAAAAAAGTTCTGTACTTCCATAAAAAGCATTTGCATTTCATGCTTTTCTAGAAGGAAGTCACATCCTGCAATTTCTCCTTTGGCAAACAGGACCGCCTGTCAGGACAAGGAGCTCTGTCCTGCGTTCTGGAAAACCTTAAGCTTGTCTACCTAAGCCTGTCCACACGTCTGGTTCCTTTACAGGCTCCTGACGTCTGGCTTCCTTACCTTTGGGGGCCCTCTGCCCTCCCCCTGTGGCCTTGTTTACCTGCGACATTGCTCTGCTCTCTCAGGAACAGGACTCTGATGACATCGGCAGCAGTGAGCAGTAACTTGGGGTCACACATCTGGAACAGCAAGAGCGTGTAATTTGCCTTCGTCCAGTGGGTGCTGTTCCCGAACCAGTACAAAATCTCCCTCATCTTCTGTTCGACTGTTTTATCCAACATCTGGTTCAAGGAAGACCTGCCGATTTTCCCCTCCTTCTTGCTGAGGTTGATCCGGGACCGGCTGTAGGTGAAATCCTTCCCCTGCGTGGCCTGAAGGATGTTCTGGAAATAGTGTAACAAATACAAGCTATCCAACTGCTCCAGGATGCTGACCAGAAACCTCCTTTGGGGTATCTCGCCAATCCTCTGGAACCACTGTTTGGTAGAGAAGATATTCCAGGTGAGGACACATGTTTCACACTTCTGGCACACGGGGACAGCGCTGTTTCCCTTCTCACAGCGAAAATGGGGGGCATTCCTGAGCCTCAGTCCCAGGTTTTCCATGATCCTGAGATGCCCAGCGCATTTTACCCCTGTCCGTTATCAGCCCCACCAAACACCACAGGAGCAGGAAGCAGCTGATGAATATCCCAGTTGAGCCTTTTCTAGTATAAACATTTCCCAGAGAAAAAGGTAAAACGCTGCGTCGGATGGAAAGCTTACGTCTCCTTGAAACTGCCGTAGAAGCCTGGCTTTTTGTACTGACCTCCTAGGAAACATGGCTTTACCGTAAATCTCCTAAACCGGGCACTGCTTAGGTGGAGGCAGTTGCTGTATATTCTGAAAGAGCTGGTCATCTCATTTCTAGAACCACAAGAATCTGTGTTGGTCAAATTTAAGCAACATATGGGTCCTTCTTAAAGGAGAAAATATATACTGTGGAGCCTGGTGTTGAGCTCCAATGGATATTATTAGTAACGACTTACAAATATTCGTGGATGTGAAATTGGATGTAAACTTAACGTTTACAGCTGTTTGGTTATAAGCTGGCTATCGCAATGATCCTGAATATGTTTATATTCATTTTCTTTTCTTCTCTTTTAATTTTAGAGAGGGGGTGGGGAGAGGGGCACAGAGAGAGAGAGAGAGAGAGAATCTCAAGCGTGCCCCACACTCAGCACAGAGCCTGACATGAGGCTCGAATCCATGACCCTGGGATCATGACCTGAGCCAAAATCGAGTCAGATGCTCAACCGACTGAGCCACCCAGGCATCCCTGCCTTCATTTCCTAAACTCAGCATCTAACTGAAAACACAAATGTTTAAAAGAAACTTGTTTGACTGCTTCAGAATGCTAACCAGAAACCTGGGCAGAGAAGCACTCCTTAGCAGAAAAGTTTCAGTTAACCTCAATCACATGCACACACACGTGTCTGGGAGGCAGCACTATGACTGAACTCAAGGGGGTCCCCGCTTGGGTTGCATGAAATTGAACACAACCCAAGAGGTGTTTGAAAGCCGAGAACTTTTGATGAGTTGTTACAAGTAAGGAGACAGGGAGATAGCTCTCAGAGGACTGTGTCTCCCTGGGGTTAGGAAGGGAAGCTTTTATTGTGTGTTAGGGGGCGGGGCAAGGAGCTTGCATATGCATTAAGGATTTATACACATTCCATCACTTAGGCGTTTCGGTTCAATTGCTCATGCCTAGCGTGTCCACATGCCAGCGCATACATCATGTTCAAAAAATGGCAGAAAATTCCACCCGCAGGAGATCTTGGTAGTAGAACGAGCTAAAGGTAACTTCAGAACAACTTGGGGGGGACAGAGGGGGACTTTTGTGCAGATCCTTAGCTCCAAACGGGCTCACGTAAGGGCTATCAGGTAAAATACCTAGCAAGGGACTATCAGGCGAGAAACAGCTGGCTGAGCAGCTCCTTGGCAGAAACTGTCGGTTCTGCAAAACAAAACTCATTCCTTCCCCACTTTTGTCCCTTCTCCCCTCCTTCCGCTGCTAGCTTTCAGCCCTCCAATTTGAGTACCTCCCCCCTTGCATCCCAGCCAACAGAACAGCTGAGTGGTGAAGAGTGAGGGGTCTGGGGTCAGACTCCTGGGTCTGGGTCAGAGCTGCTTACTAGCTCTGGATACGCATGCACATTGCTTAATCCCCTACGCCTCAGTTTCCTCATCTGTAAAACAAAGAGGATGATAGTTCTTACCACCCAGAATGGTTTTTTGAGGATTAAACGAGATACTATAGGCAAAGCACTTAGATGATCGCCTGTTACATAGGTCACCCTCAGTAAATGCTAACTATTGTCCTACTGCTGTCATCATCATGGTCGTCATTGGGACCACTGTTCTGGGCAGCCAAGCAAACAATGCCAGCTACTATGTTTATACGTGTGTATGTGCATACATTGATGATGAGGGGGCGTGGGGCAAGCTGAGGGCAAAATACAGGCTGGCACCCCCACCCCCACCCCCTCCAGGTGGAATGTGTGTGATATTCCTCGGACAAACCTGACCACCCAAGAACAAAGGGGCTCAAGTGCTTGCCACGGCAACGTGGGCAACTAAGGCAAATGAAAAATTAAATTTCCTTGCTGCCTACAGTCCATTGAGAAGTCCTTGAAACAGAGTGACCTGCCTCTAGGAGCTCAGCTTCCTGGATGATGACGCTTTGCTAGGGGCAAAAGGGAATCTTAGCTTAACTTACCCCAACCTCGAGGATCCTGTAAGTCTACTTCCTTTATCTCAGCTCCCCCAAGATACATGCTGGCAATCATACTCCAAGCTTATGGCCCCCCGATATACATCTGAAGGGTCTCATGACTGAGGTTTTATTAAACAGTAATAAATGCCATTTCCCTAGCAAGAGCTAGCCCCTCAAGCTGCTGGAAACCTTGCTTCCAAAATTCCTTAGAGACTTACTCTATCCCTGACCCCTCCCAACCTGAGGGTATATAACGAGTTGCCTGTCACGACCCCATGCAGCTCTTCCTGCCCACGGGTCCTGTCCCCGTGCTTTAGTAAAGTCACCTTTTTGCACCAAAGACGTCTTCAAGAATACTTTCTCGGCCATTGGCTCCAGACCACCCCACCATCACCCCCAAAACTTCATCGTTGAGATGCATGTAAAAAAAATAACGACTGTGGGGCACCTGGGTGGCTCAATTGGTTGAGCATCTGACTTCAGCTCAGGTCATGGTCGTGAGTTTGAGCCCCACATTGGGCTTGTTGCTGTGGGCAACAGAGCCCACTTAGGATCCTCTGTCCCCCTCCCTCTACCCCTCCCCCGTTTGCACACACTCTCTCTCAAAAATAAATAAACACTAACATTTTTTTAAATGAGTGCGTGTGTGCATAGTTTTTAAAAGAATAAGGACATGAAAATGGCAACCGTATTTCATGAGACCTTTACCCCTTGCTGTTGCTTATGATCCATTCAGGAGTGATGATGTAGGTCGTTGGACCCAACCCCTCTGAGTGCACGTCGTCCTAAGGTACCCAAAACAGAAGGCTTCTGCAGTCAGTTATGACCCAGAAAGACACCAGGGGCTCATCGGACTTTTCGAACTTTCTGAGCAACAAAATCCCGTCTGCAAATCATATCTTCCGAAAAGCTCTCTGTGTAACGTAGACAAAAGCGAAGTTACGTTAGCATAAATGTATAAGTTCCAAAGTTCACTTGTTAGCAAGGCAATTACGGACAGCACTGGGGCTCTTCGGATGAAGACAAAACCTTGAAACCTGAAGTTAAATATGACAGACACTGTCTTCCATCAGCTTTACAAGCCACAAAGTTTGATTAGCAGCTGCTCCGGGGATCCTAGAATCCATTAGAAAAACGTTTGGGAATCACTATTAAGTGCTGACGTATTCAGGCTGAGTATCTGCAAAGTGTCACAAAAGTTTCCACCAAAAAAATACCCACACAACACACACACACACACACACACACACACACACACACACTGTGTATGTGTAGATCTACACGCAGAGAAAGAACAAATGTAACAAAATGCTAATAATCGGTGAGTGTGGGTGAAGAGTATACGAGCGAGCATTCATTGTTCAGGTCTTTTAGTTTTCATGGGTTTGAAAATTTTCCAGAAACATAAAGATATAATGCTAAGTTGGAAAAAATTACTGTAATAGACTATTCCCTGTCGATTACCACCCAGCTCACCACTGCAGCCAAAGTGTCCTTGCGAACGTTGGGCAGCCCAGAAAAGAGCTTCCAAGGCGCACGGAGACAATTCTGCTGCAGACAGTTCTAGATTTCAAACACTGATTCTGGTACGTAGGAGCTGTGTAATCTTGGGTAAGCTGCCTGGCCTCGCTGAGCCTCCGTTTCCCCACCTTACTGATGAGGACGGCAGAGATGAAGGCAAGTAATTCGATTGGATCCAGATGCGGGAGACCAGTTAGCACAGCTCTTGTTGTTATAACTGTTATTTCCCTAGATTAAGCCAAAATGCTTGCAGTAACTGAGCATTTCTGGTGCCTACATCTGCTCAGGTAGAGGAAGCCAATGGGTGTCATTGCCTGGGTTGGTGGCAGTGGCAGTCTGGCATTCGAGTCGGGGTTAGGGACAGGAATCGGGCTGGGAAGGAGATCCGATCAAACAGCCCAGCCTCTTCTATCTGAATCGATATCGGGAGAAAAGGTGAAAGCAGGATTAGCCTCTAAGTTATCAGGGAGGCCAGGAAGAACGAGTACCCCAGACATAGAGCGCTCGGGTATACGAGCGGGAGACTCACTACCCCCGGAACTGCTACAAACTGAAAGTGGCTTGCTTTGGTTTTTTTCTAAGTTTTATTTATTTAATTTTGAGAGAGAGAATGAGCAGGGGAGGGGCAGAGAGAGAGAGGGAGACAGAGGATCCGAACCGGGCTCTGTGCTAACAGCACAGTGCCCAATGTGGGGACTCGAACTCACGAAATGTGAGACCGTGACCTGCGCTGAAGTTGGAAGCTTAACCGACTGAGCCGCCCAGGGGCCCCAAGGTAGCTTGTTTTTGAAGGTCCAAATAAATTGGGATTTTTTTTTTCAAATAAATTAGGATTTTAATCTGTTCGGCTGGTCTACCTACTCAAGGAAGTGGTTTTATCCACCCAATTCCGTCTTTATTCCCTGCTGAGGGTCAGCTGTGGCCCAGTGGAGGGGCAGAGACCTGGGAGTCAGAGAGACTGGCTGGAAACCCATTGTTGCTTTTCACTAGCTGTCGTGGCCTTGAACAAGCTTCTCTGAGCCCCCGTTTTCTTATCTGTAGGAGACACACGATCGCTATCCTGCAGGGTGTTGTACTGTGAGGATGACATTCCTTCAAGTAGGCAGGCATGGAAGTTGCTTCTGCGGCCTCTCCCTTCCACTCACCATCACTACACACACACACACACACACACACACACACACACACACGCGCGCGCGCACGCACGCACGCACACACGCACTCTCGCACACATAGCATCTTACCTGGCTCACGCAGGGAGGTTAAGCCATTTGGGATCTGGTTGTTAGAGTTGAGAAAGTGGCCGTGGTGGAGGGCAGGACAAGGTGGCCGGATGGGAGAAGCCGATGGTGGGGAATTGGCGCCAGTGGTAGCCAAAGAGGCAGGCAAGTAGGTGTCATGGGAGGTAAGACCCAGGAGAGGAAAACATTTCTCAAAGAAAGGCTTTGGAGCTGAGAAGTAAACCTGGAGGTTTCTCAAATACCCAGGCTACCAGCAGCCTGCAGGATTCATGCCAGTCCCCCGGCTGTCCTTTCTGCCCTGTGTTACTCTGTTTCGTTCAAGATTCTGAGTAAACCAGGGGCGCCTGGGTGGCTCAGTCGGTTGAACATCTGACTCTTGGTTTGGGCTCGGGTCGTGATCTCAGGTTCATGGGATCGAGCCCCGTGTTGGGGTCTGTGCTGACAGCACGGAGCCTCTCTCTTTCCTTCTCTCTCTGCCCCTCCCTCCCCTGCTTGCGAGCTGTCTCTCTTTCAAAAATAAACAAATAAACATTTTTTTTTAATTTTTTTTTTCAACGTTTATTTATTTTTGGGACAGAGAGAGACAGAGCATGAACGGGGGAGGGTCAGAGAGAGAGAGAGGGAGACACAGAATCGGAAACAGGCTCCAGGCTCTGAGCCATCATGAGCCATCAGCCCAGAGCCTGACGCGGGGCTCGAACTCACGGACCGTGAGATCGTGACCTGGCTGAAGTCAGACGCTTAACCGACTGCGCCACCCAGGCGCCCCAATAAACATTTTTTTAAAAAGATTCGGATTCGACCCTTTTCCCCACGGCACCCCCAAACTCTACTTCCTTTTCCCACCCTCTCTCACGGTTTGAAGAACCCCAGGAGGGGCCAGTTCTGCTGCCCTAACATTGAACCTGAGTCTCTGCTGGTTCCTGCCCCCCACAGCCACCTGTGGAGCTCAGCCAGGGGGAAGCCAGGAAAGGACTCAGTACCAGTACCGAGTAGAAGGGTGTGGGATGAAACCCCACACCCCAGGCTGTGCTACGGCCGGCTACATGCCCCTGGGCAATTCACATGACCTGCTCCCCTTCTATTAAATGATCATACCTCTACCTAGCTCACAGGTGAGTGTCGGGGTCAAATGAATGTATTACTTGAAGGGCACTTTATGATGTATGAAGACCTATACAAGTATTGTTATGATCAGAGAAAGTGGGAAAGCTGCCACCTTTTATCACCAACCCCCCCCCCCCATCATGTGATGTTACAAAGTTAAAAGAGAAAAGTCTTTGTTCCTGAGAAGTCAGTGAATTTCCAGGTTGCCCGTTTGCCCTTTGACTTCGAAAAAAAGCAGGTGGAAAACAAGGACATTGACTAGACATGTTTTATTATCCCGAAGGGGGAGAACCCAGACAGCACAGAAAGTTCTAAACTTAGCCGAAATAGCTGAATTCCCAAGGAGACAGGGTTCGCCTGGGGTGGCCAAAAATGTCTTCCTGCTTGTACTAAAATGAGTAGGCACTCGCTATTGGTATTTGGAGAGCGGGGCAGGTGAGGGAGAAGAGATGGAGGTAAACCAGTGGTCCTCAAACATACATATGCTTCAGAATCCCCTACAGGTCTTATTAAAGCCGATTGCTAGGCCCGGCCCCCAGAGTTTCTGATTTCTAAATCCAGGCTGGGAGCCTGAGAATTTGCATTTCCAGTAAGTTCCCGGATGGTACCGATGCTGCTGGTGGGGAAACCATACTTTAAGAATTCAAAATCTGTGGGGCGCCTGGGTGGCTCAGTCGGTTAAGCGTCGGACTTCGGCTCAGGTCATGATCTCACCACTGTTCGTGAGTTCCAGCCCCGCGTCGGGCTCTGTGCTGACAGCTTGGGGCCTGGAGCCTGCTTCGGATTCTGTGTCTCCTTCTCTCTCTGCCCCTCCCCCACTTGTGTTCTGTCTGTCTCTCAAAAATAAATAAATGTAAAATAAAAAAATTTAAAAAAAAAGAATTCAAAATCTGTGAACATAACTTTGTTTTAAAAGTAAACACAGGGTCTCCTGCCTGGCTCAGTCAGTGGAACACGTGACTCTTGATCTCGCGGTCTGTGAGTTCGAGCCCCGCGTGGGGCTCTGTGCTGACAGCTCAGAGCCTGGAGCCTGCTTTGGATTTTGTGTCCCCCTCTCTCTCTGCCCCTGCCCTGCGCATGCTCTGTCTCTCACTGTCTCAGAAATGAATAAACATTAAAAAATAATAATAAATAAATAAATTTTTTTTTTTTTAATTTTTTTCAACGTTTATTTATTTTTGGGACAGAGAGAGACAGAGCATGAACGGGGGAGGGGCAGAGAGAGAGGGAGACACAGAATCGGAAACAGGCTCCAGGCTCTGAGCCATCAGCCCAGAGCCCGACGCGGGGCTCGAACTCACAGACCGCGAGATCGTGACCTGGCTGAAGTCAGACGCTTAACCGACTGCGCCACCCAGGCGCCCCAATAAATAAATTTTTTAAAAGGGTAAAAGTAAACACAAATCCTCAATTCTTTCCAAAGTTATTACTGTGTGTCCTTGACCAAGTTACATGGCCTCTCTGAGCCACCCGTGTTTTCCTCTTCATTCCATAAAATAGGGGAAATATTATCTATCTCACAGGGCTGCAAAGATTAAATAAGAAATGGTATTCAAAGATAGTACTTGAGGGGAGTCTGGGTGGCTCAGTCAGTTAGGTGTCCGGCTCTCAGTAATGGCTCAGGTCATGATCTCACGGTCCGTGAGTTCAAGCCCCATGTCGGGCTCTGTGCTGACAGCTCAGAGCCTGGAGCCTGCTTCAGATTCTGTGTCTCCCTCTCTCTCTGCCCTCCCTGCTTGCTCTCTGTCTCTCTCTCAAAAATAATAAACATTAAAAAAAATTTTTTTTTTAAATATCACTGCCTAAATACTGGAGCATGCTGTGGGAAAATAAAATTTAACTTCAAAATCAAGCTTGAAACTGACTGAATGAAAGATGGGGCAAAACACAGAGAGGAGGGCCTTGAAGGTATGGCTGGAATGGGAGAAAGGATGACAAGGGTTTTTATGGAAACTTCTGGCAAGCGCATTATAATTTAAAGAGGCCGAGAACACGGAGTTGCTATAACTCAAAGCACCTGAGATAGGTTAAGGGGTTCACTACAGTCTGACTGTAGCAGCTTTAGTAGGGTCTTTTGAAAATTATTTTTTTATAAACACTTTTTTCCCCAAGGAAACAGAGTCACAACATTAATTAATTTAGGGGAAAAGATTTTTAACCTCAAATGCCTGATCACTGCTATGCTGACCCTGAGTCCTTGTTGGATTACCTGTCTGCCCTCTTCTTTTCCAGAACCTGGTGGCCTCCCTTCAGGGAGACCGTGGGTTTTCTCAGCAAGACCACAGACAAACCAGAAATAAAGATAAAGACTAAGCATGTCCCAGCACAGACTGGCTGGCCGGTCATTCTACCTGAGCCATACACGGTGTCCCCTGCATGTGGATATCAGCTACACAGGATATGGTGACCCTCCTGCCCCACCACCACTGTGACGCATCGTGGGTGTGGAGGGAGGGGAGTCCTGCTCAAATCGGATGGACCTAGGAGAAGCACGAAATGTGCAGGCTACTATTTCTTCCACTTCTGTCTTTGGCTAATGGGGCTGGAGTGGTGACCCCCGAAATGGGGACAGTTGGTTGTAGAGACGGGGAGCAATCCGATAGATGGTCAGTCAACAACACAATTCAAAACTCAAGATGGCCTGAGAAAACATCACATTAGAAGCAGTATATCAGGTAAGGAAATGAGGGAGGAAATACTGCCTCATCTCTTATTGTCTTGAATCGTGGATTGCTGTTCAGCTCTTCAGATTCACTTTTCACTTTTCAATTTTTTTTTAAGTTTATTTCTTTATTTTGTGAGAGACAGAGACAGGGCGAGTAGGGAGGGGGCAGAGAGAGAGGGAGACAGAGAGGGAGACAGAGCTGTCAGTGCAGAGCCTGACGTGGGGCTCGAACTCACAAAACCGTGAGATCATGACCTGAGCTGAAACCAAGCGTTGGAGGCTTAACCAGGTGCCCGTTCACTTCAATGTTAAATCAACTTCTGTGATCCAAGGGTACAGCTGCTTATCTTCTGGGTCGCTATATCTTAGTGCCCAGCCCAGCAGCTTGCATGTTATAAATATATAACATATATTTCGACATATATGTTGAATCAATTTGATTTGAGGACGGTCATTCCAAAAACATGCTGACCATGTTAAAGAAAGAAGGGTTCCACGAATGGGCCCAAATTTGTATCTTATCATTTCATCATGGATCTTGGGAGGATGTGGGAATCGACTCAGATTCCATAACGTTCCTGGAAAAGAATGCCATGGGCACTTGAACCTCAAAAAGTTGAGACAAGAATAAATTACGTAGAGGCTAAAATTGCATTCTGACCCTACGCTCACAAAAACGGTTTAGTAATGGAACAAAACAATCACGCACCAAAAGGAGCTCCTGATGAGTTCAGATTGTGTTTCCAAGTGCGTCTACACAATGGAAGAGGAAATAAATGTAGGTAAATACGGAAGAGTGCCCCACACTCACACGGCTTTGGGGAAATGACGGAATATAAAATAGGCCCTGCTTTTGTTTTTGTTTTTGTTTTTTTAATTTGTTTGTTTTAGGCAATTTCAGTTTGGGGACCAAGAGTAAGAAAAAAGATATACCCATCAGTTGAGGCAATGACAGAAAGAAAGTAGGTATTTCTAACACTCAGTTTTGCTTTGATCTTTTTTTTTGGTGGCGGTGGCGGGGGGGGGGGGGGGGGAGCAGAGGAAGGGCAGAAGGAGAAGGAAAGAGAGAACACTTAAGCAGTTTCCACACCCAGCGAGGAGCCAGAAGCAGGGCTTGATCTCACAACCCTGAGATCATGGCCTGAGCCAAAATCAAGAGTCAGACGCTCAACTGACGGGAGCCACCCAGATGCCCCTGTTTTGATCTTTCATATCAAGAAGGGAGGTGTTGACACTGAAACTGAACGGACAAAGAGAGCTGGCTGGGAAATGAAGTTCGAGTCACAAAGGGTTCCTTTATAAGAGCTCAAGCATTCTGACTTAAACAAATTACATCTCATGACCCTGACCCAGTTTACCGATGTGACCAAAAGCCAGGCGGTAACCTTCAAGACATTAAGAAAAGTGTAGAGGATGGGGACACGTAAAAATGTCTTAATTTCTAAAGAGAAAAATAAGGTAGATTCTGGAAAGAACACACTCACCCACTTGGATGTGAACTCACGGCAGAATCCTAAAGTGGTTTAATGAAGGAGTCGGTGAGCATTTAGAAAATAAAGCAGCCAATACCAACAAACCTCAGTGGTTCGGTAAAAACTGGCCAGGCTGATCTCGTTTTCTCTTTCGAGAGCATTGTGAGGCAGGTGAGCAAGGAAATGCGGACATGTCTTGATTTGTGCCACTGGGAAAGTCCTTCCGGGTGTCTGGTGGACAAAGGACTAAAAGAGGGCTTTAAAAGTTGGCTACAGCTGTATACAGTTCTCCCAAAACATAACTTATTGAATAACTACACCCAAAAGGTATTGACCAGGGGCTGCGAGATTCCGTATTTTAGCCTTACCCTAATCAATATGGATCCACAAGATTAACACTTCAGAAGAAAAGTTCACCAGTTCCATGGGTGACACTAGGCTCGGAAGGAGTGCCAGCCTATGGGACGCAGAATCGTGAATCAAAGGTATCTCTGGAAGCAGCAACGATGCAACAATATTTTAAATTCAAATAAAAAATGAACTCAATAAATTCCAATGTTACAAAATTCCGAAAATTCTCGAAAATTCTAATCCTCCACTGTATAGATCCTTGGATACAAACATAGGACGGGGTCTCTGGAAACAAGTCAAGGGACCATCAGACTGTCAAAGAGGACGATAACTTGCCTTGACACAGGTCATAGGAAAAGACCCAGAAGTTATGAAGGAAAAGTGGGAAACATAGGGTGAAAACAAACTTCCTTGGAGGACGTGCGTGAGAACTGCCTTCATACAGTTGAAGGTCTGTCCTCTGAATGAGAAATCAGACAAGTCCACATAGTCAAGGGGAGACCCCTCCTCGGAGGTCACAGGGACTAGGACTTGGACTTTATTAAAACATTTCTTCTGGGAGCACCTGGATGGCTCAGTCGGTTAAGCGTCTGACTTGGGCTCAGGTTATGATCTCGAAGTTCATGAGTTCAAGCCCCGCCCCGCATCGGGCTCTGTGCTGATGGCTCAGAGCCTGGAGCTGCTTCGGATTCTGTGTCTCCCTCTCTCTCTCTCTCTGCCCCTCCCCCACTTGCGCTCTCCCTCTCTCTCTCAAAAATAAATAAACATCAAAAAAAACTTTTTAAAGACATTTCTTCTAATCTTCACTATCCAAAACTACGATGAGCTGCTGTGTGAGGTAGTGAGGTCACTGCCACTACGCAGCTGAGTGGCCCAGCCAGACGGAGTGGATGCTAAGACACTGAAGGTTCGAGACACTCGGGGTCCATGCCGTGGAGTTCATCATGTGGCTTATTCCCTTACCCACGATACCCATGATCTAATGAGGAGGGCAGCGTGGGGGACTGGTTAAAATCTCAGCACCGACCTGCCCAGGTTTGAGTCCCGGCTCTGCCACTTGTTCACCATGTGATCACAATGACTTTGAGCAAGTTAACTGACCACCACCCCCCCACCCCCGCCCGAACCACAGTTTCCCCATCTGCAAAAGAGGAGGATATGAGCTGCTGTGAAGGTTAAGTGCGTTCATGACGGCCTCACGGCACCCAGACGTGCAGCACAGAGCTTGCGATCTATTCTGATTACTCTGCAATCTTTTGGGATCACTCTGAAGGTTCCCGGCTACTGAATCTAGGCACCTGAGCAGACAGGAGACTATCACTAGAAGGTGAGAGAGAGGAGGCAGGTGCTTAGGGATTACTGCAAACAGGGAGAACAGCACAGCAGGGAGCAGGAGGGAGAAGCCAGAGACCTTTCTCTTGTGGTGGAGATTTCCATCCCCGGGCCACCCTTAAGACGCAAGCCGCTGTCCCGTCTTTTGTGGTCAGTAAGAGTCTGAGGGACGGAGGCTGGAGTCTAGGGAGCAGCCTGCACTGAAGTTGGCATTGGCTTCTCGGGCTCCTCTCCCAGATCCATGATCCGGATGGCGTTTTCCTTCTTGGAAAGCCAGAAGGCAGGGTAGACCGGCTCCGAAAACTTGCACTCAAACTTGTGAACCAGAGTCATGGCGTCAGACTCCACGCCGTAGAAGGACAGGATCCCTCCCGGAAAGTCGACGTAGATCCCCAGCCTCCGGAAAGGTCTGGCTTTGAGCGGGGTCTCCGTGTCACTGTGCCAGGCTGTGAACTCCTTCCCATTCCAGTGGAGGCTCCAGGAGAAGTCGTTCCCAGAGATGCAACCGTTGCGCTCATCCCCCTTCCGGTCGATGCCTCTGCAGGTGAGGCCAACGTAGGTGCCCGCCCCGGAGGTCTCTACCTCAAAATAGTACCTGTGCAGGTACAGGCTCTGCTGCGACAGCACCTGCCGCCAGTGCACAAACCTGCTGGGGAGGTCCGGGTAGGGATGCTCCCAGGGCGTGGTGTTGGTGACCTTGCGATTGTCCTCCTGCAGCCGGAGATACCTGTGGGCCGTGTCCGGGTCAAACGAGATGTCACATGCATCTGGGGAGGTACAGAAGGGCAGGAACTGACGGCGGATTCGGACGGAACGCTTCAAACCCAGCCAGCCTCCCAAGCAAGAGAAAACACCTCTCTCTGCCTCTCTGTTTACTGGGGCGACTGTCCAGCCCCCCGCTCCCCCTCCCACCCCCGGGAAAGAGGTGGGCGAAAACCAAAACAGAAAGAACTCAAATCACTCCACTTCCTTCCTGTCTGAAGTTCAAATCGCCAGGCATTTGCTGTATTATTTGCTGAGCTGAATCAAGACACAAAATCCACGGATTCATTCACTGTCTCGCCCATTCATTCATTCATTCATTCATCCAACAAATATGTATCGAAGGCCAGACACTCTTCTTCTCGGTGTGGGCCAGGGCTGGTGGAAATACGCACTCGCCCACCCACACGCGATTCTTTCGTTATGTATTTATTTCTTTATTTATTTTTAGATGTGCATTTATTTATTTTGAGAGAGAGAGAGCGAGCTGGGGAGGGGCAGAGAGTGAGGGAGACAGAAGCCCAACCAGGCCCCGCGCTGTCAGCACAGAGCCTGACGTGGGGTTCGAGCCCACGAACCGTGAGATCATGACCTGGGCCAAAATCAAGCGTCAGATGCTTAACCCACTGAGCCACCCGGGTGCCCCTTTTCATTTTTTTTTTTTTTAATTGACCAATATTTAGCCTGGTGATTGCTCAGACATTCCCTCAAACAAACACATCCTCTCGCCAACCCCGGAGAATAAAGATAATAATGGCACCTCCAGACACCCAGTTGCTCAAGTCACGCTCAAGTTATTTTTGAAATGTCTCTGCCCCCATCCTCACCCCCCACCTGGCTCCTCCCTCCTCTCCACCCGCCCCCACCCACAGGCAGCGTCAAGCCCTGTAGATCCCACTTCTGTCCAGCCCGCTGCTTCACCCCCGATCTGTCCAGAACAGGCTCTTTGCTGGCCCCTCGGCCCTGACCCCCTTCCGGCCCTTCTCCACAACAGAGCCACAGGGTATGTTTCAGGGTACAGGCTAAGGTAAATCATGTCACCCCAGCTTAAAGACCTTTGATGGGGCCCTCTGCCCACAGAATAAAGCAGTGACCCCCTCACCCCCGGCTGCACAGCCACGCATGACTGGCCCTGGCCCGTGTCTCCAGCCGCATCTCCCGCCCTCTGCCCCTTGACTGCCACACTCCAGCCACCCTGACCTCAGAAGCACGCAACACTGAGCCCTTTAGCACAGACCATTTCCATCCGAGACATGATCATCGCCGACCCTGAGCCTAGGTCATTCCTACCGATCCTTTCAAATGGTAGCTAACGGTGCATGTCCTCAAAGAGGCCCTCTGTGACCATAATCTGGGGCAGATGACTCCCCATCACTTTCTCTCGGAGCACTCTGGCCGTTTGAACTTCATGGTGCTCAACAAAATGTGTATAATCCATTTATTTGTGTGTTTGTTTCGTGCCTGTCTTCCTTCTAGTCTATAAACTCCACATGTCACATGGGACTCTATCTTGGGCTCTTATATTTTCCAAGTGAATTAGCATATTCAAGCCTATTTAAATTCCAGGGATGCCTGGGTGGTTCAGTCGGTTAAGCACCTGACTCCTGATTTCCACTCAGATCATGATCTCATGGTTTTGGGGGATGGAGCCCCACGTCAGGCTCTGCGCTGACAGCTTGGACCCTGCTTGGGATTCTCTCTCTCTCTCTCTCTCTCTCTCTACCTCTCTTTCTCTGCCCCTCCCCGGCTTGCACTAGCTCTGGTTCTCTATCTCTCTCTCAAAAATAAATAAACTTTTTTTTTTAAAAAAAGGGAGTCATTTGGTAACTAACCAGGATCTTCAAAAGTGCCAAGGTCATGAAAGACAAAGAAAAGCTAAGGGACTGGACCCAGACTGGGGGAGACTAAGGAGGCATGGAAACATTTGTGATCCTGGATCAGACTATGGGCCAGAAAAAGGACACTGGTTGGAGCACTTGGTGAAACACTTGAATAAATTCTGTAGATGAGCTTATAGCAAGCAGTGTGCCAATGTCCGCTTCCTGGTTTCGGTCAACGCGCTGTAATTATACAAAGCGTTAACGTTTGGAGAAGCTGGATGAGAGGTCGACGGGAATTCTTTGTCCTATTTTTGCAACGTTTTTGTAAATTTGAAATTGCCTCAAATTGTGAAAAGTAAAAAAATAACTTTTTCATTAAATTGTTTATATGTCCCATTTAGGGATACACCTGGGGTTGCGAGAACCTGAAACTTAATGAGAGATGGTGCTCTTGGGGCGCCTGGGGGGCTCCGTCGGCTAAGCGTCTGACTTCGGCTCAGGTCACGGCCTCATGGTTCGTGGGTTCGAGCCCCGCGTCGGGCTCTGTGCCGACAGCTCGGAGCCTGGCGCCTGCTTCGGAAGCTGTGTCTCCCTCGCTCTCTGCCCCTCCCCACCTTGTGTGCGTGCTCTCGCTCTCTCTCTCAAAGATAAACATTAAAAAATTCTTTAAAAATTTTTAGAAGAACAAAAGAGACAGATGGGGTTCGTGCTTCACCAGAGCATTACGCTGACGTCGACGAGCGGGGAAGAGGAAGCTGTTCACAACTTACACTGCAGGAACTGGTGCCGGGTGCTGGGCTCAGGTTTTGAGGTCCAGTACTTGCGCTGGACCACAGCAGACACTTGAGTTCTGATATCATATTCCTCTAGAAAAATCAGAGGGTTACGAATGCACACCTGTCCAGGTGGTCAGGAGAACCTAAGAAGCAGGACTTCCCAGGCACTCTTCCCCGGGCTCCCTGGGGGAAGGACTGGACTCCAGTCCTGTCAGAGAGAGCTCTGCCCAATGGGCCACATTCCTCTCATGGCTGAAGCATAATACGCTGGGGAAAGATCCCAGACTGGCTTGGATTCCACTTAAAAGTACAGGCATTCACAACCTCAGACACGCAAGCCAACTGCACGATGTAACTAACTCGACGTCTCTGGGCCTCGATCACAAAATAAAATCATCAAAGTAAGCGTCCATTAGCGACGTGGCCCGGCCAAAGGACGGCTTTGAAAATGAGACATTCCCCCTGATTTCCCCCGCTCTCCCCTGGCTGTCCCTCACCTTCCCCACCAACCACTCTGAGAAACACTCATACCACAGCCCACGGCCCGGACAGCTTCTCACCTTCCTTGCAGAAATCCTGGAGCTGGACCTTGTAGTTCTGTAGCAACTGGATTAAGTGAACGGTGGAGTCTGTGATGACCTTGCGGACGCCCGAGAGCTTATCCTTGAGTCCTATGTAAACACTCGGGAAGGCACCGTCCTCAGTGTTCTTAAACTTGCAGTACTCCTGCAGGTGAAGAAAACATGGCAGAACGTGCCTTGATCTCTGCATTTCTGACACTGCTCTCATTACACCACTGGCTGCATCTGTAAAATGGGTTGATGGTAAGGTGCCCTTCAGAGAGCAAGTCTATGTAACATATCTAGCTCAGGACCTAACAACACAGAAGGTGTTTCTTTTTTAAACCGGGGACGTGGGCTTTTAAAAATCAAGAGACACCGGGGCGCCTGGCTGGCTCTCTTGGTGGAGCATGAGACTCTTGGTCTCGGGGTTGTAGGTTTAGAGCCCTATGCGGGGTGTGGAGGTTACTTAAAAATAAAACTTTCAGGGGCGCCTGGGTGGCGCAGTCGGTTAAGCGTCCGACTTCAGCCAGGTCACGATCTCGCGGTCCGTGAGTTCGAGCCCCGCGTCGGGCTCTGGGCTGATGGCTCAGAGCCAGGAGCCTGTTTGCGATTCTGTGTCTCCCTCTCTCTCTGCCCCTCCCCCGTTCATGCTCTGTCTCTCTCTGTCCCAAAAATAAATAAAAACGTTGAAAAAAAATTAAAAAATAAAATAAAATAAAACTTTCAGGGGCGCCTGGGTGGCTCAGTCGGTTAAGCGTCCGACTTCGGCTCAGGTCGTGATCTCGCGGTCTGTGAGTTCGACCCCGCGTCGGGCTCTGTGCTGACAGCTCAGAGCCTGGAGCCTGCTTCACATTCTGTGTCTCCCTCTCTCTGACCCTCCCCCGTTCATGCTCTGTCTCTCTCTGTCTCAAAAATAAATAGACGTTAAAAAAAATTTTTTTTTAAATAAAACCTTTTAAAAAAAAAAAAGAATAGGGGCGCCTGGGGGGCTCAGTCAGTTAAGCATCTGACTTCAGCTCAGGTCGTGATCTCACAGTTCATGAGTGTGAGCCCCGCGTCGGGCTCTGTGCTGACAGCCTGCAGCCTGCTTGGGATTCTGTTTCTCCCTCTCTCTGCCCCTCCCCTGCTTGTGCTCTCTCTCTCTCTCAAAATAAATAACTTAAAAAAAATTTTTTTTTTTACAAGTTACACATTTTAACACTGTAGGTGGAGTTTAGCACCATACATGAGAAAAGTGGTATTTTAAATCAGTGGGGGCAAAAATGGGGTTATTCAACACATGCTGTCGTTTCAAACGGGTCACAATTTGGAGAAGAAGAAGTTGCCTTTCTACATAAATAACTTACACGCAAATGTATTTCATGCATCTTAAAGGTTTTAAGTTAAAGTCCTACAAGGAGGAAGGAAAAAAGAAAAATTATGTCCTCTCTGGGGAAACTCGTGACGTGAGAAGCCAAACATTCATTCCTATTTTCTTTGTTTTGATATTGGAAAGCAAGGGAACTGACAAAGACATTCTGTTAGTATTTTTGTCTTCCTCTACCTACTTTTCTTTCTCATTAAAGGGTTAACTATGGTTGTCTTTGGGTGGTGGGAGCCTGGGTGATTGTTTCCTTTCATAGTTTCCAAGAGCTTTTTTTTTCCCACAACAAACATTTATATTTGTCGTAACTAGAGGGGAATTTTTTTCAAAAGTGCAATCAGTGGGGCCCCTGGGTGGCTCAGTCGGTTGAGCGTCCGACTTCGGCTCAGGTCATGATCTCGCGGTCCGTGAGTTCGAGCCCCGCATCCGGCTCTGTGCTGACAGCTCAGAGCCTGGAACCTGCTTCGGATTCTGTGTCTCTCTCTCTGTCCCTCCCCTTCTTATGCTCTCTCTCTCTCCCTCTCAAAAATAAATAAACATTAAAAAATTTTTAAAGAAAAATTATTTGGGGGCCCCTGGCTGGCTCTGTGGGTACAGCATTTGACTCCTGATCTCGGGGTGGTGAGTTCGAGCCCCACATTGGCCATAGCGTTTACTGAAGAAAAATAAAACAATTTTTTTCAGTTATTTTTAGGGATATTAGACTAGAAGGAGCCTCGAAAGTTATTGACTCTGAGCTGATTATCTGGTAAATGAGGAATTTGAGACCCAGAAAAGTTAACTGACTTGGTTATACGCTGCCCGGCTATCTAGTGACAGATCTGGGTGGATGGAATTTACACCCAGTCCCTGCAAGATAACATGTCCTCAGGTCTGGCCCTAACGGCATGTGGCTTAGCGAATACTGCGTGGCCCCGTGATGAAAGTCTCGCCTCCTCTGCCTGCCCGGCTTTCCTCAATCAACCAGCACACGCAGCCCCTCTCTGAAAGGCAAGAGGTCCCCAGCCTCACCCCTGCCGGGCATACTTGTACCAGCTCACTCCTCTCTCATCTGAAATTCTCCACTGGTGGTGTTGGTGACTTCACGTAGAAGAACAAAGTTCTCTCGCAGTCAGATGCCTGCGTGGCCCCGTGAGACTCGTTTCCATCACCATGTGCCCAGCAGCCCAGGCCCCTCCTTTGAAAGCACCTAATTCCCCACATCAGTGGTGCTTTCTTTTTAATTTTTTTTAATGTTTATTTATTTCTGAGACAGAGAGAGAGAGAGAGACAGAGCATGAGCGGGGGAGGGGCAGAGAGCGAGGGAGACACAGAATCAGAGGCAGGCTTCAGGCTCCCAGCTGTCGGCACAGAGCCCGACGCGGGGCCTGAACCCACAAACCGTGAGATCGTGATCTGAGCCCAAGTCGGTCGCTCAACCGACTGAGCCACCCAGGCGCCCCGGTGGTGGTTTCTCAAACCTCCCTGCCTGAGCACAGACCGTTCTGTCTCTTTGGACATGACTTCTCTTCCATGACCCAGTTCCAGTCTCCCACTCTGGGGAGTCTTCCTTTCCGCTCCTGTATTCCTGTTCTCTGCTAACACCTACTTCTCTCCGGTCCCACGGCGCCCCGTGCACCCCCTTTATCGAAGAGCGGTTCTAGGGGCTCCCGGGTGTCTCGGTCGGTCGAGCACCAGACCCTTGTTTTAGGCTCAGGTCACGATCTCGCGCTTCGGGAGCTCCAGCCCCGCGTCAGGCTCCGCGCCTTCAGCACGGAACCTGCTTGGGATTCTCTCTCTCCCCCTCTCTCTGCCTCTCCTGCTCTCTCTCCTCTCTCCCTCTCAAAATAAAGAAGTAAGTTTTAAAAAGAGCAGTTCTAGTCCCGCATTCCCCACATCTGGCACAGACCCAGCAGAGCGAGGGTGCTCCCTGGCACCAGGGATGGGTGCCTCGGGCCCCGCCCCCGCCCGCACCTCCAGGAAGAGGACGGTGTTACTGATGGAGGCAATGCTCTCCAGCTCCTGCCTCCTCCTCTCCATCTGTGTGCTCCTGTGCTCCAGATGCGTCCGGATGCCGCTGGCCTGGCTCAGTGCGGCTTGCTCCTTCTCCTCCAAGAAGAGCATCACCTCGGTCTGGGCCTTCCTCACGGCAGCAAGCAGCTCCCCAAACTGCTCCTCGGCCACCGCCTTCACCTCCGACACTGACACCTGGTGAGGGAGGGGGCGGTGAAGAAGATGTTAGCAAGGCTTCGACTTTATCGAAGCTCCACACCCAGACCCGTAAAGCCGAGCAACCCGCAACCTGGGGAGCAATTTTCTATAACAAAAGGCGGCCTTTGGGGCGCCTGGGTGGCTCAGTCGGTTAAGCGTCTGACTTTGGCTCAGGTCGTGATCTCGCGGTTGGTGAGTTCCAGCCCCGCGTCAGGCTCTGTGCTGACCGCTCAGAGCCCGGAGCCTGCTTCAGATTCTGTGTCTCTCTCTCTGCCCCTTCCCTGCTCGTGCTCTCTTTCTCTATCTCAAAAATGAATAAACATTTAAAAAAAAATTTTTTTTAAGCAGCCTTGGGGCCCCTGGGTGTCTCAGTCGGTTAAGTATCTGACTTCAGGTCAAGTCGTGATT